>NC_074721.1:4820000-5420000 GCF_947242115.1 Biomphalaria glabrata | reverse complement strand
ACTTTAAATAATTAATTCTATAACATTTTTCTAATAGAGTAAACAAAAATATCTTATGGAGTAAGAGGCGAAATTATGAACAGATTTTTTTTTTTACTGTTGATAAGTTTCTTGAATAGATCACAATTAGTATCAAAGCTGTCAAAGCTTGCCTTAAATCTAGATTTACAAGAAAAACAATGACATAAGAATAAGAAACATCAGTTTCACTTAAACCCAACTAACTGAGGGGTACAGTGGCTGGTGGTGATCGTTCTAGTGTTAGGCCCTTCCGCTGCGTCTGATGTAAACAAACCAAATGGAGGTAACACTCAACGTAATAACACTGGCAAAAGGTCGAACAATCAATGGCAATTAGTCGATGCTGATACTGAATGTTGAACAAGTTTAATAGCAATGAAGGGAACCATAAAATGTCAGCTAACTCTATACCTTCATAAAATTCTTCTTATCTCTAGGTTGTCCTGGAAGTAGTCTGTTTACGTCCACTGATATTTTATTCTATCTCTAAAACCTATTCTTGTTTTTACTAGTCACGTCATTGTCACCAAGTCAAAACTTCCCCTATTTCCAAAAACAAATAATTAATTCCTAATCATGCCATAACACTAGGAATGCTTAAAAACTAGAGTGATAAAACACTAGAGCATATCACCTTTTAAAAGGATGCAGCAATCTATTTACTCTAAAATTATGGGTTTGAATCATTCTGTTACCTAAAGGATATGATCTCTGTATAGCAATATCATGTTTGTGTGGTTGCACTATGTCATTGTTATTTGAGAAATAAAGTGATAAAATTGCACAAACTCTTTTGAAATTAAGTTCACACAATTAAATCAACTACTTTCTTTAGTTGAACTGTATTTAACTGCGCCTTTACATAGATCTACTAATAGAAGCTTAAGGTTTTTATCTCAACATATGTCCTTTCTTGTATATAAATTGCAACGGCCTAACAAACTCTGAAAACCCCTGTATTTCTAACTGACGCTGACTCAAACTGAGGCAAATGAAGTATAATCTATACAGTCTTTTTGTTTAAAAAATTCAAGGCACCCGTAAGCCAGAGAATGAAACAAGATCCCCCTTGAGCATGGGGTTATGTGATGTTGCTGTTATGTAACACTTAGCTAGAACTCACCAGTAAATTCTCAGGTTTCAGGTCTCTGTGCACTATGCTCCTTGAGTGTAAGTAGAAAAGAGCACTGCACATGTCTCTCACCATTAGAGCAGCATCAGCCTCACCAAACTTAATACTTTGGGTAATAGCATCAAACAAGTCTCCACCCTGAATCAGCAGAGCAGAAAACAAGAACAATTATTTTTTTTAAATTAATTTTATAATAAAGACTTATCTAAAGGAAAGAACTCTGCACTTACAGCTATATTTCTCAATAATGTGGAGGTTATTTCCCTTACTCAAAATCAAACAAAAATAGTTAATTTCCAATAGGCCTAATTCATAGACTAATTGGTAAATTTGTTTAATGATTCAGGTTTTGTTAGGTATAATAAATAATTGTTTAAGAAGAATGGGTGTGGGAGAAATAACCTGTTAATTGTTTAAGGGGATGAAACCCTACATATTTAGCCATAATTGAGAATACTGAAGGATTAATTTTCCTTGTTGGTATCAAACAACATCATTAATTACTAGTATAATGTCTTGTCTATGCCAATAAATAACTGCAAAGTTTTAACTTGTTCCGAGAATGGCTGAGCCTGAGGGAGAAATAACTTGTACAAACTTTTTACCAGACAGACAGATAGACAGAGTGAGTTGATAAAGTAAGTAAAAACACTAAATTTTAGTGCCTGCAATATACAACTGTATGCAACTAGATTAGATTGTGAGGTAGATAGTTTCTTAGCTGATTTGTTTTATAAGTTCAGGACAATCCTCCAGAATTGAAGATTATTATTCTAAGTCCTAGACCAAAATCTCATGCAGGACTGCAGAGGTCAGGATCGAAGACAGAAAAATACCACACGACCAGGCAGCAACTCAGGAGTTTCCAAAAAAAAAAAAAAAACAGTTAGCCTACAATGAAAAGCCAAATTTTCATAGTGCGAATGCATCTCTCTCTCTCACGCACGCACTTGCTTTACCAGCTAGTTTCTATGGCATCTTCTTTTTTTTTACTAACTAATGGCTGCCTGGTCGTGCGGTTTGCGCACTGAACTGTCGTTTGGATTTATCGATGGTCCCGGGTTCAAACCCTGCCTGCTCCCATCCCCCGTCGTCCTGCGGGAGGTTTGGACTAGGAAGTAAACTATCTTCAACTCTGAAGGAACATCCGAAATATGTTAAACAAAACTAAATCAGCATCATTTTTTTTCCATATCAATGATTAAAACTATATCCAGATCTAGATTCTAGATCTAGACTCTTTTGGTATGTGGACCCGAACTATATCAGAATCCGAACTAGCAATATTGGATATTTTCTGTGACACAAATCTCTAGGCCTACTGTTTATTGCTTCAGTTCTGTTCCTTCTTTAATTCCCCATTTATATCTAATGATAGTTTGAGTGTAGATCATTAATAGGACAAATAACAGAACTAAATATCAAGACATAGAGTCTAAAGATTAATATTGCGATGTTGAGAACAGACTACTCTGATCGAACTGCACCATAACACACAATCTGAACTCATTATAAATGAATTTGTTATGCCGCGCTGGACTGAACATTGAGTATGAATTAAAAAAACAAAAACAAGCCTCAGCAATTACAACAGCACGAACTGAAATGGATTTTACTTTTCATATATAAAACAGTAAACAAAAAAATTCTATCTGGATGAGACTAATTGCTAGCGTTATTCGGTGCAGGTTTTGTGCCATGGTATTTATAGACTGTCATTACGAGATCTAGGTCTAGTATACCAGCATGTTAATAGTGCAAAGCAGTCTTGGTTATATGGGCCTAATTGGTGTGTTTCTTAACGATTGCGATATCTTGTTGCACACATGGTTGTAAACTTTATTATATGGCCTGAATTTTATGGTTACATTCTTGGCTTGTTTATGGATATCCTTACTCTGAATTGGATCTACATGTCTGTTTTTTTTTTTCTACAATTATGAGCATATTTTGTTTACAGCCATGCCCTGACTAAATGATTTCATATTTCAGCGGGGTATTTTATTGTTTTTAGCTGTGTTATTGCAGAGTTATTAGGCCTATGTCATTTTAACATAGCCTATGCTTATTTCAAGCTCCGTTTTCGTATCAGTTCTGATAAACTAAAATCACCAAAAAACCAACAAATCCAACCAGTTACAAAAGGGAAAAGAAAAAAAAATACCCTTTTTATTTAAAAAAAAACAATTAAATTTAATGTAATTCATTAAATGTAATTAAATTTGTAATAGATCTAGACCAACAACAATAAATCTGTGCGATTAAAATAATATTTTTTACCAATTATTCTTGTTAAGCGCTTTTTTTTCATGCTTTTAGCTTTCTCAATACGCTCTGATCCTATCGCTAATCTAGACTATTTGAGGAAAAAAAAAGGGGGGGGGGAGAAAGAAAATATGTTGGTGAATTTGTACCAATTTCGCTTTTTAAAAAGGGAACAGCCTGATTTCAAACTCATGATTCAAGCCTCCTCGAGCAGACATACTGAACACCCTGCTAGCGAGGCGCCTATTAAAATAGAATACTGTATAGTTATCTATTGTTTGTAAAAAAAAACTTGCTTGAAAGCGGCGAGCTATAATGGAGACTAATTCAGTTTATATCCCCACTTCATTCTAGTACAATTTCTTTCCCTTGTTCAAGATACCAAACAAAATAATTAATTGCCAATAGTCAAATAACTAATTGATTTTGTTGTTGATGTTGTTGTTTTTATTATTATTGAATTCTTGTGTTGACAGGTAAAAGAAATAAATGTGCATAGGTTCAGCTTGATTCGAGATTGGTTGTGGGAGAAATAACGTGTACTTAAACGTTTACCAGACAGACAGAGTGAGTGGATATAGGCTTTGTAAAAAGGATTCCGATATGCTTCTGAAGCATCAGTATGTACCCTAGCTACAACTATAATGTCACTTATAATCAAGCAGATAAAACCAAAACTAAGGTCAAGGTGAGAATGGAGAAGTCAGGTGATATACAAACTTCTTAAAGTCTGTCAGAAGACACTAATTATTTGAATACTTTTTATAGACTAAATCCTAAAATGATTAATGGTGTAGGCCTAGAGTTTTGAGGGTTTATGATAAAAAGATAAAATAGGATCCTGTTAATACTGGGTCCTTGGTCTGTAGCTATAAGACAGATGGTGGTAAGGTCATCTGTTTCTTTGACCAGCACAACGACCGCTCAAGTCCCGAAATTCAAACTCTTAATCTTCAGAAGCCAAGGGCTTAACCACTCAGCAATTGCGCACCCATTACAAGATTTAAAAAGATGATATATCTGTGATTCCCAAAGGGTGTTAATAAAAGGAAACTTACAACAGCTTAGCAGAAATAAATGGATGTAGGAGTATTTAATTCTTAATGTAGCCTCTTTTAAAACAAAACTGAATCCTCTTTATTCACAGGTATACACAGATTCAACGTATGTAGCAACACAAGTGAAACGAGAATTTAAAGAATTTAAAAATGCACGTTGCTGTTTTTTCTGTCTCACATCTCTTCGTAGTCTCTCTTTAATTTTCACACCCAGGGGGCGCACTGGGTGTCGAAATCTGCCTAGGCATTTCTATACACTCCGGCCCATAAATTGTGAATCGTACGATGGGCTTCCAATTACATGCCTGCCTGTAATATATCAATAACTGTACGCATGCTCTATATCTTTATAAGAAATACAGGCCTTATGTTGCTTATCCATCGCTAAGTGTGTTGGCACTAAAAGGATGAAGCCTATTACATTATTTCGGGAAATGTGTAAGCGAAAGTCTTTTAATACAATAATTGTACGTCATAATTTTCGTTATAAATGCATGAACTTACACCATATTTATAACATTAGATCTAAATTCTCTTCACATTTGAAACAAAAGGCTATCTAAAAGTCTCAACCAGTTCAGGGAGCGATCAAGACATGCCTTTGCAAAGATAGATTAATCAAAAGGAATCGATACCTTGGATCGATTCGATCGAAAGATAAAGTGGCAGCATTCCGGAAACCCACGGCGTGTTTAATGTGTGCTGATAGCAGACGAGACGTGCTCATTTGCCGTCTGCCAAGTGGTATTAGGTTTAGTTGTTCAAGGCGTATACTGATAGCAGGAGCTGGAGCTAGAGTGTGTCTGAAAGTGATATTAGGGCTCGGGGTCATGGAAGAGGTCTAGTGTCCTATTCAGATAAATGCTAAAAAGCTTATAAAAATGAAAAGGGGAAAGACGGTTAAATTTATTTTTTTTTTTGGTTAAACAGCCAGGATTGTTAAGATTTGTTAGCCAAGATTAAAAGTCACGTTCCCCTTTCAGACCTTGCGATCTACAGGGCAGATGATGGTAGGCTGATCAAATCTCGATATTTAAAATTCATTCACTGAGGATGTGTTCTACTGGTCTTCCGTATAGCAGTGTCGACATCTTAGATCTTGATACTCTCGCATCTTAGCAAAATAGGTTCCTTTCGGACAGTGTCCCGTGGCTTCCACAAAGAAAAAAGATCAGAGAACTTCTTGACACAATGCCGCAACAGAACTGTGCCAGGTGTCAAATCGGTTTTTCAAAGACAGCCATCTTTGACTTCATAGGCCACAATTTTCGACATTGAAGCAGTTTATTATTATTATAGTTTTCATTATTATTACAAGATTTAAAGTTAAAAAAAGGTCCCTATTCAGACCTTGTGATCTACAGGGCAGATGATGTTAAGGTTATCTGTTTCTTTGACCAGCACAACGACCGCTCAAGTCCCGAAATTCGAACTCTCAATCTTCATCGAGATTCGAAACCGAAACTCCAGGTTCGGAAGCCAAGCGCTTAACCACTCAGCCATTGCGCACCCATTACAAGATTAAGAAAGATGATATATCTGTGATTCCCAAAGAGTGTTAATAAAAGGAAACTTAAAAGACAACTACCAAACACATGATTGCAAAATATAATGATTGATAATGAGATAATAATGATTCCGCACTTTCTTTACAGGAATTAAACATCAAGAAAATTGCGAGGCAGAATGGAAACATAAGCAAAGCACTGAAAGTAGCAAAGATACAAACCAAAAGTCTCATAGTTACAAAGAATGTAAGGACAGTCTTACCTTGACCAGCTCCATGATAAGGTAAATCCTTTCGGGCGTCTCGTACTCCTCAAAAAGTCTGACAATGTTGTGGTGGCTGCAGTCCTTCATGATGTCGATCTCGTTCTCCACCATGTGCTCCTTCCCCTTCAGCTTGGACTTGTCGATGACCTTGATGGCCACCTCCTGGCCGCTCTCCTTGTTCTTGCACTGATGGACGACGGCGAAGTTGCCGTCGCCGAGCTTCTTGCCAAAGTCGTAACGCTGCACCACGGACTCGTCGCTGCTGACTTGACGCTCGGCCCGGGTCTTCCGGACGATCTTCGTCTTGGCGCGTTTTCTCTGTTGCCTTTCTTCCTTCTCCTGCTTCCGTTTCTCCTTCTGCTGACTTTTCGTCTGGTCTTTGGCGTCCGCATGATGAGCAGGCTGCTCAGAGGAAATGTTTTCTTTGGGGACATTTTCCAGCGCATTTGAGACCTCAGCAGTATCAGTGTCTTTAATTTGTAACGTCTGATTGGGTTGAGTTTCATTGGCAGTTTCTAGGTCAACGCTAGCCTTCACATCTTTGTGTGGCGTTTCAGATTTTGTATCGTAAGTCATTTTTTCAGTACTGGGTTCAGTTTTATTCCCCTCCGTTTCCACCGCTTTCCTTTGGGCGTTCAGTTTATTCTTCTCGAGAAGATCTTTCTCTCTTTTTTCTCGCTCTGCTCTTTCAGCCATAGCCATCCGATGCCTGGCAGCAAGCTCAGCAGCTTCTCTTTCTTCTCTTTCTCTCTGCTTCCTCTCTAGTAATGCCTTTTCGTCATCCACTTTGGATTGCTCCGGCACCTCTACCGATTCGCTCACATGGGCGCTTGTTTCATGTTTTGTGAAAAGATTTTCTGGATGATGGCGCTCGGTCGGCACTTGTTCCATTTTCCTTCTCTCTTCTTCTCTCACCCTTCTCTCTGTGTCTATAATTTTCTGCATTCGCCGGTTCACTCTTTCCCGCTCTTCGTTAATAAGTTTCATTCGTTGCTTCTCCAATTTGGATGCGTAGTTTTGGTTCTGATCGGCGGACCAATCGTTATTGTTTTCTGGGGCGCTCTCTTTAGCTAACTCTCGAGCCGCCTTCTTCCTATGCTTTTGTTTTGGTTTGTGCTCTGCGGGCGGGACATGATCCGTTTCTGATTTGTTGGTGGCCGTGTCGCTGGAGTCAAACCCGCTGTCGCGTTTGTCTTGGGCGTGGACGGGTTCAACCTTTGGAGCTTTTGGGTTATTGGAGTCATTCGTTTTTGCAGCCGCGTCTATACTCCAAGCTGGTTTTTTGTTTTTCCTCTGAGATTTCTCCCAGTCTTTCAAATAGTTCTTGGCGTCGTTTCCTTCAGGGAAAAGCTCCACAAGTATATCTGAGACAACGTCCTGGCTTGGATTAGCCTCGCCCGCTCCAACAGCTATGAAAACATTAATGTTTCGGTAAAAGTCGGAAATGCCCTGCACTTCTTTTCCGTTGACGCCGAATAGCCTTTGACCTTTGCCCTCTCCTCGCCCGATAGCCTCAGCAATGTCAGACATGAGCTGCTCGTACGACAAAACGGATCGGTGGTTCAGGAAAATTTTTATACTGCTCCTCGGCTTCGGCCCGTATTTCACAATGGTGATGACTTTTGGCTTCTGGGTTTGGCCTTCTGACTGCGTGTTTTTGGGTCCTCGCTCGCTGCTACCAAACGGCCCGGGCCAACGCCGCTGAGGCAGAGAATGGTTGGCCCGAAAGTAACGGCCAGGATGGAAGGCGTTGGTGACGTAGCCCCGGTATCGGTAATTGCCGAGGTACTCGCTGTCACCTTCATTGTTGGTGGTTTGCTGTGGTCGAGCTGCAAAAAGGAAACAAGGAACCATTGACAATCAAACACTTTCTTGGTCATACAAGTGTATCATATATTAATAGCAGCACTTACAACATAGGCATCATTTTACAAAGCCAACGATAGAATCTAGGCCGACAGTAACATAGTTTTAAAAGTTGATAACTTGTAAACTTAATAATGAACAGATTATTTCTAAATTATCTAATGCCAAAGGTTAATTTTTCATAATCGAAATTACAGGAAGCTGCATAGCTGATTACTCAATGGACCCGTAAAAATAACCAAAGCAAACTATTGGACGATGTTTTTAAACATCACTTATCCTAAATATTATACACACCCATGTTCTCAACAATAATCCCAGCTAATGTACATACTCATGTTGTCAACAATGTGTATACATTAACACATAAACATTTAGAGCCGTAAGATCTTTTTAATTAAGACCTTTACAGATTCCGATGTCTGCTCCTTCCCTATCTTCCATTTTTGTCCTCCCATACTCTGACTAGGGTAGACACCTATGCAATCAGCTCCTCTTCATGGAAGCTCAGACGAGTGAAATATGCAAATGCTTTTCATAACTATAATTTAATCTCATGGTCTAGCTCGAGGAGGCACTAACATTGAAATGACCAAAAGCCTAAAAAAAAAAAGCTACTCTGACTAGTACAAATGAAGATTTAGCGTGACTTCACTATATGAAGGGGAGAATTCAACTTAAAGTTAGTACTTCATCTTTTGAATGTCTGAAAAAATAACGCTTGCGCAAAGACATTCTTTAGAGCTCAATGTGTTGAGTGGGGAACACTTAAATTATCTCCATCTTCATCTCAGATTAATTAATGTTTCAAATCCCATTATGCATTTTTCCCCTACACTTAAATTGTGCAAGTATTTTTGTTTGTAACTATTTTCAAGTTTGAAATGTTTACGCCATCATGAACACACACACACACACACGCACACGCTACCTTAAGAGATATGATCTACCACATACATTATAGAATCAACTCTCGCGTGCATTTAATATGGATCTTTACCTGAGAAGCGTTGTATTGTTTCATGAGTCTGTGGTAGCTAACGGTAATGACTTTGTAAACCTGCAATGACACACTTCCCCCTTACTCCTTCCTCCCCCCCTCTCTCGCTCTCTCCCTCTCTCTATTTCATCTCAGTTTAACTGTTGTGAACACCTTATAATACGGTTTGCCAGTCACCTAAGAAGGTTGCAATGGACGCAATCTAAAACACCACTTTTATTCATCCACACCCAGGCCCGTCTCGCGAACATAAACAAATATTCCACTCGAAGTGTAAGTAGGGCCCAATATAGTACAAAATAAAATAATTTTGTTAGCACAATGGAGAGACACACTATCCCGATACGATGAAACTTAAAATACTCTAGAAAATACGAAGTCACCAATTCTGATTAGTAAATCATTAGTATGTACAAACTGATCGATTGACAACACAGTATTCTGTTCAAATAAAGGTTTATATTTGATATAGTAGATTTAAATCTACTTATACTTATAGAAGGAAAAAAAAGGAAAGTTCCCCTTTAAGACCTTGTGGTCTAAAGGGCAGTTTCTGTGGCCTACGGTTAACAAGAGTATCATGTGGTCAGCACAACGACCAACCGCCTTTAGAGGCACCAATTAGAGCTGGGTGGACTCAGAGGCGCCCAAAGATTCCGAAATTAAAAAAATCATTTTTCACCAGGATTCGAACCCGGGTTCCCTGGTTCGAAAGCAAAGCGCTTTACAGCTTGCCACTACGCCTCCCTTATAGAAGTTATTAGGTAATACTTTTGTTAGGTAATATTTTTGCTATATGTAGTTGGACAGACAGACCAGAAACTTGATATTCTTAAATACCTCGATTTTTCGAAAGAAAATCCCTTAAGAAAAACAAGCATATCCAATTCTAATTGAAGGACAAATACAGTTTTTGTGAAATTAAAATAAAGTCCTGCTATAATATTTTACTTACTTTCACCCAGAGTCATCTATGATGTCCTATATCCTACTCGCTAATGACCATCCATCTCGCCCAGCGCTTAAATATAGAAAGCCTAATTTCTTCGTACACCCCCACTTAGAGTGACCCGTCTCCCAATTCAACAAGAGGTCCACTTAAGGGAAGTCGTCTCCCACTCGCTGAGTGAGTATTATGTCCACTTGCATGGAGCTCAGAGCAAAACTGAAACAACTCTGCTATGCAAGTCAAACGTCTTTAGATCAGTTTTAAGTCTTGGCGGTCTTGTTTATTGTATTGCTCTACATGTCCTGCCGTCATGGGCGTGTCCGCATATCAAAAGATGGGGTGTTACATAACGAAATCCTACATAATTAACAAATAACAAACTGAAGTACTTTTTTAAAGCATTTAAAGAGCAGTGCAGTGTAGACCTAAAGTACCTGTCATCAGCCAGTTGTCTAGCAATATTAAATGTGTATCATTATGTTTATTTATAATAATAAACATTCAATCTAAAAGATAATTGTATCCAAACCACCAGTGAGATGCCCATCGGATATTAAACTCAGAGCATTAGCGAAAGCATTCCATCACGCGTACTTAACGACTAGCTAGACATTCAAAGACAAAAAAAAATTGTTTTACTACAGTTTTTCTCAGTCTTAATTGAAGAGTATCTAGGAATATCGAACGCAGAGAAAAGAATGCATTTAACTATATCTATGTTAAGGAGGCGCGGTGGCTGGGTGGTAAGGCGCTTGGCTTTCGAACCGGGAGTCCCCGGGTTCGAATCCAGGTGAAGACTGGGATTTTTACTTACGGGATCTTAAGGGTACCTCTGAGTCCACTCAGCTCTAATGGGTACCTGACATCAGTTGGGTAAAAGTAAAGGGGGTTGGTCGTTGTGCTGGCCAATTGACACCCTCGTTAACCGTGGGTCATAAAAAACAGATGACGTTTACATCATCACATGGTCTGAAAGGGGGAACTTAACTTTACTTTTTATATCTACATGTCATTATATTTATTTAGTTTAAAATAAGGCAAGTCTACGAGCCCGAAGATTAAAAAGAAGTGCAGTATTTCACGCGGCTGGGCAATGCAGTATTTCACGCGGCTGGGCAATGCAGTATTTCACGCGACTGGGCAATGCAGTATTTCACGCGGCTGGGCAATGCAGTATTTCACGCGGCTGGGCAATGCAGTATTTCACGCGGCTGGGCAATGCAGTATTTCACGCGGCTGGGCAATGCAGTATTTCACGCGGCTGGGCAATGCAGTATTTCACGCGGCTGGGCAATGCAGTATTTCACGCGGCTGGGCAATGCAGTATTTCACGCGGCTGGGCAATGCAGTATTTCACCTGGCTATGCATCCGTCCTAGTCATATATGTTGAACATGTCTAGCCAACTAGTTTACTCATCTATTCATTTTTTTTCCCATAAATAAGTGTAATATTCTACATCTGTACTACGAAAGAAGAAAACAGCATTTTATCTTCAATATATTATCTACGAAAAAGTATAATGTCCTCTTCAGGAAAAAAAAAAACGCTCTTAGATTCGTGTACCTCTTGTGTTGCCAGACTCTTATTTACACAGGGTTAGGGCTGCCTTTCTTTTATTTTCTTTATGCACCCATTTCTATTACGCCCCTGTAACACTTCTCAATTGTATAACACAATTAAATATAATTTCCAAGCTGGGATTTTAGTATGAAAGGGGGTGACCTCATTGTGTAAACCAATGCCTTATTTTTAGATAACAACACATTACGTATCTAGGATGCGACAGGTTGAAGTTTGTATGGTTGGCTCATTCACCAATAGATGGATAGGCTAATAATATCGTAAAGCATTTTTTTTTAAATTAATATTTGATTGGAAATATTCGTTAATTTTGTAATTTAATTGTACTTATGATACATCCGTTGGTATTAATGGTTTACTCATTGTAGACGTATTAATGATATTCCTATGATTCATAACAAATTGAAACATAAGCTATTAACTATTTCATTACGTTATTCTGCTCGTTTGTATATAGCCTTAGTTCCCATTTCATCGATACTAGATACTGTCAAATGGTATTCTCGTTTTTTATCTCTACATTAGTCTTCGGTAAACATATCGTAATATTGGATATGAGACTCAAATACAAATGAAAACAGTACCCCGCAAAAAAAAAGAGCCATATGTTGAATATGGGCTTAAGATAAACCAGCTCTGTGGCCAGTCGGTACACTGGGACCATGACGCGATGTTTGGTTTGAGATAACATTCCTGTCTGGGTCTGTAATTAACAAGATTGTGCAGGCTATGTTGAAGACTCTGTTGACGTCTTCATTTAGTTGGTATTTAGAGGCTTAAGGGGAAAAAAAGACTATTTGAACCAAATGACTAGTTAGGATAATAATAGTGGATAAATCTGAGATTATATACTATAACCCTTAGCACGCCAAGTCTATTGTTCGGTACCTATAATCAGGTGTCAGTGGCCTCTTTATTTATATAATGCTTTGGACTTTGAGCCCCACGCGGTTGAGAACTAGTTAAAGAGAATACTTGAATGTAAAAGTGTACGCTTAGCGTCCCATTATATTTTGTATACTGATATAACCGAAGCAATTAGAAACGAAGATGTTATTGTACCTAACAAACTGTATCTAAAACTACATCTATACTCTTAAGTATTGTTAGCATAAACAAAAGATTTCGCAAGGTAAGTAAACGAAGATTGCTGTACTTTAATTAGTGGCCTAGCCCCTATTATAATATAACAATTAAAAACACTTAAAAGAGAATAGTAGGAACACACTAGAATAGAGGGTGGCCTCTCTTTCGGAAAAAAAAAAAAACTCTGGCAAAGGCGAGTTGAAACTAAATACAAACTACTAGCCTACACAAGCAAAGATAGCGAAATGATAACTTAATATCGACATATTACAATGGGTTTGGGCTAAATTAGATCTGACAAAACATCTAGAAACAGATAGAACTGCTTAACCACGTGATATGCAAGTTTCCCTTTCAGACATTGCCATCTATGGGGAGATACGATTTATATCTATTTATTTTTGTAGCCTACGTTTAACGATGGCTTCATGTGGCCAGCACAACGACCAACCGCTTTTACTTTACCCAACCAATGCCAGGTACCCATTAGAGCTGGGGGAACTCAGAGGCGCAATAAAAATCCCAAAAATTAAAAATCCGTCTTCACCATGATTCGAACCAGGGACCCCTCGGTTCGGAAGCCAAGCGCTTTACCACTCCGCGCCTCCACGCGATATACTGCGTCCTTAATTAATCTTCGGACTCTAAAAGAAGCCTTATTTTTAAATGAATTAACGGCAGATTTCAGCTGGGCCTATTATTTTTTGTTATTAGAGTAGTTTTCGCTTTTTTTTATCAACTAATTTTCATTGGTAATTAAAACAGTTATATCAGTGAGTTAAAAAAAAACAGAACTATATATCTTCTAAAACAAAGCAGAAGTACTCACCCATAGACCAAGGCTCCAGAGCAGCACGACCATACTTGATCACCTTGAAGCCCTCGAAACCGGCACAAACATACGTGTCGCCGTTGATAAGATCAGCGATGTCGTAGATCCTCCTCCCTGAGACCGGGGTGAAGATCTGCCGGACGCCGTAAGGGAGGTTGGCGTTGGAGGGCAACTTTCCCGTGAGGTCGTTCAGGAGGTCGTTGAAGGTGTGGTAGCGGTTGGGAGCGACGTACATCTTCTTGCCTCTAAAGTAGCGGTCGCCGTTGACAAAGAAGCGCAACTTGAGGGGTCTTCTGAGGTCCCCGACATCCTTGTGAACCTGATTATACAAGCCAAAGCAATGCTATAAATAGAAATGTTGTTATATATATATATAACATATATATATATATATATACACATACTTTTTTATAGTAAAAAAAAGTACAACCTAAGTTTCCCATTCAAAAATTGCGATCTATAGGGTTTAAGGAGTGTGTTATGTGGCCAGCACAACGATCAACCACCGTTATTTATCCCCAACTAATATGAGGTATAAATTAGAGACTTAGAGGCGCCCTACAGATTCCGAAATAAAATATCCCAGTCTTCACCAGGATTCGAATCTGGGACCCTCGGTTTAAAAGTCAAGCGATTTACCACTCATCCACCGCGCCTCCATTTTTAATAGAATGGACGCAAATTAAATTTGCCATACTTTTAGACCATCTATCACCATTATCTTACTGCCACATTGGCATCGGAATTGTAAATTAAGACTGGGAGATAAGACAATCTATTATTGAATGCTTCGAATGTTGAAACTTATGTGTTTGTTTGTTTTCTCACTGGACTTCAGTGTTGGGAATGTCGCCATACGTTCAGAACCTCTGCTTCCCTTATTTCATTCAATTATATTGCCTGTTCCACTCTCCTACCAACATGAGCAAAAAACTTCAATGCATAATGGTGTCATTTTATTCAACCGTGCTTTAAAAAAAGTCATGACGACTAAAAATGTCTCCTCTCCCTCGCCGCCCCTGCTCTTTCAAAAAAAAAAATAATAAAAAAATAAAGTGGAAATGTAAACAAATAATAGAGAACATAAGACCACGTCTGCAATCATGATGACAACTTAATTCCAGTGATGTCCTGAGCATTAGTTCATATTGATTCGGATGAAACACGCTATGATTATGGCAGAGAACAGCGGCGCCAAAAAATGTCAGGTGAACTAAACCTTGAGCTTAAACGCCCTAAACAAATTTCTTTTATGGGCTTCTAAATACAAATAGGCCCCTAGTGATATATGTTTATTTATACGATGTACATATTCGTACAAATCTACATGTTTGACAGAAATCTTGTCTAGTTAAAACTGAATTTTGCAAAAGTCCAGAAAAACATTTATTGATTCTGGGCTATTTATTTTGATGAGTTTGATTTCAACAATTCATTAAGGGTTGTGAAAAAGCACGCCTCTTGTTTAAGTCATACCTGGCATGCACAGCGGAACTTTATGTTGAAAGGCTTCAGATAAGTTATCTTATATCTGAGATGAACTTCGCAGTGGTTTCCAGATCAGGGAGATCTCCGTATAGTTTTTCTTCTAGAGGAAGGTTTCTGGGCCGGGATTTTGTTCCAGCTTCTCGATAGAATATGCAGCTTTAAAGGACATAGTCAATATTCTCTGGTGATGCCCCACAAATGCAAGTTTTCCGACTATTATCTTCTAGAACAAATGTTGTCTCATTCTGCTGTGTCCGGTTCAGAAGCGAAAAATTATGCATTAGTCTTGGTCGGGATAACTTCTAATAGGATTTATGTTTCTTGTAATTTTCTATTCTCATCAGTCTCTTCATTTCTTCTGGGTAGAAATCAATTTTCATTTGTCTGCTCATTCTCCCATCGTTTGACTGTACTAGTCATATTTCTCAATGCCTTCTAATTCAATGTGTGCTGGAATCCAGGTTTACAAAAGCTATCCTGAGTTGATTTATATAGGAGGTATCAGAATTTTTTTAAAGGACTGTTTTGGCATCGGTCATTATGACGATTTTGGCTAGTTTGTGTACTTGGGTAGTTTACAGTTCATAATGAAAGTACAGTGATTCGATTCCTCAGCACTCGACAATTATTTCTTTAGTGAAGCAGCCCGTGACATGCTTGTCAAAAATGTATATAGCCCCAGGGACGAAAAACAGTGGTCACCTCTGTCCTAAGTAATAACAATTAACTTAAAGGTTCTATTCACTGTCAACACCTCGCCCCACTTTGTTAACGAAGAATGAACCTCGTGCTATTGACTTGGGTCAGGCAAGTATTGTCCATCGTAAGACCCTGCACTAGCTTTAAGTGACCCTTCTGTCTCTCCTAGTGGACATCTATTGCACGTGGAAGATGGCTGACCTCAAGGACGTGGGAAAGCTGAACGTCACGTTGGCGTTGTGACAGGAGAATGAGAGAAATGACAATAAGTAGAATAAGTACCGACATAACACAGGCACTGGACAGCTAACAAAACTCATGCCTTTACGGATAAGCGACAGCAGAACAGAAAAAACAACAACATATCAACCCAAAGTTTAATCATTGATAATGAAATTAAAACTGTTTTAAAATATACAATGGACCTCATTCACCAATCGTAAACAAACAACATTTTGCCACGTGGTTCTCTATCTCTTCTATACATATTACGATCTAATTTTAATACACAGTGGCTGCCACGTGACAGTTTTTTAAATTGTTTTATCAATATGATCACTTGACTAATTATTGTTTGTTTACGATTGGTGAATGAGGTCCATTGAATAGAGCTCTCTCTCTCTCTCTCTCTCTGTAAGATGAATCTTAACACTATATAGTACCACTATATTTGTATTTGATGAAGTGTGTGTGTGTGTATGTGTTTCCTAGGTAATGGTGATGAGAGTTAGGCGATTGGTTGGCGGCTGGCGGTGTAGTATTATGAAATATGAGCTGATTTGTCGTAATATATACGCTAAGAACGGCAAACGATCTAGAGACTTGAAATAATAAAGACGTTTTTAGCGGCCCCCGAAAGGGGTAAAGTAAAGTAAAGTTCCCCTTTCAGATTTTGTGGTCTATAGGGCAGATGATGTAAAGGTTTCTGTGGCCTACGGTTAAAAAGGGTGTCATGTGGCCAGCACAACGACCAACCGCCTTCCCTTTTTCCCTAACTAATGTCAGGTACCCATTAGAGTTGGGTGGACTCAGAGGCGCCCGAAGATCCCGAAATTAAAAATCCCAGTCTTCACCAGGATTCGAACCCATGTCCCCGGTTAGGAAGCCAAGCGCTTTACCGCTCAGCCACCGCGCCTCCCCGGAAAGGGGAATAGACGCTATTTGTTTTTTTTTAGTGAGTTATATTTTTTTAAATGTCGGTTTATTTTATCCAATTAGATCTAAAACTCATCTCAAGTTGAATTCGTCTATATTGTAATTACAATTTTATTTCGATTTGTTTTAAAAAAAAAGAAGTTTGTTAAAGTTATTTCAAGTCCTATATTAAAAATATAATACTCCTACATCGGATTATTAAAAATCTGGTTCTACATACCAACGACCGAACACAACAGATGGTTGCCATGACATGGAACGTATTATCGGAAGGTAATAATGAAACCATCTTTTTGACACAACTGATATTTATTATAATGCATGGTATAAATATATATTGTCTATGGATTCGCCGGAGAGTCCAAAATAATTTGAAAATTCATTATTGTAAAACTACTCTCCACTGTACCACAAGGCTCAAGCCATACTTATGATGATGATATTTTTTGGTGAGCTAAAAGGTGGTCGGCGAAACAGAGTTGCCACATGAAAAGACTTTAAAGCCCTGCCCAGACGCCAGCTGGCTTTAACTGACATGCGCATCTGATAGAAGGCTTCCGAACGAGACAGCTGGAGATTTCTTACAAAGACGACAGGATTCAGATTTTGAGACCAAAATGAAATTTACTCTAGAGAAATGGCGCACCAGGCGAAAAGAAAACTTAACCAGCCATCGGGAGACAACGGTTTTGTTTGCAATGGATATGGCAAAATATGTGGATCACAGCTAGGTCTACGTAGCCACATGAAATACTGTAGTCCTCCTTAGACTTCAAACTCGAAAACAGTGAAGTGAAGGTGAAGTTACAGGTCAACCTGACCTAACTGATGTCATATAATGATCATCTAAATGATCTGATTGTTCTGTAAAGGGTCAAACTCTTATTCAAAGCCTCAAGGGAAAAAAAACATGTCCGTAAAAAAAAATAAAAAAAAAAATTCCTTATTTCCTTAGTTGTGTGTTTATTGTTATGTGACCACGCTGCAGTTCAGGTGATAATATGAAAAACTACTTATTAATTGTAGTTTTAAATTATGCTCCACTTATATGCATATTAAATAGATTTCTTTTCTTTAAAACAAAAAGGGAACACTTTTTTGTAAATGTAATAGTTAGTATGATAGAACTTATCTAACTAAGCAATAGGGGGCCTACATTTGCCAAAAATTTAAAACCGTTTGCATGATTGTGTTAAAAAATACGGTAGTATCATGTCTCTCTTACTAAATAGCCTCCCGTGTTTGTTAGTATTAATTGTGAATAGTTGTAAAAATAGTGAAATTTTATGGAAAAAAAACTGCTTGCATAGTTGATTTAAAAAAATTAATTTTTCACTTTCAGAAAAAAGTAGCCGTTGCATCAGAACTTTGAATGGTCTAAAATATTATGATGTCGGATTTTCAATATCTTTTCTAGTTTACGAGATCTAAACGGGACGGACGGACGGACGGACAGACAGATCACACAAAACTAATAGCGTCTTTACCCCTTTCGGGGGCCGCTAAAAAAAGAATAAAAAGTAATAGTTAGAATGAAATAGCTTAAGCAGTTATAATCGCTAAAACTTTTAGTTGTAACTTCTTTGAAGTTGTAACGAGAATGGAACATGAAACTTCCAATTTGCAGGGAACAAACTGAAACGTAATGTGTGGAAGTGTGCCAAAATCGATGTAGACCTCAAGTCTTGTTCAATAATTTAGAGCAAACTGTAGAATTGTTGTTGTTGTTTTATTGTTTAAAAAAGCAATGAGCCGAAACGAAATAGACATGTCACTAGTTTGTTGATATTGTTACAAAACTTTTATCAACTCACTCTGCCTTCAATAAATTTTGAACGCGCTATTTCTTCCACTTCCCATTTTCGGATCAAGTTGAAACTTTGCACAATTATTTGCTGTGTCTAACAAACATAAGTCAATGTGAATATATATATATATATATATAAAATATATATATATATATATATATATAATTCGTAATTAATTATTGGTAATTAATTATTGTGTTTGATATCAAAAGAGGGAAATAAATTCAACATTACTGAGATATATAGTTGTAAGTGTGGAGTTCTTCCCCACAGATAAGCTATGATGTTGCTTTTCTAAAAGTACTTTTATATTTTGTTAGTTTTATGGTTGCATAACGCCGTAAGAATGTGTTTACAAGTCTACAACAGTGTTGTTGTCACTTTATGTGTCGCTCAACCCTAATAATGCCTAATATTAGACATTTTTAAAAGTTCATTGTAGTTCTAATTACAAAACAATACAAGATTTCTTATTACAAAAATATCTACAATAAATAATAGTTCCATTAAAGGTATACGATCTCAAGATCGTATCACTAATAGCGATGTTCTTGCGAGTGCCGGTATAGACAATGTAGAGGGACCGCTTCTAGTTCCACAACTACGCTGGGCAGGGCACCTATCATGTATGGGGGACTATCGTTTGCCAAAGGCAATCTTTTTTTTTAGTGGGTGAAAAGGTGACCAGCCCCGCCCCACCCGAAAACGCTTTAAAGATCAGCTTGAGACTTGGGAGCCAACTTGCCGTTACTGACATCTAGGCTTCTGTGCAAGGCAGCTGGAGATTTCAGAACAAAGTCTGCGGGATACACATTTGAGACCGAAAGGAAATCTACTGCCGGGGACAGAAGTAAACGGCGGAGAGAAAACCTAAACCGAACACCGGCCGACAACGGTTATGTCTGCGCTGGATCAAGTGAAATATGTAAATCTCAATTAGGACTGCGTATTGCACTTCTCCTTCGGACTAAAGGAAATCCTAATTGACGTCACGACTTGTGACGTGCCAACGAGCTATTGGTCTAAACTACCCACAGATTACGACGTCACAGGCCAGTATTCAGGCCTTCTATACCCATTGGTCTCTGTCTAAGCCCCATCCTATTTCACAGCATTATTTCATTGCTCTATACCACAGTCTATGTTTACGTATTTGAGTGAGACAGAGCTTCAACATATAATGAGCAATATAAAAACATATTTTTTTTTTTGAACTTGAAACCCTCGTTCCGGGAGCGCCCTGTTTGTACTTTGTACAATTCATCTTAGCATGAGAAAGCTGTGATAAGTTCTTCTTGTTGAGTCAACGGCAAGTTTTCTTTCTCCTGTACATCTCACCGCTAGAGACCCACATCCTTATTGAGTTTTGGACATTTTAATTAGAAATAAAGGTATGGTACGCCTAGTCTATAAAAAGAGCCTACCAATGTAGAGACTTTTCTCCTATTCCTAATATATATATATATTATATATATATATATATATATATATATATATATATATATATATATATATATATATATCTATATATATATATATTATTATATATAGATATATATATATATATATATATATATATATATATATATATATATATATATATATATCATGATTTACTATAGTATGGTTTTGAAAACAAACAAACCTCTATTATGTAATACAATTAGTAAAAAAATATAGGCCTTTATCTGAAAGATATCACCTAGTGACAATGCTGCTAAAAAAACAACAACATAAAGCTATGGCTTCCTTTTTATTGTCTTGACTTTGTCAATTATTTAAAATAAATATTCACTGAGCAAAGTGAAAATTAGCTTTCTGATATTAGGACAACAGTTACTGTAGTAACACGTTAAAATAGAGGAGAAAATAAAACAGGAAATACGGCAATTTACACAGGATGCGTTTTAAATTCATGGTTAAGGTATGGTACTCATATTGTAAAGCCCTACCTGGCTGGAGTTTGTGACTACGCCTCTGGAAATGTCTTCAGCCATCACAGACATAGTAGGTGCTGGACCACGATGACCTCACTTCAGCCCAGGAAAGTGGACTCAATGCAAAGTTTTAATTGTACATCCATTATCTTAATCATACTGGAGTGCGTGCTTTGTTGATAAAAACTTATGTGAAAGCCATCGTCCCAAAGAAAGTTAACCTGATCAATCTGTGCGCTCCGTGTAGGCCTGTTTGTGAACATGCCATTGTTATAAAAATGTTTTATTGCCTGTGATATTCAGAAAAATCCACAGAACGTGACATTGAATATAAAAAAGTTGTTTTGTTTCATAACAATAGTTCCGTTTTAAAATTTGAAAATTCCACCAATCTCGTCTGCTAGATCATTGTGCTTTAACTGTCCTTTTAAAAACATAACTTCCCTTGTGATCGTTGGTCTATAATAACACCGGTCATGCTTGACTTCTGCTACTTGATTCCAGATCCTGGCAAAGATCGATAACTCGTATACCTGTAAAGTAAATGGCAATAAATTAGATCAATTTCTATATGTCTGTGTCATGGAAATTTCGATGACACGATCATTATACGAGAGTACGCCTGTAAGTATTTATTATTAGTCTTCCTTCCTTCTGTCGTTATTGACCCCTCACCTTTTACATACACACACACACACACACAAAATCAACACCAGATCTAAACTTAAATAACATTATTTGAATATTTTTGAAGGTCTTGGAGATTTTCATGACAAAATTAAACAACATTCTGGACAATTAATAGAATTTCAATGATGCCAACTAAATAAAGAATTGAGTTATATCCAAACGGGTAGCAGTCATCATTATCATCATCAAACTCCATTTGAGTGAGGGCTTGAGAGGCTTAAATCCTCTCTTGCAAAAGCCCCCCCCCCTGGACAGAAACCCTGCTGTATTGCTTAGTGCATGCATGTCACCATACAGGTCAAGAATTTTTGGTTTACCAGACCTGCCGAGACGGTTTCAACAAGTCTGGGGCAGTCAAACAGAATATGAGGCACGGTTTCCTCTTCTTCCCCGCAGTGGGGACACCGTGAATTGAAATTTGGCCATAGCCGTGAGAAATATGAGCCAACAGGACAGTGGCCTATCCTGTACTGTGCTATAATAGCTTGTTCAGGCCTGGACAGCCTCCACCACGGGGAAGTGCGGTCAGGGCGCCTCATGCACTCCCAGACTTCGCGGGCTTTTTGGGACTTGTCCTAGCACTCAGACCACTTTTTCATTTCTGTTTTTTGAATTATAGCCAGAGCATGATGAAAGCCTACAGCCTGTTTGGTGGGTGGAATTTGCCCTCCCTGGTGGGCCAAGGAGTCTGCAATAGTGTTGTCAGTCACACCTATGTGACTCGGTACCCATTGCATTATTACAGGGGTGCCATAGCGTTGTTTAATGTTATGTGAAGCCATGATGACAGTGTCGATATTGGGGGGGGGGGGGGGGTCATGGACCAGGGCTTTGCACCCACCCAATTCCACTGTAACACTATTTGCTAATGACTGTTTTCAAACGTACAGATGTGACGAGCGCTTTAAATTTTTCGCATGGACCCATTGTGTAACAGAACATGCACATTTTTTAAGAGCTATTAGTCACTTGAATGAGTAAATCAGGGAACTAAAAGGCGACACATATATTTGGGAAACAGTGGGTGAGTCAAGCTATGAGAAGTAATGCATGTCATACCGACTTACCACGCCAAACCGACCTATCATTAGCTCTTGATTATGCTATTTATAGCACATCCTATAACATGTGTTTTAACTCTTACACTCCTAATTGACGCTGCCAACGTTGTTTTGACCCCATTCAAATAAATTAATTTTTGGAGTTATAAACCTTAGTATGTGTTGTGTAACAGGAGCACGCATTTCCCTGCAAATCGATACCAAACATAACATTTTGTGATGACAAACAAAAAAGTTATTGAAGTTAAACAAGGATAGTGAAATGCAAATGAGCAAATTGAATAATTCTATCGGAACGAGGAAAATAATTACGGAGAGAAAGAGTTAAAAATTTTTAAATAAATAAGTACTAAAAACCTTTGTTAAATTAAAAAATGTTAACAGATTTTTAGTAGCATCTGTCTCGACATTTAAAAGTAGGAACAAGTAATTATTTACAATGTGTTAACAATTTAGATTATATATTAATCGTCCATAATGACCAGATCCTCCAGGCTAGAAAAGACCATTCTACAAGTAACAGTACCTGGAAGAAGTAGAAGCAGAGGCTATGAAAGAGACTATAATCCTGACAAAAGACAGAGAGGAATGGAGGGAGACGGTCGACAGATCATGTGTGGCGCCCCAACGGTCCAACAAAGGACCAAGGGGCAGAAGAAGAAAATTGTTCATTGTTGACAATGACAACATTGTTAACATCACGGGAGAGGGGTCTGAGTGTTTGTCGAGGTATTGATGCACTTTATTATCTTCTTATATATTACAGACGTTACTTCAAAAAAAGAAGATAATTAAGTCCTTCGTATTTCATGTGTCATGAGTGTGAATCAATGACTTAAACTCAGCTAAGTCTTTGGTTTTACTGGCTGATTCAGGCAACCCATTACCATCCATTCTCTAATTGAGCTAGGGAAGAAAGAGCACTTGTATGAATTTGTTCTAGCGTATGGAATAAGAAAAATGCCTCTATCTTTCAATTTTCAGAGTATTTCATTAGGTTTTGTTTTTCTATTTGTAAATTATGGTTAGTGTTTTATGTTAGTACATGTATTACTACCTTGCTTGTTATTCTTCTGTCCTGAAGTGTCTCTAAATTTAGTTATTTTACTAATGGTATTACTCTAATCAAATGTGAATATTCGTTTGTTTTGATTAGTGAGGTTTATTTTTGGCACAAAATGTCTGGCTTTGAACTGAGCATGCTACCTTAGCTGGTGCTTTGGTGATAAGAGGATCAGAGACACTAATTGGAATTTATAAACATTTACATTGTTGTTGTTTTTATTTTCACTCATCGCTAATTGCAAAGTGTATAAATTAATTAGGTCTGTCTTAAATGAGGACATGAAATATTGTTGTTAAACTTGATACCCACTCACGCCTACAGTAAGTCTGTTACTTGCACCAAGTCTTAAACTAAGTTGCAGACTTTATTCAACGTTCCACTTTTCCTTACAAAACTCAACAAGAATCTTTTGATTACGTTACATTTCCTGGTCAGAGCGGCACTGGCAGCGGAAATATCCGATGATTCTGAGGCCGCCTAATGAGGCCGCCGTTTATTTTCAGAAGGATTTGCTGTCGTTTAATCTGATAAAGGTCTATGATGGACAATGGGATCGCCGCTGCGGCGAATGGGAACAGACCACGAAGTAGCCAGGCCACTTCAACGCCACTTGACCATATACTTACTGTTTGGTGAACCAAATAAAGTCGCAACACAATCTGGCTCTTATAGATCGTTACTTAGTCAATAAACACGGGGGAGAACGGAGGGAATGGACCAGCGACTTGAAAAGCTGCTTAACAATGAGAGTGGGAATCAGTAAATGTCATGAGTTACCTCCCATTCTCTCAGGGCGAGGACAGACATTCCAGAAGAGCCACATATTTCTATAATATGGCTTGCCAAAATATCAATTATGTATTTTTTTATTAGAAACGTTACGTTATAAAGCAAGCGTTGACCTTTATTTTTTAAATAAACTTTATTGCATGTTTCTGGAATAGCGTATCAGGGTCGGATTTAAGTTATTAAATGCGCTGGGCAGGACTTTTTGACTTATTTGTTTAGAAGACTTCAAATGTTCTAAATCAATTCTAGGAGAATTTTGATTTCTTATCTTATATAATACAGACGTTACTTCATAATAGAAGATGATTACGTCCTAACGTCATGCATTTAGTCAAGCATATTAACCGATGACTTAAATTCTGCCAAGTCACTGGTTTTCCTGGCTAGCTCAGGCAACCCATTCCATGTTCTAATAGCACTAGGGAAGACGGAGCATTGGTACAAATTTGTCCTAGCATATGGAACGAGGAATGTGTCTTTATCTTCGTGTCTTTCTGAGTATTTTATAAGATTTAGATTTGTATTTGAAGATCATGGTTCAGTGTTTTATGTATAATTGCTACTTTACTTTTGAGTCTATTGAAACCCTCATTTTCCTTCTTTTTTATTTAGTATGAATATTAGATAACAATTTTAAGGGTTTGTTTATGGCTTTTTGAAACCCTCCTCTGAGGATGAGGCTATGGGAGACTGCACAGAGTAAATTCGGACCTCTAATTTGTATTAGTCATTATTGTTATGGACTGTGTGTGTTTCTATGGTTACGGTGGGAAGAGGTTAGCAATTGATTTGTGGCTTTGTAGGGTGAATGATGCAAGAATTAGCGGCATTGTCCTCAGCGGTCTTATCTTATGAAACAAAGACCTTACTTTTTTATTATTATTATAGCTTTTATATAGCGCTACTTTCATGCTTATAGCATGCTCAGAGCGATTCAGGTCCAACCTCATTTGTGTACTTCAAAAAAAGAAGATGATTTCGTCCTACGCGTGATCCTAGATCCATTTAGTCATGTATGTTAATCAATGTCTTAAGTAGAATAAACGACTCCAGAATGCCAGAGTGAAAAGACGTGTTTTTGTAGTGAGTCAGAATTTGTTCAAAATACCATTTTATATTATTACACAAGTCTGCTACGTTTATTCCCTTTTATCTCAAGTTGATTTTGTCTATACTGTAATAAAAGCTCTATTTAGTTTTTTTCACAAAGAAGTTCTTCAAGTTTTACTGCCTACAGCAATTAAGTTGTCTACCAGCAGTTTGATGTTATAAGTCATGTTGGATAGCTAGTTTAGTTAGTTGGGTTCCGCACTTTATTAGACTGACGGTGAACATACATTTTATAGTGACGACATAGACTTTGGGTTAGAGATTAGAATAGACTTTTATTTAATCAGTTACTGATAGACTCTTGAGGGGATAACATCGTTTTATAGTGACGGACTAGACTGTGGCCCATTCTGTAATAAACGTTATTGAATTTTCATCTTGAGTGAACTTAGTTATTGAGTCTGTGTTCCTGTTTAGTACCTGTTCATTCTTGTGGTGGATGTCATAATAAAGAAACTCGCAAACAAGGTACGCACGCACTTAGTATGATTTAACATCGTTAGAGATACTTCAACTACATTTGATTTACACATGCATCCGTTACAGTCAACAACAATTATCACACTGTGTCTCGTGTCGCGATTGTTAAGAAATCATTAAACGTATTAGATTCAGAGTGTTGTATAAATATAAATTTCTTAATTACAATGTCATAGGGAATTATACAGAAGAGTATTTACGTTCACTTTCTTTCCCAAAACATTTTTGTCCGAATGAATTTGTTCTGAGTAATGCTTATTTTAAGTTAAAGGTGTATTGTTTCACTTTTTATATACTTCTTAATTGTATATCAGTTTAACCCTTTGGGTATACGAAATTAATATATTTGTATTTGATATATAATATCTGGACTTAACTTATATAATATAGGGCCCCATAGATCAAATAGATTTAGGCCTTATCAAATCTAAATCCAAACCCGGATTTATGGCATAGTTATATCAGAAATAAAGTAAACACTTACTATATCACATTTTGGTGCTGTGCTGGTGAATATCCTAGAGTGAATGGAGTTTCTTGAAGATTTATGTTCAAGTTAAAAATTAAAAGCTGCACACGTAGACCTATCATTTACGCTAGGAACGAAAAATTCAGCACGTACGTTGCCTAATAACAACTTTTTTTTTTAACTCTCACACAGGAGAGCTCACATTTTTTAAAAGGCATGAACGTCAAAGGGGGAAACACAAAAACTACCAAGCCGAAATCAATAGCCGAATAGAGCGGTTTACTGGCACCAATCAATCAATACGAATCGATCGGCTTACATTGGGACAAACTTACGGAATAAATGTCTAATTCACAGGAATACTGAGAGGTGGGGAAGGAGAGAGAGGGGGGGGGGTTTGAGTATCGGGGCAGAAAATCTCTTTGTTTGTTTGATTCGTTGGGGGGGGGAGGTACACTGTGTGTGAGTTGGGGGGGGGGGTACTTTTATTTTTTTTAAAGGTCTTTAAATGTCATTGTCTATGTTGAGTTAGCACAAATGTATGCTCGATAGAAGTCAACTTCTGAGGTACTTGTCAAGTGCGAATAGTGACAACTTTATTATAATATGAATGCCTTAGGAAACTCCCTTCCCAACCTATTTTCCACGTCTCGTTATTTGTACACTGACTATGTAGCAAATGATAATGTAAGACTCACTGTCAAAAATGTCATCCTTCAAGGCACAGTGGAGGGAGCACAAAGAGAAGGTCGTCCGAAAAGAAATGCTGCCTGGTCAACGTGAAAGAATGGACCGGCCTCTCTCTTGATATCCTACTAAGAACAGCTGCTGACCGGGACAAATGGAGAGATTAGGTTATGCGAACTGTCACAGAACAAATAATTTGTTTTCCACTCATTGCGCACAATACAGTCAAGTGCTGTCGAGTGGTAAAACTTTCCCTTTCAGACCTTGTGATCTATAGGGTACATGGATGTAAAGGTCATCTGTTTATGTGGTCCACGGTTAACGAGTGTGTCATGTGGCCAGCACAACAACCAACCCCTTTACTTTCCCCAACTAAAGTAAGGTGCCCATTAGATTTGGGTGGACTCAGGGGCGCCCTAGTAATCTCGAAATTCAAAATCCCAATTTTCATCGAGATTCGCACCCAGGTCCCCAGGTTTGGAAGCCAAGCGCTTAACCACTCAGCCACCGGTGAGTTGAAAGATATATTAAAAATCCTTTAACATTTTGTGATTTAATTTGTATTTTCGTACAGTTTTACACTGATATTGAAAAGATGCGGGGTTTTTTTCCTGATTATAATTGAGTCTATTTTATTCGCTGATTTCAAACTTAAGCTGACATACTGGTCAAATATGCTAGAATGAATAAGCAATAAAAAAAAGTCTTATCTATACGAAAGAAATGAAGAAAATAATAGAGAGTCCTTATATCGAGAGGGCCGAATAAGACACTAACGCCAAAGCATCCCTAGAAAACTTAAACTATATGGAGATATGCTCTTGAAACCAATCAGTATGCGCGTTTCATCTCAGATATGGGACTTCCTATCTGAACTCTCCAAAATAATACCGAGAGCGAAGCAGACGTCAAACTTTTACTTAAATTTGTGTGCGAGTAATTAAAAAGTTGGTTGGAGGAGCTGTCTAAATACAACCTGTTATGCGCTTCCGCGGTGTCGGATGAAAACAAACCCAAAATGGAGGTAACACTGAACGAAACCGATAACACCGGCGAAAGGCCGAACAATCAATAGAGGTAGTCGACTGGTTTTTGAACATTAAACACGTTTAATACTCATGAAGGGAACCGTCGAATGTCACCTACTTCTAGCCGATTATAAATGCTTCTTCTTTCTACGTTGTTAAGAAAAGCGGTTTGTTTGTGTCGACTCCTATATCGTTCTTACTTTTTCAAAACTATCACGTCATCGTCACTAAGTAAAAACTCCCCCCCCCCCTATTCCCGAAACAAATAACTAATTCCAAATCGTGCCATAACAAACCCATCTGACCAACACGGCCTAAAGTGCCCTAAAGGCTATAATGCACTTAACTAGTTACATCTCCGCCACTTTATTTGTGTTCAAATTTCCTTTGTTCCACCCAGACAACTGAAGGTCAATACTAAACATATGACTTCATGGCAAGCTAGGCATGGGGTGGGATTAAGACAAATTTGCATACCTAAACTCTTGCCAGTTAGTACAGTCGGTAAATCCCAGCGACTGCTAACATATCTGTATTTACTTTGTAGCACGCACTATCAGCTTGACAAATACAAAAGAAACTCCTATCGATACTCATGAAAGCGAGACTCCAACAGATTGCCATTCACAGACGACCATTTGCGTGGCAATGACTAAACAGTTGAAATGTATACAGTAAAGGTTCAAGATACGTATGTGGTATAGTGCCATTATAGTCCTCACACCCTAAAAAAGGGACCAAAACAAATACTGGAGTGACAGGAAATGTGTTTTTAAAAGGTGTCAGTGTTTATGAATAGTAATGATTATAGCTTACAAGACTTGTGAATGGCTGTTAGTGCTTTTAGTTTAAATTGATTCGGGAAATATAATGTGTTAATAAATCTTCAAAGACTAAATAAGCTTAGTATTTTTGGTTGTTTTTTTTTAAAGTACTTATCCTGACAAAAAGGTTAATGATTCTAGTAACTATTAAAGTAGTTTTATGGAATTATTGCTTTGCCTAATAAATTGTTAAAAGTGTAACACTAGCATAAAAACCACCTGATAATCTGATTGAGTTAACATTTTTTATCGTCATTAACCCATAAAAATGGTTAAAGTTAAGTTGTAAAAACAAAATTAATTAATTACCACAAATTAATTAACTAACTAATCTTTTGATTGGGTTATGTGTTGTTATCGACAATTAATAATCGTGCAAAGTTTCAACTTGATCCTAGAATGGGAAATGGGTGAAAAAAATAGTGTCTACAAGATCTGCACCAGACAGACAGACAGACAGAGTTGATATAAACTCTGTGAAAAGAACACGCTATTCATAATATCTAAAAAAAAAAAATCAATTGAAAAAAAACTGACTTCTCGTTCAGCCTAATAACGTTTGTTTAAAATGTTAATAACTTCAATAACTTGTAAGTAACTTAGACACCCTCAAGAGTAAAGATAAAACACTTCATGTACAGGTAAATGACAAAAAGTATTGAATTATGGAAAGTTATTGGATTAGGCGAGGATTACTTAAGATTTTCAAACACTCGTAAGAACTGTATGAGTCCAACTCTGGGTAGCCTATATATCCGCGTAATATCAATGTACAGATATTCACAGTATTCATTGTACCTACTGAATGTGCATATATCTTTTTTGGCTTAGGTAACATCATTTTACAATTTAGCAGACTCTTTTGAAATGAAGAAGTTGCAGAATTATTTTAGGAGATGGTGGAGGTGCAAGTATGAGCAAGAGGGCAAACATGGCCCCAGCCTACCAAAATTATCGGAAAAAAGGAGCATAAAAAAAATCAAATCTAATTTTCAAGCTGATTCATTTTAATCCAGATAATAGATTTTGCAAGCAGGCAGATGATTCAAATGAAAGATATAAAATAAACATTCTAGCTATTTATTCTTCAATATAACTTTTTTTTTGGAGAGGGGGAGGCATAATTTGTTATAGTTTTCTAGCAATTTAAGTGAAATACTCTGTAACTATTTAAGGACTCTTAAACTGAGTTAGCAATTTAAAGCTGTGGCCTTGATATCTATTTCACACGTTCCGGCATGTTTAGGCGATTTTTTATTGGAATTTATACTAGCTGTTAATACAGTCTAGAGATTATATTGATTTCTGTTAAAAATATATTATTTAAAAAATAATCTTTTTTTTTTTTAAATATGGAGATATATAATTTATGGAGAATATACTCTTAAAGTATGCTAACAAGGATTGTTTAACAGCCCTACTAAAAGAACAAAAAATTGAAAAAAAAAAACAACCTACATGCTTTTAAATTTAAAGGAATATTTATATTTGTAATTGAATTGTTGTAGTGAATAAACATTGTTAACAAAGTTCTGTAAAGATCAAATGCCTTCTTTATATTAATCAATATCTATATTTATTAATAGAATATATTATAATTACAAACAGTAAAATACAATTGGATATTTAAAAAATATTTAAAAAGAAAGGTTACACCTGTGACTTGTCCTTAAATGTAAATGTTATATAGGATACTTATAATTGTTTGCTTTACATGTTTCGGGTGTTCCTTTAGAATTGAAGATTCTAGCTTACACCTCCCGCAGAACAAATGGGGAGGGTGGTGTGCAGAGTTCAAACCCAAGGACTATTATTCTACATGATTAGGAATTTAGGTCTAGCTCTAGATTTAAATCATGCTCTATGACTGTAATTCACAAAAGTCAATCTTATTTTCAACAGTATTTGATACAGTCATTTAATTGTCATTACTTGTGTGTACTAGATTTTATGCTACTAGGTCAGATATATATGCAAGAAAACATTAAAAAACTAGAACAGACACAAACTAGAGCAGTGAGATTCATAGCAAACAAATATTTGCATTTGACTAGAGTAACACCTTTAGTAAAATCAATAAATTTAGTAACCCTTAATTAAGGATAGAAGACTTAAAAGTAAAGTAGAAATTATATATTATCCATAAAACACTGAGCCATAATCTTCAAATACAAAAACAAAGCCTAATTAAATACTAAGAAACACAAAGATAAATGCACATTTCTTGTTCCATATCCTCGGAAAATTTCATATTATTTGTACTAGGGCTACTAAAACATAAAATGAGTTGCCTGAGTCAGCCAAGAAAATCAGTGACTTGGCACAATTTAAGTCATTGATTAACATGCAGCATGCATGACCTAAGGACATGCATAGGACATAATCATCTTCTTTTTTTAAGCTATGTCTGTATTTTATAAGATATAGGGGCCTAAATATACACACACACAAATATATATATATATATATATGTTTGTAATGCTATCCCAGCACCTTCCCTGATAGCAAAGATTTTGGGCTGGATAAGGGTTCCAACTGAGCCAGCCCATACTAACCACATTGAGCCCATGAACAAGGATGAACAATGGCCCAAACAGGTTCCCTAAGGGCTGAGATTGGGCTAAGTCAGTGGGCCCAGAAAAAAACCATTGTGGGTTCAGTAAGGGGATGGACTCATGGGCCCCAAAAGGGACAAAGATACTTGGCTCTTTGGGGGGAGTTAATGTAAGTCCAAACACAGGTTCTTAAGGGGCAAGTCTGGCAGAGGACCCAGATGAAGCCCTAGAGGGGCAACAGTAAGGACCTGAAAGGACTAAACACATGGGCCTGATTTGGGGGATGAACATTGGCCAAATGGGCATTTTAGGGATGAGTGTACATTATGTTTTTTATAAATTAAATTATTATTATAATCATAACTACTATGTCATGAAATATTTTCTCTTACAAGTTTTTTTTTAAAGAAAAACAATTAATGAAATGAAAATGTGTTGAAATTTTTAACAATACAGTTTACAATTTAATCATGCCAATAATAAGTTTATGATTACAACATATAATGTCAGTTTAAATATTTGCAATTGATTTGTACTCTTATTATTAAGAACCAAATAAAAGCCCCTGTTAAAGACATACACTTATAACAAAAAAGAAAAATTAAGTGTAAGAAAATGTAGGTTTAAACTTGTTCTGCCTCATCAGGAGAAATATAATTAATATAGATAAAGATATAGCCTAGGTACTGGATGCATCTTAAGTGACTAAATTTATAGACATTTTATTCAAAGACAATGCTTATTAAATTAATATAGATCTATAGATCTAGATAAATTTAGACCAAGTCTTAATCAAAATTTCAAATCTAATTAAAAGTCTAGATTAAATATTAGAATCTATAGAATAAATATCTAGAAATCTAGATAAATTTAGACCAAGTCTTAATCAAAATTTCAAATCTAATTTAATTAAAAGTCTAGATTAACTATTAGAATCTATAGAATAAATTGTTAAAGTCAATAAAGTCATTATCTTAAACTAAGATCATTTATAGATCTAGAAATACAAATCTAGATCTATCTCTAAAATAGAGACTATGACATGATTATCATTATAATAATTGAAATGCAAATGAATATTGTCTATAAAAAATAACTATAACTATACTTTTTACTATAGTCTGTAACTATAATATATAACAGAGATTGAGAGATATTATTATACTTGGTTGTATTGTAACTTTATTTTATATTATATTACCTTAACTTAAGTTAATAATAATACTGATAGATGATTTAAATGATTAGATTGATTAGATGATCAGACTCAGAGTAGATCATCTAGATCTACATCTAGATTCTAGACAGTCTAGACTAGTAGTAGTAGGGCAGGCCCTATACTTACTAATACTAGACTAATACTTCATTACTGATTACTTGGACTAGGTTATACGTCAAATAAAATCTAATTTTAATCGACTTATTTCCCATAAATATAAGGCACATATTCAGAATCAGATACTGTCTTAGCGTAAATAGAACATAATTAGATATTTAAAATTAAATAATAGAATCTAGATCTACATTTATAAAGCAATATAACTCTATATCTAATAGTAATGGTCTATAGTAGTCTAGTCTATTGGAATGCACAGTAAGTCAATCAAGAACGGTAACTACGTTACTTGTCACTAGGGACGCCATATAGTTTAATGTGGATTAACATGCAGTCTTAAGATAAATTCAAAATGTAAATAATTCCCTATGAAACATTTTAGAATAGCTAGAATTTTATATAGATCTCTACATCTAAAAATAAATCTTAAATTATTATTATAAATGTAATTGTACTTGCTCTAGGGTTAAGTTTATATCTATAAAGAATGTCCATGTAGTACATTAAATCTTTGAAATAACATGTTATGATTTGTTACAGAGCCGCCATTATTATTGTCAAACTTCCGCCCATTCGCATTATAATTATATATATATATATATCTTGTCTGATTACAATTCGTTCATACATGGTTCATATAAAAAAAAAAAAGGCTAAGTCAGTGATTCCCAAAGTGGTGTATATAGACCCCCATGGGTCTACTAGGACTTTCAAGGGATCTACGGAAGTAAAAAAAAAAATAAGGAGGGGGGTCTATGACCTGTTTTTCATGTTTCGGATGTTCCTTCAGAGTTGAAGATAATTACGTCCTAGTCCAAACCTCCCGCAGGACGACGGGGGATGGGAGCGGGCAGGGTTTGAACCCTCGACCATCGATATATCTGAACGACAGTCCAGCGCGCAAACCGCTCGACCAGGCAGCCTATATAGGGGTCTACGGATTGTGGATCTCATTTTAAGCATGTCGAGAAATTTCATTTCCTATTAATGATTTGTACCTTAGATAATCCTTTGAACTGTAGCCCTGTAGTCGAATGAATTTTTTAAAATTTTAACATCATGTATACATGAAAGTAATACTCGAGTACTGTACATGGCTGAGTCAAAAAGAACTTTAGAGAGTAGGGCCTACAGTTTTGGTTATTAGAAATGTGATTTCATTCCTTCCTTGTTGAACAAGCTATTTCATTTGTGCTTTTTATTTAAGTTAAGTCCATAGACTTAGCCTATATATAGCCTACTATAATATATAAGTCTATGGTTAAGTCATTATGATAAGCCATCTAATCTGGAACATCATTTGAGACAATTCCAAAATGATAAAAAAAGATTGAGATTTGAAATACTATCCAACAAAAAAACAACAACAAAAAATAACATTATAGTTCATTATAGGCCTAATTCATTATGAAACAAACAAATTCATATTATGCCAGAAAATCTTCCTGCTAACCACGTCGAAAAACGCAAACTCGCAAAACCCTACCTTCAGGGAACAGTAGGCCTACCAGAAAAACAAGAAGAGGTAGATAGAGAAAGCCACGGGAAGACAATATTAAAGAATGGACAGGCCTGTAATTGAATGAAATTCTATCCTAGGCAAAAAATCAGTGAAGAATGGAGAATGTCAACAGATCTTGTATGGTGCCGAAACAGTTCAAAAGACTAAGAGATAGGTGAGGTGAAGTGGTTCATCGACTTTGATTTGATGACATTTACAGTTTTAAACACGATTAACTTCACGAGGCCCGGGTTCAACTCCTTACCACAGAGATTTTGTTGGTTAATAATGAGTTATAGTCGTACAAGTTCGGTTCATTTGTCTCAACAACTTTTCTAAATGTTCTTGTTGCCAGTCCTCTGTATCAGTAAATATGGAAAGAGGCGCGATGGCTGAGGGAAAAGCGCTTGGCTTCCGAACCGGGAGTTCCGGGTTCAAATCCTGGTGAAAACTGGCATTTTTAATTTCGGTATTTTTGGGCGCCTCTGAGTCCACCAAGCTCTAATGGGTAGCTGACATTTGTTGGGTAAAAATTAAGGCGGTTGTTCGTTGTTATAGCCAATAGACACGCTCGTTAACCGTGGGCCACAAAAAAACATTACCTTTACATCAGCTGCCCTTTAGATCACAAGGTCTGAAAGGGAAAGGGAAACTTTACAACTTTACTATAGAAATATTATTTATGATGGTTTAAACCTCGAGAGTGGAGGTCACATCATTTTCTTAGCTGCAAGCTCGTTTAGGATTTGAAAAAATGTCGTTTGTAACGCAAATAAATGCTATGAGTTGGGCGGTTTCAACTATGTCGTTACACTTAACGGCAATATAAAATATTTGGAAATGTAGCCGACTGGTTTGGTTATTACTTTTAACAAATACCTTGTACTGGGAGAAATGCTGACGACTTCAACTGGGTTCTTCTATTTCCTCCATCCACTTTACAAATTCGTTGTCCCGTAATAAACTTGAACCCAATATCACCCAAACAAAAAATACACGTAGTGACAGCTTCATTTGTTGGCTTAAAATGTGACAAACCTTTTACTTTGCCTTTTATAAGACTCATTTTCTTGTATCTTGTAAAATAATTTCGTTAATCTTCCAATCACTTCAACTCCATTTAATGCAACTGACTGTCCGTAACAAACTGACTTTGACAAATTCTCTTTAACTTACTAGCTTTGTAAAAATGTTTTACATGTTTCGGATGTTCCTTCAGAGTTAAAGATAATTACTTCCTAGTCCAGGACGACGGGGGATGGGAGTGGGCAGGGTTTGAACACTGGGCCATTGATAAATCTGAACGAAAGTCCAGCGCGCAAACCGCACGACCAGGCGACAGTTTTCACAAGGCTTTGAACTCCCGGTTCGAAAGCCAAGCGCTTATCCCTCACTATCTTACCATCTCTCTGATCTGTTCACTTTGCAAAATAAAAGAAGAAAGAAGAAAATAATAATATAAAAACTTAAACCTTATCTAAGGGGAATAACCAAATAAATCACTGCCATTTATCTCAATAATGTGGGATAAGCTCCCCTCTTCTGTATGAAACAAAATTAATTAATTGTCATGGGAAAAAACTATATACAACATAGCTTAAAGAAAAGAACTCCACATTTACAGTCAAATCAGAACAGCTTTGCAATTTTAATAAAGAAGGATACTATAGAATATAGGCCTACAACTATGTGGGATTTGGTTGAAAATAGTGTAGGCCTATTATATCGTATAAAATGCACGTAACTAAATATAACTTTGATAGAACATCTTTCAAATAACGTCAAATACTAAATTATAAAGCTGACACTGTGAACAGTTTTTAAAAAATGAAAGAAAAATCGTCTCTTCTGCCATCCCACTAATAGGTCTACACGAGGACATTGGCTCTCTTGCGGATATTATGTTTAAGTATTGTTAACAGTATTTCACGAGTCATCCTCCTCTCTAGCTCTGCATTCAGCGTCCAAGACTCACAAGCATATATAAAAATGTGGCCATGACCAGGGAGCGCATCAGTCTGATTTTGGTGCGAGGGCTAAGCCCTTGTCTTTCCATATTATTTTAAGTTTTTGAAAGGGCTGCTGTGGACTGTGCTATTCGGGCCAATCTCCGGTATGTTCTTTCGGATTTGTTCTGTAGCCTGTCGAAAAAAATGCTCGGAGCTTCGAGATTGGCTGTGGCCAGCGAGCCCTGTCTTACTTGGATGTCTGCCACTTCATTGCCCTTCACGCCGAAATGCGTGTGGGCTCACTGCATAAAAACCACAACTCCAATAGAAAGCCTGATTTATCTGTTGCGCCGAGTGCCTCTTCTATCAAATCTCATCTAACAGAAAATTCCTCAGTAGACTACGATGAATTTTGTTTACCTCTAGCAAAACTCGACCCTGTCTGTGCCAGAGAATGGAAGTTAGTTCATTTTTTTTATAGTTATAATTTTGGGACCCCTCAACTCAAACTGGAACAGACACAAAATAGAACAGTTAATTAATTAATATCACTAAAAGCTTGTCTTCTTGTCCATCCGCCTCCCCCCCCCCTTTCCCAGTAGAGACTGAAATTTGAAATGTCCATAATCTCCTTACCTCGCCCCCTTTAAAAAAAAAAATTAACTCCAAAAACAAACCTAAGACCTTAAGACTTTGAGTCACAACACGCACAGCCCTTTACGAATACTATGGACGGGCAGCAAGGTTTATATGTGTGTACAAAAAGAAAGTGTGTTTGAGTGAGACCTATTTTACAATGTTTCTATTAACTCGAATATTAAATCTCATGGATCTGAAAATAATGAAGATTGTGACATTATTGCAGGTGCGGACTGGCTACATGGGCAACCGGACAAATGCCCGGTGGTGCCTAAATAGACCGATGGGGTTGCCGAATGGACCGCTATAAATGTCAGTACGTCCCGTAACGTGATTGACCTCGCCTCACATTTTTAAAAAGATCTGGACAGACTTTATTGTGTAGGCCTAATACCAACCACATATTCTAAAATAATGGATTCCGCGCTTCAATGATTTTTAATCCTCTATTAACACTAAGAGATAAACAAACAACATAAAACCTTTATTGTTTTGTTTTACATGATTTGGTTGGTTCCGCAAGGTTGTCATTGCCGGAAGTGGTAATGCATGTAAGCACTCCACTACCTATAAAATGCTTCCTAATGGCATGCGTCTCAAATAGCCTCTGACAACCAGTCCAACTTCTGGTCTTCACGTGTGGCTCAGATATTGAGTTTGGCGGAACTGTTCTCACAGAGAAAGGGCAAAGGCGAGTAACTGGTGCCTTAAACAGTAAGCTTCTTGCAGGAGGGGCTCGTTAGCCTTTGCTGGCTACTTACCTAGGAGAAAGAAAACTCTGAATTCAAACCTCTGTTGCCTTGCAGCTATACCTAATCATGGGAAAGGCTTCGGGAGTCATCCCTGAGGAAAAATCAGGAGCTGGCGACCCTAAGGCAGTTTGCAGCACCCAGTGCTTACACCCTGGCAGAACTTGCGACGCCGCTCACCCCAAACTGTATCGGCACTGCAGTTCCTTTGGATACATCAGCTGCGTGGAGAAGGGGGGGGGGAACTGATGTGTGGGCGACATCGTTCCGACCACAGCTATGCCCAGGCATTCATCTCATTTCCATGAGATGATCCATAGTCGCTTAGCGACTGAATGAGGCTATAGACATGTTTTGGTTGGTTGTTCCCATTCATCGGTCTGTCTTAGCTATTTTATATTTATTAGCTTTTTTTTTTTCTTTTTTTTTTATAAAGCTTGTATTAAATGCGTCTGTGTGATAAAAAGTCTGTACACATTATTTCTTCCACCAAATATCGGATTAAGCATAAATTTTGCACAATTATTTATTTTACCTGACAATACACGAATCCATAAAAAAGTTAACAAATGAACAATTGAAAGAAATCGTACTTGACAGATGTGAAGTTGAATTAGTACCCTTGAGCTTTTTTAAAATTATGCATTTACAAAACGATCACGTAAACATTCACCAAGAACTTCTGCCCTTCCCTTCCCTATGTACAACTGGTCCAGACAAGTTATTGGATCATAGCGCAATGATAAAAAAATATTTCTAAAGTAAACCTTTAGTAAAATAGCTAAATTTAGAAAGCCTTCAGGAGGGAAGATTCAAAAGTAAAGTAGCAATTATACAAATAACACTGAACCATAATCTTCAAATACAAAAACAAAACCTAATAAAATACTTGAGAAGACACGAAGGAAGATAAAGGCACTTTCCTTGTTCCATTTGCTAGGACAAATTGGTACAAAAGCTCCTTCTTCCCAAGTGCTATAGAATGTAATGAGTTGCCTGAATCAGCCAGGAAAACCAACGAGTTGGCAGAATTTAATTCAAAGATTAACATGCATGACTAGATTGACCTAGGGAAGGTACTGGGCTTTGTCCGGGAGATATAATTATCTGCGTGGTATGATTTCTGACAGGGCAAAGAAATTGTGAACATGTTATATTTACAACAGATTTTTCTTAAATCAATAAATTTGTACTATGTTAACTGTAAATAGACATGTTTTTAATGACTTAACTATATGAATTTAGCTCTTGTGGTACGAAGGTGGAATAACCCCTGAAGGATTACGGGCACGATATGGCCTAAATTGTGCCGATGTGCCAAAAACCCAAAATACAAATACAAAAACTAGATTGACCTTGGGACTCGCGTAAGTAGGACGTAATCATCATTTTGAAGTAACGTCTGTAGTTTATAAGATAAGATCTATAGCCTACTATACAGATCCGATGTAGGCTAATAATACTGTGTGTTTTTTTTTCTTTTAGAAAAGTACTGAGTGTCAGTGAGTGACATTGAGTTTCTTATCAGTGGATAAAGTGCGTGTGTGCATTTTTTTATACAGGAATAATTCAACGTAGACTAGAACCAATAAAGAAGAAGAATTTGATTTTAAGCTAGTGTAAGCACTAGCAAGTCAGACTTTAAAAAAAAAAAGACTTAAGCCTAATCTTTTACTTTAATCCTGACCTTCTTTTAGCACATAGGTGTTGTTTGTTTGTAAAAAGTGTTTTTTTTTTTTTTTTTTTTTTAAGAAAAACCAATTTAAAATGTATATCTAAAAGGACGAAAACAAAATGTTAACTTACAAAACTGAATATTTGGCCCACTTACAAAAAAAATGGATTGTTTAAGACAGTTGATAACTTTAACATGGAAACAGTAATTCAAATGTTTTAGTGTTTCTTGTTATAAGAGCAGTAACAAAATAATTTGGTAGAGTTCGATTTGTAGCCCGCTTATTAAAACAGAAAGGTAAAAAAAACTTTTATTTAAAAACGAGCGTTGAATGTTTCGCTTCGCTGTTGGCCTAACCGTCTTTCTAACGACAGTCTCCACCCGGACGCTACGATACTGCCGAGAAGCATTGTTCGGAAGTAGGCCTATTCAAGCTTAGGTCAGGACCGGCCTTAGAATTAGGCAAAATAGGGCCTACGATTGGTGGGGACTCAAAACAAGGCATTTATTAGGCCTACTATTTATTTTGGCCAGAAGTTCCCCTCCTTTTTTTACATTTCCAATAAAGCGGTCCGCATGTAAACGCACCCCCACCCACCTTCCCCCAAAAAAAAAAAACATACTTGTAGCCAGTAAATTCTATAAATTGTTACATTGAATTGGAACGTCCCGATTTAAAATGCTCCTCAAACACACACACACTGGCCAGTAAATTCTAGTACCACCTTTCTCTTCACGCACTGCTCACCAGTTTCGTAGTAACAGCATTCACTCTCACAATTCTTTGGAATCTGTCTGCCAAGGCTTTTGCATATAATTAATAAATAGGCTATATAGAAAGACTAAATTTAAAAAAAAAATGGGCTCTCATTTTGGGGGAAAATGCGACGTTTCTCGAATTTCTGCGCTCAGTTTGCGAATCCACCAAAACCGTTTCTTAGCGAGCACCTAAGAGATACAAAAAAAAAAACGTGTTAAAAAAAAATAATGCATCCGTTCGGATGTTCCAGAGATTGCATTCTCAATAAAACGGCTCACATTTCAACTTCCCCTATTTGCCAAACTTACGTTTAGCCTGTGGTCTCTATTATATTACGTTGAATTGATTCCCAACACACAAACATGTAGCCTACTTTTGGCCGGTAAATATGCTAGTATCACTTTTCTCTCTCCTCCTTGCCTACCCTTTTCGTAGTAAACAAAATCTCACCCCCCCCCCTTAAAAAAAAAGAAATTAAATATCATCCCGTACTTTGCATTTTATTGTTCTTTACACTTTACCTTCAGACGATGGAGAGTGAAATGATTTCAATTGTTGAACGCCATCTTTTCCAGAACAAAGGGGGCATACGAGATTGTAACAATCCGCGTAAATTTTTCGCCTAATGTGATGCTACCTAATAGGCTTTACAATTTTGCTGATCGGGTCTACCCAGAATCTGTGTATTTATGTATTTATTTAGACTAGAGTAACACCTTTAATAAAATCACTAAATTTAGAAAGCCTTCAGGATAAAAGACTGAAAAGTAAAGTAGCAATTACACATAAAACACTGAACCATAATCTTCAAATACAAAAACAAAATTTAATAAAATACTCTGAAAGACACAAAGATAAAGGCACATTCCTCGTTCCATATGCTAGGACAAATTTGTACAAATGCTCCTTCTTCCCTAATGCTATTAGAGCATGGAATAGGTTGCCTGAGCTAGCAAGGAAAACCAGTGACTTAGCAGAATTTAGGTCATTGGTTAATATGCATGACAAAATGCATGAGGCGTAGGACGTAATCATCTTCTTTTTTTAAGTAACGTCTGTATTATATAAGATAAGAAGATATTTATATAATAGTCTATAACAGATCTAGATCTATACGGAATATAATTTAGGTTATTGGTTAATATGCCAGACAAAATGCATGAGGCGTAGGACGTAGGCCCTAATCATCTTCTTTTTTGAAGTAGCGTCTGTATTATATAAGATAAGAAGATATTTATATAATAGTCTATAAAAGATCTAGATCTCTACGGAATATAAAGAAATAAGAAATAAGCTGCATTACAGACTATGAGTATGTTTAATCAAATAAAATATTTAAAGTCCAGTTTATAAAGTTTACTTTGTACTTTGCAACCATCCTCTGTAAAGCTTTATCCCTTTTTGTTCTCATTTTTGTAAGTAGGTCACGTAGGTGTCTGGAAGTATTTCTGTTATTGATTATACTATATGCGTGCGTACCTTGTAGGGTGTATTACAACTGCGAGTTTCTAGAACATGACATCCGCCACAAGAATGAACAGGTGCCACCAGGAACACAGACTTAATAACCAAGTTCACTCAAGATGAAAATTCAATAACGTTTAATACAGAATGGGCCACAGTCTAGTCCGTCATTAATAACGATGTTATCCCCTCAAGAGTCTAGCAGTAACTGATTAATAAAAGTATGTTCTAATCTCTAACCCAAAGTCTATGTCGTCCCTATACAATGTATGTTCACCGTCAGTCTCATAAAGTGCAAAACTAAACTAACTAAACTAGCTATCATGACCTAATTTTTTATAATAGGTGATGCATACATTAACTTGTAAATTACAGACGTTACCCACACACACACACACACACACAAATTTGGAACGACGAACGAAGGGAATTCGATATTGAGGCTTCTTCAAGACAACATACTAACAACTGTGCCAAGGAAAGTGCTTATGAAAATAGAAGGTTTTATAATTATATTTTGCTGGTTTCAAACTTTAAAGCGGCCACCTATTTCTTTATACATATTTTAAAGGGGACTAATTCAGCTTATACCACCACACCAGTCAAGTGCATTTTCTTTCCCTTAAAGTTAAATAAGTGTGTAAAATTTCAGCTTGATTCGAGATTGGGTGTGGAGGAAATAACATTGACACATTAAAGTGTTGTTTAAACCCTCCCTCTGTCCCCTCATGCAACGCCCATGAGTGCCAAACAGACTGCACACAATCAGAGAAAGAAAGTGTGTGTGTGTGTGAGAGAGAGAACTATTGCAATGTGCATGTCATAAATTAGCAATATTCGAAGTATTCACTTAGCGAGATCAAATGTAATCACTGCACTCTAAAAGGAATACCTTATATCTCTGGTACTCTTACCCTTTTTTGGCGTTTGAATTTACAGCACTAAAATAATATCGGTTTAAGTATAGGCTAGATTTCTAGGTCTCGATACTTCCTGTTAGATAATGAGTAATTGTTTTTTATCTGAGAACGATTATTATAGAAGCGTATATAAAGGTTACCCTTTAATAGAAAAGATTTAATACCAACATGGTCTAGTATGCTTGGATGATGGCTGAAAATTCTCCAGTGTTGTTAATTGTAATATTTTACCTTGCTATATGTGCCAACGCCATTGAAATAAGTGAGAGTTTGGGATTTATATATATTTATATATATAAACAGGCCTATATATTTACCATTTATATATTCAGAGAGAGTGATTGGATGGATAGATAGATAGATAGATAGATAGATAGATAGATAAATTGATTGATAGATTTTTTGGTTGATAGATAGATAGATAGATTGATTGATAGATAGATTGATTGATAGATAGATTGATTGATAGATTGATAGGTTGGTTGATTGATTGATAGATTGATTGATTGATAGATTGATAGATAGATAGATAGATAGATAGATAGATAGATAGATAGATAGATAGATAGATAGATTTGATTGATTGATTGGATGAAAGACAGACAGAAAAACAGGAATAAGAAAGATACATATATATGTCTATAAAATATTGTAATAAAAGGCATTACTACTATTAGACTGTGGAGGGCGATTGACTGGTCAAGCAGGCTCATTATCATCCCCAAACATTGGAGGCAACTACCCAAACAATGCATACTGTGTTTGGAACATCACTGTCGCTTCTGGACAAGTTATTGACCTAAGGTAAATATTGATGTTTTTGTCTAGTTATTGACTTAAGTAAATACAGATGTTTTTGTCTAACTCCTTAAAATATAAGACTACTTTATATACCGGGCCCTTTCGATCTGTTTCGAATGAAAACAACGAGGCATCCAGATATTTTCACTCCATGCAGATTGACAACATTATTTATTTTAAAGACGGTTTTTAAATAAATTCACAAAGCACAAACTTAACCATTATTTCTCCTTAATATGATTCCAACAGATAATATCACATTAAAAATAAGTAATATAATTTTTAAAAACTTAAAATAAAAAAAAAAGCTTATATTAAGCATATTAGTTTGGATCAGTCATGTAATTAATTTTGTAATAGATTTAGAATAACTATAAAAAAGAATGTATAAAAATAAAAAAAAAGGGGGGAAGGAATGACCTGAATTCGAATTCATGGCTCAAGGCCTTCCCAGGACTCTCATGCCAACACGGTAACCACTCTGCTTGCGAAGAGCCTATGAACACGGAAGATTGTCTAATTATCTATGGTTTCTATAGTCTCGTCCTGTTTTTCCTGTTGTTTTCACTTAGACTGTAATAGCACTAAGTACATTAGCCTATATAAGAATTTGATTGATTTAAAGTGTCATTGTGGGCCCCTATGGGTCATGGGCCCGTGTTCATTGAACCCCTTCGCGCCATGGATGCTACGTCAGTGAGTCTGAATAAAAGCTTAGAGGCTACTAGTATTAAGATCATTGACAACATACAAACCCCACTTGGGAACCTATTGGAAAAAAAAGCATTCTAAACAAAGAATGAGGTCAGGACCGCAACACGTAGAACAAGTACAAGATAAAACATACCATGCTCAAGACAATATCTCTTTTGTTCCCTTAGCAATACAAAAATTATTGAATAAAATCCAAGTTTTGTGATGTAAAATTAGCATATAATGTTAAAGTGACATTGTCGCATGAATGTATATTTTGTGTGCTTTCATATAAATCTTTCCTCAGGGATAAAGATTATTTCCCTTGCTATTATAATTAATTATCCTTATTTATTATTACTTCAGTTTTGTTTTCCAATAATTCTTTTGTACAGATCTCTTTTTCTGTAAGGTTTCAAACGCCTTTTTTTTCAAGCGCACCTTTATAAATACACCAGCTACATGATGGCTACATTATTACATCAGATAGCTAACAAAACAATTCAAACAAGTGACACCACTATAGGGTCAGTGTAAACCGTTAAGATCACATTATATAGCCACCCCTGTCATTTTCCGCTAGAAATATATATTCCGACAAAAAAAGTGTATTTTGGTTTGTTATTTTTGTCGAGTCGGCTACTTACATGCGTGACAAGACTGACACATGAAATGCAGAGGACGTAGCTATCTTCTATTTGAAGTAACGTCTGTAATCAATCTATAAGATAATATTCACTCTTGCTCAACTATAATGACTATAACTATAATTTCGATTATGTTTTGACAATTAATCAAGAGGTATGTTTTAAAATGTAAGGTTTTAAGAATCAAAAATAGAAACTGACTTAACATCAAACAATTCATTTCCAAATGAAGAATATTTTAAAATCTTTTGTTTAGGTCATCATAGAAATTTAAACAATAGTAAACACTAGTGAGGGGCCAGTTAATTATTATTCAAGTTGTCATATCGAATGAAATGACTTTTAGCGAAGAAGTTATTTTAATTGTATACAATATTCATCTTTCTGCGGACCCCTTTCGGTCGTCTTGCGGACGCGTGTGGTCCGCGGACCCCAGTTTGAGAACCACTGATCTAAAATAATCCTAACATGTTTTTATAATCTAATGAAATCAGTCTATCAGATTCTTGCTGTACGTTGCGTATGTGTTAGCGTAAATACCATTAATTAGACTTTAGAACTATATAAATAATATCTTTTGTTCCACATGTGCATAAGTGATTATTTAAAAAATATATAATTTTATCAACTAATCAATTACACACAGATTTAAAACGCTTGACCTGGACAGAACTGGAGATCAGAGCTGCAAAGACTATGTGGAAGTTTATGATGGCCGTTCTGAGAATGATCTTCGACTGGGTGGCCGATACTGTGGTTTCTCTAGTGACTCTGGTCTGGCTGCAGTGAAGATTCGATCGTCAAGTAATGTTATGCTCGTGACCTTTAAATCTGACGACAGGGTTACAAGAACTGGATTTACAGCTTCCTACTGGGCACATGGTAAGCATACATTAGATCAAATGTCTGTTACCAGTACTGTTAGTTATAATCAACTAGAGAACACAATAAGCATGGCTATCACTTTAAAGTGTGGTCCATAAAGGATTTCTATTAAATAATTAATACCCCAACGAACACCAACATTGCAATACTAACTCCCTCGCCAACGGTTATACTTCTTAATAGTGACAGCATACACAATGTTAACGCTTACAATTAGTTATATGCCTCTCCTTGTATTTGATCACAAAATAATATAGTAGTATTATAGTTGTAAACCAAACGCACTGTTATAACCCTGCCATGCACACCGCCATCCAAACAATTGCTTACTTTGATATATTGTTAATATATGCTATCTGTACATGAATGTCAGCACATTTGATAATGAGGAACTCTTATGGTGTAAATACAATAGTTGACTCTGTCCTAGTTACATGAATAATTTTTTAAAATTACATATATAATTTAGTATGGCTTCCTCTCTTTGGAAAGGCAATGGATGCGCCCAAATGAGTCACAGGTTTTGGTTTAATCTTGAGACGGGGCAGAATCTGGTATGACTAAGCAAGCCAATTCTAGAGCGGCAGACTTTGCCACAATTCATACATATATAATCTACAGATATATTATTAGATTGATTTTACATTTGTAAGCCATTAACATTGTCACTAGGATGGTGTTTACACACACGTCAACAACTTAATGAAAGGACTTTACAATATCACACTGATTTCAGATTGTCCCCCTTTCATGTACGGTGACGAAAAGTGCAACACATCGTGTATCTGTCACAAAAATAACACGAACTATTGTGGCAATTTTGATGGTCGGTGCTACTGTAAAAACGGATGGATGTACTCTGATTGTTCGATTCTTCAGAATTATTGTACAGAACCTAACACATGCCCAGGACCGTACTCCAATTGCACTAGTCTACCAGGAGGACATGATTGTGTTTGTCCAATCGGAATGACACTCGAAGATGACAGGTGTATTGGTACGTTAAACTTGTACTTTCTTGACTTGAACTGATAGTGAAACTGTAACTAACGATATGTAAATCTGTAGATATCTTATCTTATATATTACAGATATTGAAGGATTTTTCTATCTATCTATCTATCTATCTATCTATCTATCTATCTATCTATCTATCTATCTATCTATCTATCTATATATATATATATATATATATATATATATATTGCTTGTAATACTTTTGTTCAGACTCTGCGACTTGTACTAAAAAGAATTGCTCTCATGCTTGTGGTGTGACACCAGACAACCCAGAAATAGAGACTTGCTATTGTCCCAAAGGAATGAAGCTGAATTCCACGGATAATTCCACTTGCTTCGGTTAGTATTTAACAGATCCTTGATACATTTTGTTTGATGATGAACATTAGGGAAAAAACAACTAGTTCCTCTAAAGTATGGATGGCGGTTAGATTAAGTGATTTGTTCTTCGGGTTGTCTCTAAGATCCTTTAAACATTGTTAGTGTAACTATTTTTATTTGCTTTATGTGTTTCGGATTTTCCTTCAGAATTGAAGATTATCCCTAGCCTTTATCTCCTTTGGGGGGGGGGGGGATAGTGGCGGGTAGGGTTCGAATCCGGAGCATCGGGACAAGTGTCCTGAGCGCATATCACACGGCCGTCAGTAGGTTTGGTTAGGTATGTAGGGTCAGATGTCTTCATTTCTAATGGAAATTCAACGAAAAGTAAATCAAGACAGTATTAAAAGTATTTTTAAAAAGTTTTTTTTTAATATTATACAGTATTTTTAAACAGTGTTTAAAAAATATGTATTATAAAGTATTTTTAAAAGTATTTTGAAAAAGGATTACAAAGTATTTTTTAAAGTATAAAAAAAGTATTTTAAAAAAGTATTTTTAAAAAGTATTTTGAAAAAGTATAAAAGTATAATAGGCTACATAAAACACAAATGACTAAACTATAATTTACAAAAAGAAAAACAAAACTTAATTAAATACTCAGAAAGACACAAAGAGATTCTTCTTCAATTACATTCGCTAGAACCATTCATACAAGTGCTCATTCTTCCTTAGTGCCATTAGATAATGGAATTGGTTGCATGAATCAGCCAGGAAAACCAAAGACTTGTCAGAGTACTGATTAACATGCATTACTAGATTGACACATGAAATGCGCAGGACGTAATTATCTTCTTTTTTTTTGAAGTAACGTCTGTAATCTATAAGATAAGATATAATTTAAAACATTAATTTTTCAGGAACTGGGATATGTGTAATTGGAAATGTCCTTAATTAATTAATTTACAACAGCGAGAACAGTGTATTATCTTCCTTGGTGATACGTAGTTAAAAGGCTTTTTTTTTTTTCAATTCTTCCTGTTAGCTAATATTCTCTTCATAGTCTAATGAAGTTGGAGAGTAGAAGTCAGAAGTATATATAAAATACCGACGTCACTTCGAAAAAGAAGATGATTACGTCTTACGCGTCATGTATGTTAACCAATGACTTAAATTCTTCCAAGTCATTAGTTTTCCTGGCTGGATCAGGCAACCCAGTCCATGCTCAAATAGCATTTTTTTTTAAACCCTCTGTTTCAGATTGTGAGGAAAGCAGGTATGGAGAAGACTGTCAGTATACATGTAACTGCAATCGAATTAATTCTATTTCTTGTAATAAAAGTAATGGCCTATGTAACTGTCACATTGGCTGGCAGGGTCCAACATGTAACGATGATGTCGATGAATGTACGCTAATGAGACAACCTTGTAATTCTAGCGTTCAATGTTACAACACTCAGGGGTCGTATCAATGTCTCTGTTTACCGGGATACGAAAAAACATCAGTGGATTCAGAATGTAAAGGTACTGTAACTCTTTAAAAATAATAATAGAAAACATGTTAAAATGCAGTGTTTCTCAAACTTTTATCAGAGGCGCACCCCTCCACCCCCCCCCCCAACAAAACCATAAAAAAGAAAATTCGATCGCGTCCCCTTAACCTTTTGAAATCTTAAGGGCTCTTTTATCTTTAACCTTTCACTGTCCTGAAGTGTTTTTAAAATATAGGAAAAAGAAACATTAAATAAAAGCTAATAATAATAAAATCTTTGCAAATATAGGCCTATTACAATATGTTCTCAATCCAATTTTATGTCATGAATCTCTTTATCTTACAGGCGTTAAATAAAATAAATTATAGCTTTTATGTAGTGCTACTTTGATGCTTATAGCATGGTCCAATCTCATTTGTGTACCAGTGGGGGAAGGGGGTATCTGGGAGAAGGTTTTCCGTGCTGCCTTTATGCGCTCAGTAAACACAACCTCGAGCCCCCTTCATAGATAGCTGAGCCAAGCCCCGTTCAAGCGTACTTAGCCTCCCCACCACCCTTCCCATGTTACTTCAAAAAGAATTTCAATTTTTATGACACATTTAAAGTTGTTGATACATTAATAGATTTTCAATAGAAGACTAAACTAAATTTTGGTATACGCATTAGCACGTCCCAGAGTCCACCCAACTTTAATTGGGTACCTGACAACGGTACGTGACGTTTTGGCGCGGCCGTTTTGTCGCAGCCGTTTTGTCGCAGGTGACGTTTTGGCGCGAGATATAATTTGATGATAATTTAATAAGCACATAGCTTTTATAACAATGTTTATTTCACTCTACTATAATATTGTATGTATAGTATGAGTTCTAACATCGTCCAGCGATTTTTTAAATAAGGTTTTTGATTTTTTCATGAATATATAATAAGTAAGTGTCCTAAATGGTAGTGAGATGCTATCCCCCCCCCCTTTTAATTATATGTGAGTCATGCTAAGAGCACTGGATGGCATTCTTCGATTTCTTTCCAAAAGACATTTAAAAAAAAAGAATTGACATTAGTTTAATATCCAAACAAGCTAAGATATAGATTGAGAAATTGGGTTAGGGGTGATTTGGGTGACACATCTCCCCTTGACGCGAGTTAAGTCAAACAAATGAAGACAAAACGAAAACCGAGCACAGGTCGTTTGCGTCATGCGTCTGGCGATCATATCCTTCAGATTGGTCATCACCTATGACACCTATCCCGCCCCCTCTCTTCTGGGCACATTTCACTCCTTGCATATACTCGTTCCTCCACCCCTTCCCCCTCTCTCTCTCTCTCTCTCGCGGGTAAGACGACAATCTGTTTCTAGCACTCCTCTTGATATCATTTCATTTTTTTTTATCTGTGTAGTAGGCCTAAATTAAAAAAAAATTTTTTTGAAAATAAAAATGGCCTCTTAATAAACAGACATACACAAACCAAAATGTTTATTAAAAAAAACGATGTGAAACACAAACACACATTTACATGCAGTAAATGATTAGTCACATTGATTAATGGACTTGTTATAGTTCACATAATATAAGTTTTGTTAGCGGATATAAAAAATAATTATTCAACTTATGTACAAAAACTACTAATGTTTTTCGCTTAAAAATGTGTTTAAAAATGTATAATAAACAGTTTTTTTTTTCACTATATTATACGAAGATAAACAAAGTATACATTCTACCCCTCCCTCCCAACGAAACAAAAGTCTTAATAACTCTGACTATTTCATGCACGCATACTGTGAAGTATGGATGGCAGCCTATTCCTGTGTAATATTAGTGATTTAGACAATAATTATATAACAAACTTAAATACCAACAATAACGGACAAAAGTATCTCTTGTTCTGTAGCACGAAAATACGTTCAACACAAACGCACATACAAAACATATAGATATGCCCATATCATTCTTTTACAAAAAATGGCCTTCGCGGCAAAACCTCTGCGCCAAAACGTCCTGCTTCGACCTGACAATAATTGGGGAAAAGTAAAGGCAGTTGGTTGTTGTGCTGACCACATGACACCATCCTCAACCGTGGGCCACAGAGACAAATGACCTTTACATCATCTGCCCCATACAGAGGAAAGTCGGGTACATCTGGGGTAGCCTACTTCCTTTTTTTTTTAAAGTTGTACTCCCTGACCTCAGTAGCGCCCTAGGGGATGGCAATTTAAGTGGGGCAACTGCCCCAGGCCCTGCGCCTAAGGGGGCCCCGCGATCGTAGATTTCCTTGTCACCTTCAGCTTCGCAATCAAGATCAGTTCTCATTTACTAAGACTTGTTACTCAATATTTTTGGAAACCTTCCCGGCATCTAAGCTAATTAGGCCTATCATGCAAGGTCTTAACAAGACATTTTTTGTTTTCAAATACCGTTCAATTTCGGTATAAAGACAGCATCTTAATTATGACCTTTTATTGTTTACCAGTTCACCATGGGATTAATAAAAGGAGTGCGGAAGCAACCAATTAACATCTTTTATTTTGTAAATAAAGAATTTTCATAGGAAAACGCGTAGTGATCAAGTTTGAACTAGTTACTATGTTATACTTATTTCTACATCAAAGAATCTCGTCATTTTCTTGTCACATAAATCCGACTTTTGAAAAATTGATTTTTTAATGACAATTAATAAAGAAACATAGGCCAGTGTTTAAAAAAAATATATTTGTTTTTCACTATTTATTTTGAAAACCTGTGGTATTGCCCTTCTCGGCTTCTGCATCGCACACATTCACATTGTTCTTTGCCATTCGGATCGTGCATCGGGAGAGAAGATACATGAAATTATTAATAGTGCAAAGCGACAAGCTAGGAAAGTTCCGTGACTGAAACCGACTGCGACCGTCTAAGCAACTATTTAATTAATTTAATTTGGTTATTGCAAAAGTTCTGGTTCTCCACCGTAATTAATACTTTCCCACTCCAGCTTAGCAGAAATTATTATTAGTCTATCTACATCTCTAGATCTAGACTAGTTTGTGGATTTTTCATGCAAAATGATTATTAAGCATTACCATTAGTTACGTTTATTAACATAATTAGTGAAAGGCCAATAGTAGGCTACAGTACCTACGTAATAAGGTACTATGTTTAGTAGCAAAAAATAAAGCATACGAGTGTTAGAGGCGGACGAACTCATATGATTATAGTGTGATGTGACGCCGTCACCGTATGGTATATGTATATATAGGCTCAGGGCCCCGCATATATGACACTCGTCCAGGGTCCCGAGCTCTGCTAAGGCCGCCTATGCCTGACCTAATGTGACAGATTATAAGCAAATCGACTGGGGCAATCAAAATTCAAAATGATCTGAATATGAGATACGGTTTCCTCTTCCTGTCTGCCCTGGGCCCCAGCGCTATGAATCAAAGTTTGTCCTGAATAGTGGGAAATATGAACCAACATGACAGTGCTATGGCCTGTCCTTAACTGTGGTAGGCCTATATATATATATATATATATATATAGCTTGCTCAGTCCTGGGCAGCCTCTACCACCTCATGAGTTCATAGACTTCGCAGGCTATTTATCTAGAACTTGTCCCAGTACTGAAACAATTTCATTCAATTTGTTCATTTCTATCATTCAGTTAGAATCTAGATCTAGATTAGAACTAGACTATATTATATATATATATAGCTAATCTAGAGTTGCCATTCCATAATGATGTTGCTAGTTTAGTAATTAATGTTATTTGTTGGTATCCACTGCATTAATACCTGGGTGGCAGGGTGCTGTAGGGTCAGCTTATATAATAATATTGTGTAAAGCATTAATGATTGTAGGCCTACCAATGTTGGGAGGCCAATGGTTTGCAAAGCCTGTGCCACAGGTTTCAAGTCTGTGATTACAGCTAAATTCTAAACTTCACTTTCCTAGATTGAACCCTGCCCTATAAGAGTTAATCAAGATCTAGTTGTGCATGTTAATTAGATTTAAGACTTAAACACTTCTAAGTCAGAAAAGAAAGAGCCTTTTATCTTATCTTATCTTATATGATACAGACGTTACTTCAAAAAAGAAGATGAATACGTCCTACGCGTCATGCATTTAGTCATGCATGTTAACCATTGACTTAAATTCAGCCAAGTCACTGGTTTTCCTGGCTAGCTCAGGCAACCCATTCCATGCTCTAATAGCACTAGGGAAGAAGGAGTATTTGTACAAATTTGTCCTAGCATATGGGACGAGGAATGTGCCTTTATCTTTGTGTCTTTCAGAGTATTTTATTAAATTTTGTTTTTGTATTTGAAGATTATGGTTCAGTGTTTTATGTATGATTGCTACTTTACTTTTGAGCCTTCTGTCCTGAAGGCTTTCTAAATTTAGTGATTTTACTAAAGGTGTTACTCTGGTCAAATGTGAATATTCGTTTGTTATGAATCGCAGTGCTCTATTTTGTGTCTGTTCTAATTTCTTAATGTTTTCTTGAGTTGAGGGGTCCCAAACAGAGGATGCATATTCTATTATTGGCCTAACCAAGGTTAAATAACATTTTAGTTCTATGTTCTTATTTGATTTATAGAAATTTCTTTTAATAAATCCTAATGCTTTGTTTGATTTTTTTGTAGTTTCATCAATATGTGTAGATTATTTGTGTAGATGTTTCTTTTTTTTTTGTAAAAAGTACTTGAAAGGAGATAAAAAATAAAAGATAGCTTTCAATGTCTACTCAACATGAAGTTTCAGTTTATAAATTCTTAAGTTTAATTGTCTACAATAACCTATTGGTCTGTAGTAAAACAAGTATCATTAATTTATAAGAAGACTTGCTGATGATAGTACAGGGAAATTTTAGTAAATATGTATATATATATATATATATGTAAAGGTAAGTTCTAATAATTTATTTTGTATTTACTTAGAATGTGGACAAGTATTAAATGAGACTTTTGGCACTATAATTTCTGGTAGACATGCAGAAGTTACTAATTATTATAAATATGTTGAATGCAGTTGGACTATCAAGGCACCCATTGGAGAAGTTGTATCTCTTAGGTAAAAAATGTAATTATATATATATAACATCCCTTGTAACTGTTATTATCAACCAAGATGGTGTAAGAATAAACAGCTGATTTGACGTCTATAGTTAGCACCTAGAGTTTTATTATTATTTGTTTATGACAATCAACATATATTTTATTTGAAAAAACTATTTAATATAGTCTGTAGTGTTTTGTTTTTATTCTAAGGTATAGGAAGTGTTACATTTAAGTTGGGAGATAATTTTAAAGTAAAAAGAATAAGATTTTTTTTTTCTTAACAAAAAGAGGTAAACTACATGTGCTCTGAAAATTGTAAATAAGGCTATTAGGATTTGTTTTAAGAAAAATACTTTAAGGTTGTTACTTCAGGAACAGATTTCATTATATGATAGCCTCTTTTACTTACATAAATGAATGTAATTCTTCTGTTTCTCTCTTGATATGATATATATATAGATATATATTTCACCTTTCTGTTTTGTCATGCTTTTTAATTCATGACCACATATGTACATGCACGCAAACAGGCCTATGTTACAGTATTCTATCTCGGAAGTTGCTATCTTAAAACAAGTAATATTCAGCACAATATTAAATTTGTTATGTTCTAATGTGTCCCATTTGAATTGGTATAAACTGATACATGTGATTTCTGTGTTTAGTTTTCAGTACATTAATCTCTATAGTCGATGTGGGACGTACAGTTACTTGGAAATCTATGATATCATGAATGACACATCCACATTATTAGAATATGTCTATAACCCATCACCAAAGAGAATCATCAGAACAAAAGGAAATGAAATGAAAGTAGTTAGAATTCCTGCTAAGTGTTATTCTTTGTATGGATACCAATCTGCTGGATTTAATGCTACCTACTGGACTCATAGTAAGCCATTATGTCTTCTCATTATCTTAGTGTCATATTTCTTTTCACTCTCTTCATTAACCATTTTATGATTTGGAAGATGATATTTTACCATAAAAGAAAGTATCAACTAAAAGGTGGCTGTAATATATTATTAAAATCTGTATTAGTTGATAATATTCTATTTATTAGTCCCTTGTTATGTTTATATGTATTGCACAATTGTTTATTGTTGTTTGTGAACACAGTTTTTCAGGATGTGATGTACTAAAAATTTAATCCTTAAGAACATGAAGTTTTGTCTCTTAAAATTGTATTCAATACTAATTATCTACTAATTATCAATTCTTTATTTAAAATAGAACACTCAGTTAAATTTACATTTTAGGGAAACTTTTATGCTTCTACGCATCATGGTATAGCTTTATAAATAACCATTACAAAGGGCTCTTTTAAATAATTTATTACAATTCCTCTATTCACCTTGCAAATTCATTAGAACTGGGAAAAACCTTGACTGCTCCAACAATTTTTTCAGAAATTTGACAATTGATGTATAATATCTTTTGGAAAAGATATGCATTGGAAAACTTCTGTTTGATCATTATAATTTTTTGAAATATTATCTTATAAAATTTAATTTGGTCTTGAAAATCATATTATGAACAGATATTTATTGGGTATTTCCATATGTAGGCCTTAATATAAGAACAATTGCTATTAATTAATAGATATTCAAAAACATTTTGCACACTGTCTTTTAAGTCTGGATCTATAGCCCTATCATTCATCATCATCAAACTCCATTTTAGTGAAGGCTTGAGAGGCTCAAATCCTCTCATGGACAGAAACCCTACAGTTTTGCATAGTACATTTATGTCACCATACAAGTCAAGAATTTGCGGTTTCAGTGTTGAGATGGAGATCAGCAAGTCTAGGGCAGTCACAAAGAATATGAGACATGGTTTCCTCTTCTTTTCCACAGTGGGGGGTAACCTGAGTGGAAGTTTCTTCATAGCTGTGCGAAATATGAGCCAACTGGACAACTATATCCTTGCTCAGGCCCAAAACAGTGAGACACGGTCAATACAGTTCACTTTGTGTGCTCCCAGACTCTGCTGGCCATTTCTTTTTTACTTATACCAGCACTCAGACTACTTTTACATTTTTATTTTTTAGATTTTTGACTGAGCAGGATGGAAACTATCATAAGGCCTATCATTAGAATATTATATACTCAAGTAAAATTTTGATATCACACTCTAATCTAAGATTGATCAGACCACTGGTAGGACCACTACATGTCACCATTTCATTTCTCTAGGTTGTGATCCATTCATGTACAATGCTAACTGTTCAGAGCCATGTAGATGTGTACAAAATAATACAGAGAGATGCAATAGTACCACTGCGGAATGTATCTGTAAATCTGGATGATTTGGTACCTACTGCGATCAAGATGTCAATGAATGTCTCCAGTCAAAGTATAGCGTAGGCCTATGTCCTGACTATTCCAATTGTCTCAATCTGCCAGGATCTTATGAGTGCAGGTGTAAGGAAGGTCTAATGATGAGCCTCAACAACACTTGCATAAGTAAGTTAAATATTTAATTAGATGTTGCCTCTGTCTCTTTTTTTTAATTTAAAGTTTACTTTATTTAAGTGGAATACTCACTCTTCTGTTATGGAAGTCAAATTTGTTGCAATAAAATGTGTTCTTTTTTGAGTCCTTGTCAAGTCTCTCTTATTGATGATTATAGTTTTAATATTAGTATATTAGACTTTATTAAGTACTTGGATGTCTAGGGTTTGCTAAAGTTAACATATTTCAAATTTAGTAGTTATTACAAGGTATTATTATTTCATTGCTTCTGTTGTGATAACATATAAATTTTAGTGGACAAGTTCTAATTATATTTCTCAAGTTCAGCTGACAGACACACTATGCACACATATTCATACACAAAGTACATATGTGGATAATGATTTAAAATAAAATACTGAATTTATTATTATGAAAATAATTTAGGTATTAATATTTATGTATTTAATTATGTATGTAGTAAATTTCAATGATCAATTATGCGCTGTTGGAAGTGTGGTGGTTGAGCAGTAAAGCGCTTGGCTTTTGAAACAATGATTCTGGGTTCAAATCCTGGTGATGACTGGGACTTTTAATTTCCACCCAGCTATAATGGTAAACTGACATTAGTTGGGGAAAAGTAAAGGTGGTTGGTCATAATGCTGGCCACAAGAAACCCTCATTAACCATGGGGCACAAAATCAGATGACATTTACATCCTATAGATTGCAATCCCGTCGGAAATGGGAACTTTACTTTACTTTAATTATGCTTGGTATAGATTTACTCATATAAAGATCTAGAATACATATATTGTAAAACATGAATATTTTATATTAACTACAAAAATGTAAAACAAAGTTTATACTGTTTGTTAGACCTCTTTTCTAACATCAACATCAATACTCTAGCAACTACATGGCATTTATAACGGTAGCATCAGAGTCAGTAGTGACGTAATTCTGAGATGATCCTCAGCACAAAATTAAACCAATAATGGAGTTACCAACAACACTGCCAATAGCATTATAAACAGAGCACCAACATTGACTCTGGCAATAAATCAAAGCTAGAATCAGCTGCAATATTAACAACCTTACACTGCCACCATATGAAGATAAAACAACAAACTCTAGTGTCAATATAAAACTTACCCTACAATAGGGTCACAACAGTTCTTCTATATAGAAAATATCCAAGGCAATAAGGCTAAGGTTGTTTACTAAATTTTTTCTTATCCTCCATAACACAGACGTTACTTTAAAAAAAGAAGATGATTATGTCCTACGCGTCATGCATTTAGTCATGCATATTAACCAATGACCTAAATTCTGGCAAGTCACTGGTTTTCCTGGCTAGCTCAGGCAACCCATTCCATGCTCTAATAGCACTAGGGAAAAAGTAGCATTTGTACTAATTTGTCCAAGCATATGGAATGAGGAATGTGCCTTTATCTTTGTGTCTTTCTGAGTATTTTATTAAATTTTGTTTTGGTATTTGAAGATTATGGTTCAGTGTTTTATGTATAATTGCTACTTTACTTTTAAGTCTTCTATCCTGAAGGCTTTCTAAGTTTAGTGATTTTTCTAAAGATGTTACTCTGATGATCAAATGTGAATATTCGTTTGTAAGTTATGAATCTTACTGCTCTATTTTTTGTCTGTTCCAGTTTCTTAATGTTTTCTTTAGTTCAAGGGTCCCAAACAGAGGATGCATATTCTATTATTGGCCTTACCAAGGTTAAATAACATTTTAGTTTTATTTTCTTATTTGATTTATAGAAATTTCTAGATTATGAGACAATAATCCTCAAGACCATACCACACCTGACTAGATGTGAACAATGTGGCGAAATGTACAAACCGACAAGAAAAGAAAATTGCTTTCATAAAAATAAATGAATAAAACTCAAAACTAGTGTGGTGTTTAACCAACACAACAAAATGTCCTCCAATACAATTAAACACAGAATTTAATTTAACATTGGCAAATTGTATTCTATAATTTTTGTTTGTTTTTTCATTTCTAATTTCAGTAAACAACAACTTATCAACTGTTTGTAACACAAGGAACTGTTCTCATGTTTGTGTTAGTGTTTTTAACAATCAGACTGCTTCATCAATTGAACGATGCTATTGTCCTGTAGGAATGGAGCTAGAAGGAGATCAGTGTATTGGTAAGCTGAAAAAGATTGATTCGTCCGAGAATTAGTTATAGCCAGTGTTTTTGAGAAAATATTGACCTAGTACAATAAGTGTAATTAAAACCTGACATTTTCTATTTTAAATAATTTTAATAGTTATGTTAAAAATCTTTACAAAACTTCTTTTAAACATTGGCATTTCTTTCAAACAAGATGTTTTTCAGGTATAATAATAATAATAATAATCTTTATTGTCCTTATGGAAATTTGTCTTACAATTTGTGCATTACACCAAACAAAAAAAAACTATAATTTATAACTATGTTTTTAGGTTTCTATTTAATGATTTGATTGCCAGGGGAACAAAAGAGTTTTTGTGTGTGTTTGTCTTTGCTATCAGTGTCTTTTATCTCTTTTGTGATGGTAAAATCACAAAATCATGACCCAAAGGGTGATCTTTATTTCTAGAATCTGTTTAGCTTTTTTTATAGATGTTTGTGTCAAACAGCTGCCCAAATGGGGTTTGTTTCATTGCCAATGATTTTACCAGCAGCATTTAGGATTCTATAAAGTTTATATTCGTTTTTAATGCTCAGATTGCCATACCAGGCAGTGATACTAAAACTTAAAATATTGCAGATGTGAGCGTGATCTTATTTTCTCTTTATATTTACTATTAATGGAAATTTCCAAGACATCTAATCAGTCCAGATTCCAGGGGGCCAAACAATCCTCTAGTCCAGGGCCCCAACAAAAGGGGCCCCTTTTTTATTTGCATCATGTATACCTATTTAAAACTTTTTTACATGCAATGGGAAGGCAGAGGGAATTACGGCTACCCAGTTGTCTGGGTCCCCAATATTTCTGGCAGTGGCCTGATCTAATCTTTTCCTAATTAATTAGGTCATACATGCAATTAAAATCACATTGCTGCACTGTTACCTTTTTCCTAAAATGATAAAAAATAAACACTTTTATTTCTTTAAATAAATTTATTTGTGAATCATATTCTACCAATAATGTTTGGACAATACTCTCTGTCTGAAAGGGTTGGAAGATGAACAAAGTGTTAAAAAATATGCTGAAATAAATGATTAAGGTATGTTCATGTTGTAAATATTATTGTTTGTATTGCAGATTGTAGATCATTTTAATTTGGACCTGACTGTCAGTGGAATTGCGATTGTGTAATTAATAATACAAAATTGTGTCACCCTGTAACTGGAGGATGTGATTGCTGGAAAAACTGGACAGGCTCTTATTGTAGTGCTGATGTTGATGAATGTTATTTGCAAACATATAGCTGCCAACCACATTCACACTGTATAAATAGCTATGGAGGCTACCAATGTATTTGCACCGGAGAAGATGGCTATTTAACAGATGAGAATGGTACTTGTTATCATCTAGGTAAGAACATAAAGCAATTATAGTTTTAAAAATTTAGGACCCTTTTATATCTAGTAGCATATTTTCATGCATGTAACCCGCAGGCTATACAAGTTTTTACAAACAAATGGTAGCTATGGGAGGTATAAAAAAGCTATTTTACTCATAAATATAGCTTAACATAAACTATGGACACATCGATGTGTCTTTCTACCTCCTATAGTTTGCTGTGTGGTTGGGAAATGTTAATTGGAAAACTTTATAAATATCTCATTATCAACCTCTAGAAAACAAATGGTACCAATGCGCAGAGAATCATTAATGTACCAGTAATAATTGTGACAAGTAAGTAAACAACTGAACTATTTTGCCAATACAGGTAATGTCAAAAGGTATAGACTACAATGCATCCAATACCTCCACAATCAATTGCTAGTCTCATTAATGTCCCTGTCCTTGCTATAGTTAGTGAAGCCAACGAAACTCTCTTCTTCCAATAAGTGAAACATGTTGGGTCTTTGATCAATTCTTCACATGCAGGGTTTTCTATACTTCTAAATACTGAAATGCACAAATTGTAAGATAAGCTTCTTTATGGGGTAATAACGATTATTAATTATTCTTTGAATGGGGTATAATGCGGGTACATGCGTGAAAATATGGTAATTGTTTTTAAATTTAGCAAAATATGTTTCTTTTTGTTTTAAAAATATTAGCAGATGACACTTCTGTGTATTAACTGATAAATGTAAACCATCCATTGTTTCCCTTTAATTATGAAATATCTAAACTGAATTCTTGAAATACATGTAGATTGCACATATGAACTAAACAATGGGACAGGAGATATCATGAGCCCACAATTTGGATATTATAATTACATCAACAATGCCAACTGTAGCTGGAACATTACAGTAGGGATGAAAGAAGTCATTTCCTTATGGTAAATATGAATTTATTTTCACATTGCTTGTAAGTTTGACTTGCAAGTTTTTAGACATTCCTTTAGAAAGGAAGATTATTGCAGCATAGCCCTAACCTCCTGCAGGAGGATAGTGAATGGTGGTTGGTAAGTAGGGTTTGAAACTGGTACATCTGGAGCAATCCAGAGCTCATAGGACCAGGCAGCCATTTATGTAATATTTTGCAATTATTTATCTTTTGTCTGACTCATTGTCACCTTAACCTCTGGCTGATTCATTTCTGAAAACCCTTTTAAAATTAAACTGAAAATAAAAATTAAAACATTATATAATCTCTAATACACTATTCTTAAGATGATGTGATGTGTGCTGCTTTACTAAACAATCTTTATTATGTGCAGGAATCTGAAATTGTATCATTTTAAAAAAAATGATAAATGGCAATAAATTTTGTGATTTTCCATGCAAAAATTCTTTTTTTTTTTTATGTTATTTTAGTTTTTTGTGGATTGCATATTGAGAGATATCGATACATATTTTCTTTTCAATCCTGACAGAAATTATTTTACATGTTGTGTTATTGTTTCACATAGCATATTTAGAAATTTCAATACATATTTTCTTTTCATTTCGGACAGGTTTTCCTATTTCCACACGGACACTGACAGTAGTTGTCAGAGTGACTATATGGAGGTGTTTGATGGAATTGATGAAAGCTCCAGACTTATAGGTCACTATTGTGGAAATGGAGTGCCAAATGTTATTAGAACTAGTGGAAACCATATGTATGTTGTGTTTAGATCAGATGAAAAAAGCTATTATGCTGGAAAAATTATTGGCACTTATAAGTCACATGGTAATATAATTATATTCTGCAGTTCAATATTAGGCCTATAATCATAGTTTGTTACCCCTTTAAATTTTTTTTTTTCTGTTTTTTTTTTTCCTTTTTTATTATCAAATTAATAAAGTATGGTAGCTGGAAAATCTTTTTATATAATGAGTGAACACTGAGATCTTGCTAAAACCCACCTGAGATCTTGAAGATATAAAAACAGTTTGAAACATTTTTTTTTTCAATTTTTTTTTATTGCTTCTTTAAATTAAAATTATGAATAAGAATTAGTAACTGATAAGATCTTTAGCCTAATGCTCACATTTTGACATGTTTAATGTCAGTTTTTTTATTTTTCAATGTTATAGAAAGTTTAAAAAAATCAAATATTTCTTAAAATCTTATAAAACATAAGAGAAATATTACTGTCTAGTCGAACTATGCTGAAAAAATCGAAACATTTTTGTCCATCTTAAGATGTCCTAAATTATTTCATTTTTGTAACAATATGGTTTTAAAAAAATATTTTAGCTGTTTAATTTCCTTGTTTTTTTTTAGGGGGGTTAAGTCTTCATATTGGTGATGGTTCCATATTTGGTTTATTGTTCAAGCTTTTAACTGCTATGGGAAATAGGAGCATTTGTCCAGCTCTAATAACTCTTTTCACTTCACTATGTCAGTCAGCTTTACTGTACTATCATCAGAACCAATGTTTTAATAGGGCCTACATCATCAGAACCAATGCTTTCATAGTGCTTACTGAGTTGAGGGTGATAAAGTTGGAGAATACTGACCATAGACATAATAGCCCATCAGTTGAAGGGCTTTTGGCATTAGTCCCTGATTGATACACATAACACCATACTTGGTTATACCCATCTTTTAGAAGTGTGTATTATTTAGTATTTTAAAACATTTTTGAATGCAGAATGCCATAGTTTTACCTACGGAATACAGTCCTGTGAAAACAGTTGTCAGTGTGTTAAAGAAAATACTGACCTCTGTATCAACACCAATGGGGAGTGTGTTTGCAAACCTGGTTGGATGTCGAGAGATTGCTCAGTAGATGTGAATGAATGCCAGGGTGTCAACAAACTCTGCCCACCAAACTCTGAATGCATCAACACTATTGGCAGCTACATTTGTAAATGCTATTTGGGATTTGTCCAGGCCTCTGCTAATCAATCTTGTTATGGTAAGTGAAAGCCAATTATTTTAAATGCTTAGAAAAATTTTGGTTTATTTTGTCCTACAATAATCCTACAAAAGAACTTTTTAACTAAATCTTTAAATATTATATTATTCCTTAATACTATCTGTGAAGCATGATGGTATGTTTTCATTCTAATAACTTTCACATATGTGACTTTTCTTCTTTGAGACTGATGATTAAGGAGGAATACAGTATTTTATGAGGCAATGCAGTCCAAGCTGTGATCTACATATTTTGCCACATCACACCCTGACATAATTATTGTCTACTTGTAGTTGGTTTAAGCTATCTTTTCACTATTTTTACCCGTTCTTTACATTCAATTTCTTTTAAGTCTCAAATGTGTATCCTGCAGTCTTAGAAATATCCAGCTATCTCCTTTAGAAGCCTGCTGCTAGATGCTCACAAAGCAAACTGGCAACCATGAGCTGCTCTACTTAACATATTTGGGGACACGTTTATTACACTGCCCACTTTTCAGCTTACAAAAAGTAATAACTTTTAAGTGTACAGCCAACTCTGAATGCAGCTGTTGATCAATAGGCAGTCCCCTTACATTGTACATAAATTACCACATGTTATGAAATTATTAATTAGCATGAAGCACTACCTAATTAAATCTTGTTTTATATATATATATACATACATACTCATATAGTTTCCTGTTAAACTAATACATATTGCAATGATGGCTAAAAAAATGTATGTATTTATAAATATTTCTATAAGCTTGTTTATATACCTATATATATTTATATACATATATATATATATGTGTATATATATATATATATATATATATATATATATATATATAATAATAAGGCTTGTCTTCTAGTCTAATGAGTTAACTTGGTCCTTATAAACAATGGAGCTGATAGAACTAATTCATTCTATAGCCTTTGTAGCCAACAGTTTTGGAGATGGTTAATATTTAGCCTAGAGAATTGTATTTTCATTAAAAAAAAATAGTTGAGACCTTATGTTATGTCCAATATAGAGTGTTGACTAGTCTAAAGTGGAAAAAACAGCTAACTTAAAAAAAAAAACAAGTAGAACGCCAGCGTAGGCCAAGAAGTTGATCAGAACTGGATGCAATTCAAAGTATTTAATCCAGCCACTGTTGTCACTGTCACTCAAAATAAGTTCGAAAAACTTTTACTAAATAAAACTCCTCATAAGGCACTCTTCTATCAACTAATTATTTCATATATATATATATATTTCTTGTCTGTCTATTGTACAAATAACACCATCATCGCTAAGGAAAAAAAAATTTATAAACTTTTCCCAAATTTATGCCCCAAATATAATGTAATACCTAATAACATGATGGATGCTTTTTAGTGTTTCACATGCAGACCCCTGGCGGAACATAGCTTTGTCATCCTCAAATGTGATGAAATATGATGCTATCATCTTTAAACTTTGGGCCTTGATGTAATGGTGAAACTCAAGTTAATGTTATTAGCAACACACTATAAGCATTATCTAAACACTGATAAAGTTGATTAATTTTGTAAAAGTTTTTGTGCTACATAAATTTGGGATGTTCCTTCAGAAATGAAGTTTATTACATCATAATCCAGACCTCCTCCAGGACACCAGGGGTTGGTTAGTGTATGGATAAGTCACAACTAGTTAGCCATATTAAGTTCTACATAAGCATCAAATTTAATAAATATATTTTTTTCATTATGTTTTCAGAAAGCAAAGAATGTATTATTAAACAATGTTCCCATTCTTGTCATGTTCTACGCCCTGGTGTAGAGGAATGTCTTTGTCCTAAAGGAATGGAATTAGATGCAGTCACTGGTTTAGTTTGTTATGGTAATATATTTAAAATGTAGATTGTCTAGTCTTTTGTATTTAAAAAAAAACAAACTAAAGTACTTTAAATTAAACAAATGAATAAAAAATAAAAAAATTAATAACATCATATTAAAATTACATTATTTAAAAATGTGTTTATTTTATTTTAGTACCTTTGTATCCATATGGAACAAATAATGGAGACCTTTTACTAGAAGATACATCCTTTCAACTTGGCTTTAAGAACATCAGCAGACCAATATATCTGACATCTGGTGCACCTTTTGGAGAATTTATCAAAACCTCTGTTCATGTAATTGTATTAATCTACATCTTAAAACAGAATTTGTTAAATTACAATATGTGGAGCAATTGCAATGTTTTTCAATGTTATGGTCCAATGTGTCAAAAGGTTATACAAGTTTATACAAACAGAATATGACTTAATAACTGATTAAAAATTGATTAAAGATGATAATGTAGGCCTACCAGTTAAGAGAATAAATGGAAAACAGGAAATCTTTTTTTTTTTTCTTTTGCTCTTGTCATAACTTCAAAAAGATATTAAATGTAAATTTAAAAAAATATTTTTTTTTAGTGTTTTAAAATGTTCTCAAACATCATACTTTGTCTAATAGATATGTCTTTTTCAAATGTAAATATTTTGTACAAATATGTTTCATTAACTTTTTACACAAGTTAATAGAGTGCTGATAATCAAAAATGACTCTGAAATATTTGGTATTCTCTAAAAATTTGACTTCAACATGTCTTCAGAATACTTAAATTGGTGATTTATTTTTATAATATGCAAACATGTAATTAGTATTTTTTTAAAATCATCCTAGTCTACATTCCTTGCATTTCAAATTTCAGATTTTGTTGTTTAAATACAGAAAAATATAATACAATAAGTTATTCATTCTACAGAGCCACATATATAAAGAATAGCTTAATAAATGCATTTCTATGGTGGTTGAACTAATACAATGGAATATTTCACTGGAGAGTGTAATCTTTAACTCTGTTTGTTTATTTGTTAGCTGACAGCTTTAAAAGAGATAGTCAAAGATTTTTTTAAAGGGGGAAATATGGCTTAGAGATACTGAGAAAAAAATCAATAAAGGTTTTTTTTTTTGTCTTGTATATATTTTTCATCTCTTGATTTAAAGTACAACTAGCAGCTATTTGATCAACAGGTATCATCCAATGGTGCTTTTGGCTTTGGAGATGGCACTTTTAATTATGGCTTTTTTTCAAACATCCATATAAGTATCAAGGAAGAGAGTATCATAGCACCTTATATGACAAACATAAATCCTGAATCTGGTTAGTCAAACTCTTTGCTTATTGTTACTTTATTAAGAAGGTAATGTTCCTTTTATATACTGAATATTCATTTTTAAACTTAAATTTGGCAAGATTTTTTTAACCCTGCCATACCTTATCCCTTAAACCTAAAATACTCAAGACTAGATTCGTGAGAGCAATGTCCCAATCTTATTTCTATTTTTCTAGCTCTAGATCTAATAAAGCTCAATATTTTTCTTATTAATCCAGCTCTCACTGTTTCTTTCAGTTGAAGTAAAAATACTCTTATTAAAAAAAAAAAGCCTACTCCTATGAGTCCTGATTTCAGATTTTTTAAAATGTAAAATCCCACCAAATCAATGTAATGGCATGCCTTTGTAATGGCTGAACTAGTGGTTTAATTGTAGTTTGAGAAAAATCAATGACTTGGCAGAATTTAAGTCATTGATTGTCATGCATGACTATAGATTGATCTAGGAACATTCGTAGCACGTAATAACCCTCTTTTCTTTTTTTAAGTAATTTCTGTATTTCAAAATGGTAATTATGACCAATTGGTTATTTTTAGATTGTGACACTTTTTATCATCTTATAGGCAAATTTTCAAAAATAGGTACAGTAGCATAGCACAATTTTGGAAATAAAAAAAAATTGTTACAGCAGTTAAGGGATTTTTTTTCCCATTTTGCTTGAAAATTGTTCTTGCTCTCGCTACATCTTTAATTTAAAATGTGGAGCTTCTTTCTTTGATCATCCTAGTTTGTCATCATTTCAAGGGAACATTTCTCTAAAAATATCTGTCTGATAATTATTTAGATATATTTATTTATGAGATTTGACTCACCCTTACTTGTGGTAGGAAGTCTGACCAACTTTGCGCAATCTTCTTTTACTTCTTGACTGGCCTTTAATTTCTCTTGCGAAAAAGTGTCATTTTAAATGTACATGTTCATTTGTCATTTTTTTACATTTTTACAACATTTTAGTATGAAGCCAACAAATTTCTCAGTTTCTCTTGATAATATATACCATGTTTTCTTACATCTCTGTGGTAACCAGGGAGAGAAGTTTACTGATGTCAAATTTCTCTTGCCAAAGAGTGTCATCTTTAAATAATTGTTCATTTGTCATTATTTTTACTATGAAATACAAACCCATTGGTTAAGAACTCAAGTGCTTCACCCTTCAGCCACCACATTCCAACATATCTTTTTGTAAATGAAATGTATATAGAAAATTAGTACATAAACAATGTTTCAGTTTGTCTTCGTTGTATCTACGTAGGCCGTGTTTTCTATCATCTCTATGACAACTGGGGAGAGAAATTTGCTGATGCCAAATTCAAACAGGACTCACCCAAAATGAATCAAGTTGTCACCAGATCTGTGAACGATATTAAAGAGTACTACAAGTTGAATGACTTTGAAGTTGATTTTGTTTTCATAACAACTTGGGAAAATGTACAGCCGCTATTATTACCCAGCATAGTAAGTTTTAGGCAATATTTTGTTTGTGTCATATTTCTTTGTTATCTTAATGTGAAAAACCAAAGAAATAAAAGATCTTTGGGCTACAGCAATTTATTTTAATGCATTGTTTAGTTGTATTGCAAAAGAAAAAAAATCTTGAATAAAGATGTCCGAGCGTTTTCAAGTTGCCTTTGATTAGCTACAAGAATTGTGAAAGAAAAGATCAGAGACCCAAGCCATTTTGCAATTAAAGTAGCATCTTCTTATTAATAAGATATTAACTTTCATGCATTTAGTCAGGTTTTCAGTGAGCTAAATTTGAATTTTATCCTTATCAAATGGTAATTTGGTCATATTTATAAAAAAAAACAGTTTTCAAGTTTTAGATATTGCAAGTGATAAAAATGTAGATGCCATTTTGTCATTTAATTAACTTTTTTCATTTTGTTATTTATTCAATATTTCATTTCTTCTTTACTTGAAATGCAGAAACATATACACTGACTACACCAAACCTTGAGGTATATTGATGGGGTTGTTAATGTGGTATTAGTAACCTACTTCTAATTGTATCTTAACTAGATTTTTTGTGACTGTCCAAACATATGACTGCTGTTTATTGACTTTTTTTTAAAGGTTATTCTTGTCAAGAATAGAGGTTGGTAATATTGAACTGACTATATAGTGGGAAATTCCTCCTTAATCTTCAGAATTAAAGACAAGCCTTATTATTATTATTATAATGCTGTTGACTCAAATCTATCTTTAATGGCTTTTAAAATTAATGTAAGGAGAATTAATCAATACAGTGAGTCCTCACTCAACGATGGGTCTGTTTAATGATGACTCAAAGGTATGAAAGACTTTCACAAATAACCATTAATTTTGCTATATGACCTAATTTCAAAGATGTGATAGATGGTCCAGCATTTTTAAAAATGTGCAGTGGCAGTTGCAGCACATCAGTGTTTCGTTTGTGATAAGCTGGCCTGAGAAAGCTCATTAGAAGAACTCAGTTGTTCTTTCTCACACTGTACATATGCACCAGAACTTTGTTAGCTTTTGTTACAATGTTATGATCAAAGCTAGGGGTGCATGGTGCCTTAAATGTTTAAGCACTTGGCTTTGTGAAGCTAGGGGCTGAAACAAATGAATGATACATACATATGAACAAAAATGAAAAGCAGTACCAGGGAGCAAGTTTTTAAATGAGAGACAGTAGTGAATTAAATGCAACGCAAATAATGGGGCTTTGCTGACAATGGCTTGAATCAGTGACCTTGGAAACAACAACACCACCTAGCAGTAACACACTGCAAAGCAAACTTAACCACTCGACCATCAGAATGTCAAAAAAAAACATTCTGCTGGTCCAGAGTCATTCACCCGTATTCAAATCACCACCCTCAGTGCTCAATGGTCACATGCCCTGGCTAGCCCTGCCCCCACCACATCTGTGTTCACCAATAATTTCAAGTTAGCCTTGGTCCTAACCCAATTCTAGGGTCACACTTAACAATGAAATATGTCCCTAACCCAGTTGTTAAGCAGAACTCAAGTGTATAGTATTTTTTTTTTAGTTCTTTGCTTCCTAAAATAGGAATACTTCTGGCTAATTAAAAGGCTTCAAGTGAATTTATATTTTATATTGAGATAGGATAGTGCTCATGAGATTTCAAAATGCTTCTTGGACAGTATATAAAATCTGTCAAAGGTGCTTTCGTTCATGTTTTTTTTTTAAAGTCTAGTCAAATGTTTTCAATACTCTAATTCACAGATAAAGGAGACAAACACATTTCAGGCAGTCTATATATGTGGATGGGAAGTTCAAAATGGGGAATTAGTAGGTAAATATTATGTTGCTTTGTTGTTATACTTTCATTTTATACATATGAATTGACTTAAAGACATCAAGTATTGAAACCAACAAGTGATTATAAATCAAACTTTTTTCCTTTCTTTTTTTTTTCTCACAATTTTTTTGGAATATTATTTGTTCAAATAGTCTATATCATTAAATTGTTTTTATTTTAGGTATCTTAGTTTTCTATCCTATTTCCTCCCTAATTTAATCATAATTTTTAGTTCTCTTTTATTATAAAATTTTAATCCCAAATTTATTTTTCAGGGGAAAAGACTGGATATGTCATTTTTCTCTATCCATATGGATACATGAAGTGGTCCTATGTTGTTGGCCGTTTAGTTACTGTTGGCATATCTGGTTCTCAGTCTTTATTGTCCAGCCTATCTGTTATAGTCAGTCAGTTGGATAGAGTACAAGGCAACAAAAGTACTAGTAAAAGCCTCTCTATTAATTATTACTAGTTGGCAGGCTTAAATTAACTAAAATTATATTCAGCAACACTTGGTAGAGGGGAAGTGTGTGCAATGGATATCTGAAACTGAGGATGTAGGTGAGTGAAGATACAAGCTATAAGAAAACACTTTGAAGAAATGAAACATTCAGCAAAACTGAATTTTTAGATCTCAAACAGGTAATCCAAGCAAAGAGAAACTGATTAACAAGATTTATTGGCACAATATTATAGGAGGCGCTGTAGATGAGTGGTAAAGTGCTTGGCTTCTGAACCGGGGTCCAGGGTTTGAACCCTGGTGAAGACTGGGATTTTTAATTTCTAGATCCTTAGGCGCTGCTGAGTCCACCTGCTCTAATGGGTACATGACATTAGTTAGGGAAAAGTAAAGGCGGTTGGTCATTGTGCTTACCACATGACACCCTCATTAACCATAGGCCACAATAAGGTCAGAAAGGGGAACTTTACTTTTTACTTTTAGCCTACTATATAGATGAGCTTATTTGAAAAAAAAAACATAATAATTATTGTAAGTGGCCCATGACATATTTTTGGGGTCATTGATAACTATAAATGGTTAAAATAAATATACATAAAATTATACATTTGTTTGGCATGTAACAGAAAGTTTCCATTAAAGGCACATTCCTCATCCCATATGCTAGGACAAATTTGTACAAATACTCCATCTTCCCTAGTGCTATTAGAGCATGGAATGGGTTGCCTGAGCTAGCCAGGAAAACCAGTGACCTGGCAGAATTTAGGTCATTGGTTAATATGCATGACTAAATGCATGATGCGTAGGACATAATCATCTTCTTTTTTGAAGTAAGATCTGTATTATATAAGATAAGATAAGATTAAAAAGACAATGCTGCCTCCTTATCTGCATTACAATTATGTCTTGAATTACAATCATTAATCCCTCTTCTACTTCTGAAGAATTCAATAAGCAATTTTTACATCAAAATATTTGTATAAAAAAATATAATATTGAATGGTATCCAAGGAAAAAATAATCATTCTACCTACTAACTTTCAGAAATTTGAAAAAATGCTTTTTATAGAATAATTACTGAAATTATAAATCATACCAAATATTGGACATATCTATTTAATAGATATTTCAACATATAATTTTGAGAAACATTTTTGCATTTTATTTTTCTTTTATAAAGATATAGCTTTACATTATCTTTTAAGAAAGTGCTGGCAGAATGGATTAGTCAATTAACTCACATGACAGCTGATTTTTTTAAGCTCAATAAATACAAATTTCTAAACGTGCATACAAATTATTTCTTTTCATTTCAGTATGATTGGTCTATTTCCCTTGTTAGACATTTCAATTCAGTCTTGCGTTAGTTTTGCAAAACATTTATTTTGTTGTATCTCTTTAACTTTAACATTTGTTTGTCTTATGATGAGCTTAGCTTTAGCTTCTTTTCCTTGCCCCTTTGCTTATAAGATACTTAGAGTGTGGGCATAACAGATTTTCTTTTCTTTTTGCTTTTAAGTTGTGTCTCATCCAATCCTAACTGGGTTCTTTGCCGCAGTTGAAGAAAGTAAAGCCATTGGTTGTAAAAAAAATTGCCCTAGAATTTATCAACCGTCCTAAAGACCAATACATTCACTTTTATAATATAAAGATACAAATTATAAGGGTTTTTTTTTGTTTTTTTTTACAAAGCTTATATGAACACACCCTGTCTATCTCTCTGTATGGTACTATTTGTGTACATTATTTCTCCCACACCCTATCTTGGATCAGGTTGAAATTTCGCATTATTATTTCTTGTACTTGATAAAACGAGAATTTTAAAAAAATCTAATTAATTATTGGTAATTAATAAGTTTGTTTGGTATCAAGCAAGGGAAAGAATTTGTACTTGACAGATGTGTCGGTATAAATTGTAGGCTACTTTATGTATAGAATTAGGTTACACTTAAAAGTTTGAAACAAACAATAGCTATGAAACTTTCTATTTTTATATGCACTTTTCTGAACCAGTGATTAGTGTATTGGCTCAAAATGCATTTAAAAAGCTATCACAGCAGCTTTGACACAGATGCCCACCTCTTTAACCCCCCCCCCCCCACACACACACACACCTTTTCCAACTGGTCCAGACAAGTGACATGATCATAGTGCATTGAGAAAACATGAAATTGCACTAAACAAAACATGTTTTAAAAATAATATCTAATGACACTGATTTATTATTGTTAGTCTAGATCTATTACAAATTTGATTACATGACTGATCCAAACTAATTGATACAATAAAAAAAAAATGCTAGCTTTTATTTAGTTCTACTTTTATTCTTATAGCATGCTCAGAGCGCTATGGTTCCAATATTATTTGTGGACCAGTGGGGGGAGGGGGTATCTGGGGGAAGTTTTTGTTACTCTGCTCAAGTCGGGTGTCGAACCTAGAGCTCCCTTTATAGGTAGACAAGCCAAGCCAAGTTCAAGCGTACTTATCCTCCTGACCACGCTTCGCACACTTAAGATTTGATTTTTAAAAAAAAATCTATAATTGAAGTTGTTTAAAAATTATACTAATTTTCTCAGGTTACGATGGGGTGATCAGTTATGAAGTTGGTAGAGTACAAGCTAATAGGATGTGCTACAATTATCTATACAAAAACTTCAATCTGCTAAATGATGGCAGATATGGAGATGAGAAGGATGAACTTTATAAATGCCCTACTACGTTGGAAAGGCAAGGAGCACAGTGGGAACTCTATTATGATTCAACTTTCGTCTCACCTGACGGTGTAGAAATCCATTGCTTTGCTATAAAGCCTATTGCAAAACATCGATTTTTAGCTAACAATAGGAGGAATAAAGTAAGATATTTGTTTTAGACGTAAATGTTATTCATTTGTTAGACTTTTAGACCTTAACGAAAACTTTGTTCCCACTCATCTTGTGTGTCTCTGTCTTGCTGGACCTGTGACTGTATTGTAAAGTTGGCATCAATGCTCACATCAAAATCTTTCCACTCCTCTAAATTTGAGGGCATCAGCAGTGGCTTATTTAAATGTTGAGTTTCACCATTACAACAAGGCCCAAAGTTTAAAGATGATAGCAGTATTTGCGATCAACCTATTTTATCACATTTGAGGATGACAAAGCTATTATCAGCCAGTGGTCTGCATGTGAAACGCTAAAAAGAATTCCATCAAACTTTTTTCTTCTGATTACTCTTGCTGCTTAATTTAATTTACTCTAGAAAGTAATCTTTTCCCGCATTGTAATGAAATCACCACTGTTTGTTCAGTAAATTAAGAAATAAGTAATGTGATTTGCCCTGAGAAGTTATAAATAGTATTAAAACTAAATGTGATTTGACCAATATTGCTGAAGCTTAAATGGCATGGGGGCAATAAAAAACTTAAAGGGCTTTGTTAAAACATTTCTAAAGGACTTAGAATGTGGTATTGCAAAAAAAGGCAAAAAAAACATCCAGAATCTGATAAGTAAACCATATGCAGACACATTGTTTAAGAATAGCAGATATTTGTTATGAAATTCCCATAGAGTCTACACCAACTACCTCTTTCAACACAATAGAGAATGTATGGTGAATAGGGCTTATTCCTAACATTTCTCTTCAGTCTTCCATTTTTTAAGGATGAAATAATTTTGAATTGAATTTACAGCTTTGTTGTTATAAGCAAATGAAATCTAGCACTGAACAATGGGATGAATGGTACAGAAACTACAGAGAAGCTTTCTACATGTCTGGCCATGTGCTCATAGCAGATCCTAAAGAATACATTTCTCTTGTGCAACAAAACATCTTGGCTGAACAAGAGTGTTGTGCTGATGGCAGGGATTCCAAGTCCTGTAACAGATTCTATAAAATATTCCCTGACATGGGCTCCACTGACTTTGCAGAGTTTGTAACAGGTGAGAGTGTATCAAAATATTAAAAGCCAAATATATGTTTTACTAATTGATATTATTTAAAATATTTATTTGTCATGAATCTTTATAACTGGGATATGTGTTGTAGGAAATATTCTTAATTAAATTGTATGTCAGCATGTACAACAGGTGAAAGAATGTATTATCTTCCTTGGTGATAGGTAGTTAAAAGGTGTTTTTTTCAATTCCTACTGTTAGATGACACTCTGTTTATAGTTTAAAGGAAGTTGGAATGTAGAAGTCAGAAGTAAATATTGTAATCATATATTTCAGACTAAAATTTTTCACGTAGCAATATGACTTTGTTGACAGAGCATGGTGCTTATAATAGGAAATTTTGTAGGCTCAAGCTCTATACTAGCTGTAGCAATTGTATTTGAATAGAGCTTTGTATTGTGTTATGTTCACAATCATCTGACATACAGGGATTTTATGGTGCCTTTAAATATATACAACACACTGTTAGGATATACTGGTACTTAAGAAAAACACAGGCTGAACAATTTTCTTGAGTTTTTGAGTTTAGTACTTTAAAACGTGATCCAATAAAATTAGCAATTCAAAATATTTGTACCATTACAACTTGAATATACAATTACAATTGGAATAAAATATTACAGTTAAAACACAGTAAAATACAAGCAAACAACTAGTAATCCAGTTAGGAATAAGCACACTAAATAATTCGCATGAAACAATATCTGTTGATCTGTGACTGATTATGAATAACTCTTATATCGATCTTTCTGATTCCTTGCAATCATCAATAATATATTCTCTACCTTGTCCCTACCTCACCATTACTGTTGTCTGGAAGGGTCTGCCTGTCCCATGTTCCCATGCACATTGCACATTTGATTTGACCTGATATTATGGACAGTTCACTTCCTACTGGTCAGCTTATTGTGCTGTCATGTGTGACATTATATACACACACTTGTGATAGCCTGATTGTTCTCTTCAGGTCTACACACTGGAATGTGACTTTGGCCTTTTTTGCTTTAAAATGTATTTTGCAATGACCTATAAATTAGGAATGTTTAGTTTATTATGTTATTTGAACATAAAGTAGGATTTGATTTTTTTATAAAGATTTTCCTTATATTGCTTGGTTTGCTACTATTTTAACAGAAAAGTTTCACTGTCACTGTTATTAGAATTTTTTTAAAGTCAAATTTTGTATAGTGTTTTAAATTGTTCTTTAATATGCACAACTCTTGCATCATTGATTGGGAAAACAGTAATCATCTATTGGGAAAACTGTCATCATCTATTGGGAAAGATCATCAATGATTGGGAAAACTGTCATCATCTATTGGGAAAACTGTCATCATCTATTGGGAAAACTGTCATCATCTATTGGGAAAGATCATCAATGATTGGGAAAACTGTCATCATCTATTGGGAAAGCTCATCAATGATTAGGGAAACTGATCATCTATTGGGAAAGCTCATCAATGATTAGGGAAACTGCCATCATCTATTGGGAAAGCTCATCAATGATTGGGAAAACTGCCATCATCTATTGGGAAAGCTCATCAATGATTGGGAAAACTGTCATCATCTATTGGGAAAGCTCATCAATGATTGGGAAAACTGCCATCATCTATTGGGAAAGCTCATCAATGATTAGGGAAACTGTGATCATCTATTGGGAAAGCTCATCATTGATTGGGAAAACTGCCATCATCTATTGGGAAAGCTCATCAATGATTGGGAAAACTGCCATCATCTATTGGGAAAGCTCATCATTGATTGGGAAAACTGCCATCATCTATTGGGAAAACTGTCATCATCTATTGGGAAAACTGTCATCATCTATTGGGAAAGATCATCAATGATTGGGAAAACTGTCATCATCTATTGGGGAAGATCATCAATGATTGGGAAAACTGTCATCATCTATTGGGAAAGCTCATCAATGATTAGGGAAACTGTGATCATCTATTGGGAAAGTTCATCATTGATTGGGAAAACTGCCATCATCTATTGGGAAAGCTCATCAATGATTGGGAAAACTGCCATCATCTATTGGGAAAACTGTCATCATCTATTGGGAAAACTGTCATCATCTATTGGGAAAGATCATCAATGATTGGGAAAACTGTCATCATCTATTGGGGAAGATCATCAATGATTAGGGAAACTGTGATCATCTATTGGGAAAGCTCATCATTGATTGGGAAAACTGCCATCATCTATTGGGAAAGCTCATCAATGATTGGGAAAACTGCCATCATCTATTGGGAAAGCTCATCATTGATTGGGAAAACTGCCATCATCTATTGGGAAAGCTCATCATTGATTGGGAAAACTGCCATCATCTATTGGGAAAGCTCATCATTGATAGGGAAAACTGCCATCATCTTTTGGGAAAGCTCATCATTGATAGGGAAAACTGCCATCATCTATTGGGAAAGCTCATCATAGATTGGGATAACTGCCATCATCTATTGGGAAAGCTCATCATAGATTGGGATAACTGCCATCATCTATTGGGAAAACTCAATGATTGGGAAAACTGTGATCATCTATTGGGAAAGCTCATCATTAAAAACTATCATAAATGAAAGGCAAAACTAACATTGCTGCTGTAATATTATTGTCATTATACTTACTTTTTTTTTTATAGCTTCTGCTCTTGGAGACCCACACATTACTACACTTGATGGTCTCAACTACACAGCAAATGTTTGGGGGGAGTACATACTATTAGAAATACCTTCTGAAAATTTCACCCTTCAGGTAAAGTTTAATTAGTAGCATAAAATGAAAATGTTCCATCTCTCTCTCCTAAGCTATTATTGTGTATTCAAATTAAAAATGAAAAGATCTTTTTCCCTTAGGCTCGGACAGAGAGATATGAAACAAGTGATGGTGTGGTTACTAATGCCACAGTTTTCACAGCCTTTGCTGCCAGGGAATCAAACGAGAGCTTCTTCCAGGCAGAACTCTATTATTCCAACAAATGTAAATATTATTGCATTAAATTTCGGTTCCATTTGGCATTCATTACCTCTAATAGAATTTTTTGAAATATTTTGGTTTTGATTTTTATAAATGAACTACATTTGAAATTTTTTTTTTATATAGCCATGGTTTTATTTGCAAATGGAATCGACATCACAAGAAAATTTTACAGCAGTGATTTTGTCACAGAGATTTTGTCTGACCAGTACCTCTCAGTCGCGAAAGAAAAACAAAGCAACAAGACGCTGGTTGTCGTTAGCTTTCCCTGTGGTAGGTTTTTTATTTTATGAATTGTTTTGCTTTTTTAATTTGATTTCTTTTGTCTTTTTGGTGGTTCCCTAAGTTGGAAGCTGTTATAAGGTTTTTTGCTGAATTCCATGAAATAAGAAAAGTACTTTTATCTTTGTACCATTTCTTTAGTGTTCAATGACATTTTAGTATGCTTCAATTTGAATCAATGTACTTTTTTATTCACATTTAGGAGTAACAATTAAAGTGTATACAGCCTTTAAAAGTCTGCTGATTGAGGTTAATGCCATGGAAACACTTATGAACAAAACACAGGGTCTTCTTGGAAACTTCAATAAAAATATTTCTGATGACTTTACATTACCAAATGGAACTATGTTGCCAATTAGTAGCTCTGAAAAAGAAATTTATGAACATTTTGCCCAAGAATGTAAGCAGTAATAATTTTTTTATATAAAAGAGCCTCATCATTTATTTATTTTTCATTGTTTCATGTTTTAAACTATGTCATTTTGTATTTGTTTTAAATTGCATAATAATTTGGAACTAAAAGCTGAACAATGTGGTGTAGTGAATTACTAAGCAAAAAAAATATGAATTTCTGGTATTAATGGTGGAGGCTAAGGTTTTGCTAATTGTAAATATTTTACACACCCATATTATTTCAGTAATATTTTACAACATAGTCATGTGAAATTTTATAGTGAGTATTTAATTCATTAATCTGACAATTTAGAACCTAACAGTAATGAACACAAGTATATTTTTGATAACACTTCGTACAGTTCGTGACCACTTGATCCCATCAACTAAAATTTTGGATAGTTTCTCAAAAATTGTTTTTAAAATGTTTAATAGGGAGAGTGACGCCATCAAATTCTTTGTTTCAATATGAAGAAGGAAAGAGTGTTAATGATTATCAACATGATAATTTCACACCATTCTTTAGCAGCAGCATTGACCTTAGCGACAAGGAGAAGGCAGAAGAGTTCTGTGGCAGTAACCATCACTCTTGTGTATTTGACTATTTAGTCACCAGAAACCAAGCTTTTTCACTCTACACGAAACATGTGACCGAAGAAAATGCCATTGTGCATACAAATATTGGTAAGTCCTTGTTGGCTCAATGATTTGTGCTTGGTGAATAATAGATCATAACACCAAAGCCAGAAATAGTGTGCTTATGTTGTCAAGGAGATGGTTGTTTTAACTTTAGTTTAAGAACATGAAGTAGCCCAGTTTTAAAGGGATTGTTTTTAAGGGGGCTCAAGTTGAAGATGAAGGCTATAATTAGAATTTCAGGATTTATGGGATGGCCCAAGTCTACTCAGCTCTCATGTATAGCTGACAGCTTAATAGGGTTGAATACTACCAAACATTTTTTTTGCTATCCATATTCTATAATGACAATAGTCAGCATCAGTGCCCAAATGACTCATCATGGAATGAGAGGATAAATTCACTTTTCATTTACTTTTGCGACATGCAGAATACAAAAATGTTGTAATATATTGACAGAATGACACAAAGATTAAAATACATTTCTTAATTTATTATCTATAATAAATTATTTACAAAGCATTCTTCTATAAAGGTCAATTAGAGTATTAACAGGGTGTCTAAATTGGCCTTGAAACCATCAACTGGGTACAATTTAAATCTCTAAACAACAGAAATAAAACTAACAATACATACTAGTAGAATATACAAATATTTCTTAGCAAAAGAAGTCAGCAAAATATGCTGTAAAAATGTCATTGGATATAAAGTAGATAAGTCAATCTAAATTATAAGTGTTGGCATTATAATGTAATGTTTGTAAAATGTTTTACATATTTTGGATGAAGATAGTTTACTTCCTAGTCCAAACCTCTCGCGGGGCAATGGGGGATGGGAGCGGGCAGGGTTTGAACCCGGGACCATCGATAAATCCAAACAACAGTCCAGTGCGCAAACCGCACGACCAGGCAGCCATCCTGTAAGATTCTAATCACATCTCCAGACTGGTTCTTGTTTAAGGATATATATGTAGAGGTGTTTTATATTGCTTACTATTACTACAAAGACCAATCTTATAATAAAAATAAGGCTTGTTTTTGAGTCTGAAGATTGATGAGTAATGCAGTATTTCCTGTGGCTATGCAGCCCCAGCTGTAACCTACATAGACCTATCTTATACATGTAACACATTTAGTCACATACCTGTGAAAGCTGTCATTTTTTAAATAATTTAATTCTTTCTTCAATTGACCTTTTTTAAAAAAAATTTTAAAGAAAAAAAAAATGATTCTAGACATAAGACTGTGCACAAAAAATATAAAGGCATACTTCGTTACATTGATAAGCTAAATGAATCTAACAATTCATTTTAGAAAACCATCCTCCAACAATTAAAGTACCTAACAATACATTCGATTCCAATGGGAATTGGCTGGTTTATCAAGGGACACCATCAACACTGCAGGTTCTTTGTGAAGACATAGATCAGGATGAAATTATTTATGAACTTTTGGGTGACCCATTAGGTGTCACCATAAATAAAGCTGGCTTGTTAACCTATAGACCAGACTATAACCAAACCATATCTTTAAGGTAATAATTTTTTTTTTCTTTTTTGCAATATAAAGTAGTATTTTTTTTTATTTAATTTTATTATATTGGGCAAAAAAAAATGCAATTAGCTGCTTCAAATCACAATGCCTAATATTCAGTAATTACTAAACATAAATACTTAAGTTCTTGAAATCTGTTAAGTGCGCAGCAAAACATGAATGTGGAAAGGTGCTAAGGCATGTTGAAATGGAGAGAGAGATAGAGAATCCAAAATGGAGTAATGTAAATGAAGTTATTATTGATATATTATTAATGGTTTCACAACATTAAAGTCTTCATCATCTACTATATATGAGTCTGTTAGTGTTTAATTAAGAGTCTCATCTGCTCGTAACAAAATCTTAAGTTAAAAACTGCCGTTTTTTTTCACAACTTTTATATAGAAATATAACAAAAGTGCCCAAACCCTGGCTTAATGAACATTGACTAGAGATCTCAACTTGATAATTAACTATGTGCCTTTTCGTATACTAGCTTAAATCATGAAGTACATTTTTAAAAATTCATTTACATATATTTTTTAAAAGTTCCTTTAAAATGTAAGTATATTTATCTTCAATTATCTGTAGAATCACTATGGGGAATTTTCTCTTGTTGCACTTAATACAAGCATATTACAAGTACTAATGTCCATCTGGTTCTCAGTCTATCAATAGAGTATAGAGTCAGATTATTAAGGAAGAATTTTATGTTGCAATTCCATTGAGTATAAAATATTTAATCTACTTATTTAGATATTTTAATCACAGTATAGAACCTTCAAATAGTATTTATACTTTCAAATAGTATTTATACTTTTTTAAATGTGTATGGGCTTTCTAAAACTTTTATTGGATAGTCATTGTTGCATCCTAAAATATACCTAATTTATTTATAAATAGCTTTAGGGCTAAAGATTCTAAGGGAAGCTATTCACCTGTTTTGAACATTCCAATATCAATTTGCTCACTGTGCAATGGCCATGGTGTATGTGACAGCAAGACCACAAGAAAGCAGTCAGCTGATGGGTTGTTTCAGATACAAGTCTGTGAATGTTATCCAGCTTACACAGGTAAGCAAAAAATCTAAGCAACAAATTATCTCATCCTACAGCATAATAAATCTAATTGCGAATATCAATAATAATGTGAAAAAGTTTACAAAGTAGACCAATATGGCATACAATCACCATGACTATCATTGTAGATAGTCTCTTTCTAGTGTCTTGCTTTATATCCATATTTAGTTCTAAAACAACTGGACTGCTCAATAAAAATCCAGAAATCTAAAAAAATCCTTTTTTTGTACTTAAAAAAAAAATTTAAGTTGTATATTCAGATAGTTCAACTTCTCTATTTAACTTAATCATTATGCATTTTCAATGTATTCAACTATTTTCAATTGATTTAGTTTGCGTTTTGTCTTGTTCATTCTTAGGTGCTTACTGTGACATTGAGATTGATGCCTGTGCTTTGAGTCCATGTTTCAAAGGACAGACCTGCACTGACCTATCTGCTGCAGAGCAAGGAAATAACTCAGTAGGATATAGATGTGGACAATGCCCATTGGGGTATAAGCCATATTTGCAAGCTTGTGTTGGTAAAAATATTTTTTTTTTACTAAACATTTTATATGAAGGCTTAAGTCTACACCATTCAACACAATTTTACTGACCACATAACCTTACTTTATAGTCATCTAATATCATCCTACTTTCTCAACATTACCTTTCCTTCTAGGTTTTATAGAAAGTACAGCCAGCATCAGACTAATTCATCAACTACATGGCATTCTTTGCCATAGTTAATATGAGTTTAATAGACCCATATACTACTGATTTTTTAATTGGAAATAATATACTTTTGCTCCAATCTTATGTTGGAAGGACGTAATAAAGTACAATTACTTTGAACTGTGTCAAGTTTATAAACTTAACTTTCCCAATGTTAAGAACATTTTGTCACGGCAATCTCCTGCTCTTTTCCTATTCATGCTCCCCATGACTCACTTGCTGTTTTAAAAAAAAACAACATCGGCAGTGTGTATAAGATTTGTGTATTTTAACAACAAAAACTCAGCTTTGTAATTAAAAATTTCAAAAGTAATAGTAATGGTGGCAATTAACTAAATGTTGTTTATTCCCAATATAACTTTTTTAGTTTGTGATAGTTTGTTGGCTAGTAATTTATGTCTATTAAAAGTTAAAAACTCTTAGTTATTTTTAAATGCTCATAGATTAAAGTTTTTAAAAGTACATAACATAATCAATTAATTTATTACTATTTTATTTAAATTTAGACTTTCACTTTCCTGGTACTTTTGCCTATAGAAATCTTTTTGCAAGCTCTGAAGATCTTATCTTGCATTTTTGACTATCAGAAGGTTGTTGTGAGGCCATATGGCTATTGTGATCCTGTTTTTGGATTTCCTCATGATGTGATCTTTGTATTTAATTACCTACAAATCTGGACTTTCTAATTAGAACTATTCAGTCAGATGATAATTCTAACTTGAACTATAATATTCACATGATTATTCTTACTAGAACTTTAATATTCACATGATTATTCTTACTAGAACTTTAATATTCACATGATTATTCTTACTAGAACTATAATATTCACATGATTATTCTAACTAGAACTATAATATTCACATGATTATTCTAACAAGAACTATTCAATCAGATGATTATTCAGTTCATTTTGGATAGGAACTTTGACTTTGAATTCATATATCTAAACATAATTAACTCCCTTTTAATTTGACAAAGATATTGATGAATGCAATGAAACCAGACCTTGTGAACAGAAATGCACAAACACTGAAGGCTCATTCCTGTGTGCTTGCTCCGAAGGTTACAGACTCAGCTATGAAGATCAAAGTACTTGTATTGGTAAAAAAAAAAAATTTTCTCAAATTCAAATTATAGGTATAGCCAAGCTTGGCAATGATTTTTTTTTCAAAATATTCCAAAATATTTCTTTCTCTTGAAAAAAATTTTTTTTAACAATTTTATTGTCAGTTAGCCTGATCTTTAGATTAAAAATATCTTTCAGACATTAACATTTAACCTTATTGCCTCTTAGCCCTAACCTCCTTCAGAAATGCTTGGGCTAGAAGAGGATCTCGTACAGACAAAGCCGTTGTCCGCAGGCCGTCTGTTTAAGTTTTCTTTCCATCTTCTGCACCTGCCTTCAATAAGGCTTTCCTTTGGTTTTATTTATTAGAACCTTATTATTAGACCTAAACTACAATTCCTTGTAAGGTTTCCAACCTTTTGTTTTAAGATATCAATGAATGTGAAGAAAGAACATCTAAGTGTCACCAAATTTGCAACAACACTGAAGGCAATTATACATGTGACTGCTATCCTTTCTACACGCTCGATACTGATGGATTCACATGTAACCTAGGTATTTTTTCAGTGTAATCTTTTAATCAATCAATTGAATTTAGTCAATGTAAAAAATATACAATTATAGTTAAAAGTTGTTTATAGTCATTTCATTTATTTATTGTTTCACTTTTCTAAAAGATGGGGACAAAACTGAAGTGCGTTATCATTGTCAACATATTTATGCTGTTGGATCTTTCAGTAATAATTGTACATGCAGACTTGGCTATGACCGTAAACCCGAAGACCCTACATATTGTATAGGTAACCTTAACTTTTAAAATAGTTTGTTACAAGCTTATTGTGTTGAATTAAAAAGAACACTAATAATGATAAAGTTTCATTATTGCATAGGAGAAAAGTTATCTAGCCTCAATTTTCTAATCCTAGCTCTATTTTCTTTTTTGACGGACAATAAGAATAGTATTATAAATTATCTTAACTCTCTTCGTAATTATTTTCCATGGTCCAAGGGAATTATTCATTTTGCTCATTTGAATTTCGCTACCCTTCAGTAATTGTTTTGTTTGTGATCAGAAAATGTTGTTTTGTTTTGGTATAGAATTAAAGAGAACTGCAGGCTCTTTTTACACAATGCAAATTAATGTTCATAAAGCCAAAAATTAATTTCATTTAATGAGGTCCAATTGAGAGAAAGAATTAAGGTGCTAGTCAGGGGTAGTCGTGCATGACTGGCCAACATGTGACAAGAGTCCAGAGTACTAAATGCAGTCAAGCCTGATGAGTGAATAGACACCTCGCTGAAAGCCTGTAAAGAGCAGAGGGGATGTGCATGAACAAATTTGCAATAGGCTAGTGTGTTTCTATAGTTTTCAAAAAACTTCTGTTAACTCTATGTAAGCAGAGACTTAATAGTTCAAAACAGTTGAGTGATTGTAGGCCTACTGTTAGTGTTGATGATAACATTGTACAGTGTTCAGTGTTTATTTAGTAACAGAGTTAAATAGTCCAATGCAACTTGAATTCATCTAGTCCTATTCTGTGAGTCTGTTGTTGAGTCACACCTACACATAACTTCAAAACAGCAAAAAAAAAGTGAAAGGGACAAAAGTAAAATAGAGTAGCAAGAGTATCAATGTTGTAATCAATGTAATCAATTTCACTCATGAAATGTAATTTATAATAGCAGCAATAGAATATAATATTTGTTATTGAGCCTTTCAAGTCAATGGAGTTAACTGGACCTGTACTCACTACTCACTGTTATAATGCCTGCCTACATTCTACTATACTCACTTTAACCCAATAATTATTAATCATAGTTTTGGTGATCCCAGATGGCCACAGCTGATGTTTCCTTGGTCCTGTGTAACTACTAGGTGGTTTGAGTTTTTGTTAAGAGACTCTCTAAGTTTCTCCAGATTACTTCACCTTCTTCTCTCAATTACAGTTGTACTAATGTTGCTTTTTAATGTTACATGTCAAGTTTAGTCATCCCTTGTTCCAGCTCTAACCTTGGAACTTCCCTTGGCTTTGGCTCTGAATCTATGCCATGTATTTATTATCCTGATTAATCACTGTACATTTGTTCAAAACTCTTAAATCCTATGAACTTGAACTCCTTTTTCTGACCATTATATTTCCACATAATTAAAGCTTTGGCGATCCCCTTCCTCCCTGACAGTTCCTACATGCATCTTTGCCTTCAACTTACTAACTGTACTTTAGCAACCACAAATAAGCAGAAACTAGAGCCATACACAATATAATTATATAATATCAATCAGAATCGCTAGCATCATTCTATTGACGTATGATAAGCACCCCTCATCAATTACAAAAAGATATTTTCAATTGTCAACACTTTGAGACCACTATGTCATGCTTAAGATAAATCAGGTTTTTTATTTTTGGTTTTGGTCTAAATTGCTAGTTTAGTTTAAACGTTTTGTATCTGTTACAAAACCACATTATCTTTTGTATATATGTATGTATATATTTTAACATCTTTTTTGTACAATATTTACAATATTGACCATTGTCTAAGTTGTAACTTATCTTTTTTGATTGTTGTCATTAATTGTTAAGTTCATACAGCTTGTTATCTCAACACACTACAGCTAGTAATTACTGCTGATTAATATACCTAGCTGCCTAAATATACACTTGGATTTTTATATATTTTAATTTTAATGTAACAAAATACTCTCTGATATGTTAATTAAATAACCAAACCAAACATTCATCTCTTATATCAGATGTCAATGAATGTGAATATGGGAATAAACCTTGTAGCCAGAATTGTGTTAATCTAGAAGGATCCTATGAATGTTCTTGTTTTGTTGGATATCAACTAAATGTAGATGGAGTGTCCTGTGAAGGTGGCATATTTTAGTCAGCTTAATTTGGTTAATATTTTATTTAAAATCGTAATATTAATTACTTTAATAAAGAATCTAATATTTCTTTTTTAAGACAAATAATTATACTATAATGTTAAATTATTTTTCATTTTAAATTATATTTAGCCTGCCAGGAACCATACTACGGGAAAAACTGTTCCTATATTTGCCAGTGCAATGGCCGTGGCATTTGTGATCCAGTGAGAGGTTGCCTGTGTAATAGCCAGTGGACTGGTGCCAATTGTGAGAAGGATGTTGATGAATGTGCCCAACCACATGCATGCAAAGAGGGCATGCTTTGTATAAACACCATAGGAGCTTTTAAATGTGTGTGTCTACATGGATATAAACTGGAGAATGGTGTCTGTATAGGTAAAAATATAGCTCTTTTTTTAAATATATATATTTATATATATATGTTTTTGTATTAAAGGTCCTTAAATTTAGTATAGGGAATTTAACAAGTTTAAATGCTAAATTAGACTAGTATTTTAAATGGTAACCTAAATATTACTACAATTCAGATATCTTAATCATTTTGTTACCTATACAAATATTTCAGTTGCACAGTATATGCGTTTCTCACTTTTACACTAATCCAGAAATTAGGAAAATTTGCTATGAATTTAAGGGGTCTCTGTCTACTGTCCTGGCTTGGATTTTGTGTGTTGTCGGTCTGATACTACTACACTTATTTTAATGCAAATCCAAACACATCCAAGGGACGCAACAATTAACTATAACATACTTGATAAAACTTCTCAATACTTCAACTGATGTTTATTTACAGATTGGAGATGATCGTCTTGTCTATCTATCCGTTCTTTAATTAGCAGTCTATTCAATATCCATCATTCACCTGTCTGACCACGTCACTACTTGCTTAAAAACAATGCAAAATATTTATTTACAAAACTAATATAATCTCTAAACTATACTAGGTCACTACATTACCCAGCTTAAATGCTAAGTTTGAAAACTAAGGCAATGTGAAGGATAAAAGTTGTGACTATTCAGATAGCTGGACCTTTCCATTAGCCAATATAATATGCATAAAGCTTCTCTTATTGTTCTACTTTTAGTTTCTTAAGTAAAAGCCATAATTGTTTAGGTAAAGCCACACAAAAATTCATAGTAAATCATCTTTAACATGTTACTATTTAGTTTAAAAGATTCTTTTTTTTTTTTTCAAATATTTTTTTTTTAATTTGTTAGATCCTTATGACACATTATCCATTATACTTTGTCTAAATAAGAGAAATCAGATATTGAACTGGTTATATGGTATCTTTGCTCATATTTCAAATACAAAACATGAAATATTTGCTCTAAGTATTTCTTTTACAAAGTAAATTTAGTTTCAATGGGACTAAGTAAACAGTGTGCATAGTTTATGATTTTTTAATTATGCCTTCATATTTACAGACTTGAATGAATGCCAAGAATCTCTAGGAAACATTATATGTGATATGAAAACAGAGATGTGTATAAACAATTTGGGAAGTTACACCTGTGAATGTAAAAGTGGATTTAGCAGAAACAACATGTCTACTTGTGTAGGTGAGACTTATGGGCATTGTCTTCTTCCGTAATCATCTTCTTTTTTGAAGTAACGTCTGTATTATATAAGATAAGATTGTCTTCTAGATTTTGGATGAGTGCAGTATTTTTGCGACCTGCATATTTTGCCACATCTGTTGCGACAAAGACTTTGTCTGTGGCGGGGTTTACTTAACTCTACCAGCTCTGAGCCCCTGAAACAGATTCTCCTCTACCCTCTATGTCCTGAGCTCCTGTGGGCCATCCCCTTCTTTACTTACTATCTTAGAAGCTCTACATTTAATGATAATCATGATTTTTTTCTTATCAGTCAATGATTCAATTGTTCACAGTATCATTTAAGGCAAGTAAAAACATTATTCTCAATCAAGTTTTTACTTCTTAGGAGTCTAAATCAACTAAAATATTGATCAATATTAGACTTATTACAAGACTAGACCTTCCTTATACATGCCTGGTTCATGTTTAGTGCTAATTTTCTGAACCTTTTCTTGTAGAATCACATCAATTGAATGTAAACACATGGGCGCAGCCATTTGCAAAGCTAAACATGTAGTTTTATTATTTTCATTGGTTATTTTTAGATTCTGATTCATTTTTATGAATATCTGCAAGTACAGAAAAAACGGTCCATCTGCATAGAAGCCATTATGGAAATTACTGAAAAAAGCGGTCCACCAGTCTGGTAGTTTTAAATTGTCTTTTCGTCATCAGTGCCTAGCTTTTGCAAGGACCCTTCTATGAGTCTAGTGAGAGCTCTCAAGGTGTTTCTTTCAGAGGTCATCCGCTGACAACCGCTTTCCTATATGCCAGTGAGATCAAAATGATGCCTTATTTTATCTCTATTGTTCTTCTGGGGGGGGGGGGCAACTCTGTAATGCTGTTGACCTAAAAAAATTGTCTTTGGTTAATTGTTTTCCCCCATTTGAAACTAATTTTTGATCCAGTGCAGCGGTGGAATGGTAAGCAATGCTTCTATACAGTCAACACCAGCCTCCATAATTATTTCTGAAGTAGTCCTTTCAGGGAAAGCTCATTGTGAAGCATACAATAAGCTATATATTTATGTGGAGAGAAACACTGTGGACATTTTCAAATTCATAAGAAATATTCTCATTTTCAACCACAATAGGATATATATATATAAATTATAAAATATTATTCTCTATAAAACATTTAAACTCTAGACTGGTTTCTTAAAAAGATGATCTTTTTAATTAAAAATTTTCACATTGTATGGCCCACAGAAGACTTATTACTTTTATGATCTTTTCATACACTAAAGAAGTCTTAAATTTTATCTCTAATCATTACTTAGCTGTCTATCAAAATTACAACTTACTAAACTAGAGTATGCTTAACACAGTAAATAATAAATAAAATGTGATCATCAAGTAGAGTTACTCTTACACAGATTGTGCGTCACACGGATTTCACCATTTGAAAAAAAAAACAGTACACATATACTGATAAAACAAAATTAACTCAATAAGCTGATCCTTTTATTTCAATAATTAAATAAGATTTACGTTCATGTAGATTTCTTTCCAATCGTACAGACATTGATGAGTGTGAGAAACTAATTGACCAATGTGAACATAGCTGTCAGAATGTTCCTGGCACATACAACTGTCAATGTAACTTTGGATACATTCTGGCAGAGGACAGGCAAACTTGTAATAGAGGTAAGTTTGGAGTCACTGATTTGTCTTTATGTATGAATTTTTTTGTGTGTGAAGCATTATTGTGCCATGGTAAATTTCATTGCATTTTATTTAAATTGACCAACTCTGATTTTGAGTGATTGCCCAAGGGAAGGACTCCTATTGGTTTTCTGTCTTGTTAGTCTGCCTGTCATATTTGATCTAAAATACTTAATGGGCCATTGAATATACAATTTCACTATTTCTTGCATTGTGCTCATAAATCCAATGGATACTTTTAAAAATCAATCATTTCGGTCTTACAATTAAGTTCTACATGCAAACTTTTTCTGTATGCCAGTAGTAAAATAATATTAAAAAGTCTTGTATGTGGCATATGCTAGTTATAATAACTAGATCTCAATTATATAATAACATAAAAAGCCACTCATTCATAAATCATTTCTATTTACACACTAATGTAACTCACAAGACACACAATATTACTATTTTAACTACTTTGCAAGGGCAGATAGTGGCAAGACCAAACATTATAGGAGACCTCAACACTGACTTGCAACATCACAACCTGTGGACAGTTTAGACCAATAGCTCGTTACCATATCACAGGTCTGTATGACCTGGCAACGAGCTATTGATGTAAACTGCCCACAAGTTGAGACATTGCAGGTCAGTGTTCAGGCCTTCCACAATGATTGGTCTTGGTTTGAGGCCCCACTCCTGCTAGGGGGGGCTAGGGCATTGCTCTCTGTGTTTCTGAGGCGGCATCTGAAATTAACAAGTCAGCATAGGACTACTCGTTGTTCGAGAGGAAATTATTCAAACTATTTTGTCCTCTGTAACCTGCACATGACATTTTGATATTAGTCAAATGAATGAAATTTTGTTAAAAGTTAAATGTATGTTTGTAGATGCAACAGCTTCTCATGATCTTTTGAATAGGTGAATTGCCTGTTTTTACAAACTATGTATGCTTATTGTCTGTACTGGTTGTCTGTTTTTACAAGCTAAGTATGCTTATTGTCTGTACTGGCTGTCTGTTTTTACAAGCTAAGTATGCTTATTGTCTGTACTGGCTGTCTGTTTTTACAAGCTAAGTATGCTTATTGTCTGTACTGGCTGTCTGTTTTTACAAGCTAAGTATGCTTATTGTCTGTACTGGCTGTCTGTTTTTACAAGCTAAGTATGCTTAATGTCTGTACTGGCTGTCTGTTTTTACAAGCTATGTATGCTTATTGCCTGTACTGGCTGTCTGTTTTTACAAGCTATGTATGCTTATTGTCTGTACTGGCTGTCTGTTTTTACAAGCTATGTATGCTTATTGTCTGTACTGGCTGTCTGTTTTTACAAACTAAGTATGCTTATTGTCTGTACTGGCTGTCTGTTTTTACAAAGTATGCTTACTGTCTGTACTGGCTGTCTGTTTTTACAAGCTAAGTATGCTTAATGTCTGTACTGGCTGTCTGTTTTTACAAGCTAAGTATGCTTATTGTCTGTACTGGTTGTCTGTTTTTACAAGCTATGTATGCTTACTGTATGTACTGGGGCCAACTATGATGGTGCTCATTATGAACTGTCTTTATTATCTAATTAGTTATTTAAATTTATAATTCGACTATAAAGCAAAGTTCTCGATTATGATACTGTTGCTGTTTTTTACAAAGCTTATATTAACTTACTTTGCTTGTCTGTGTGGAATTTTTTACACTTTTTTCTCCTACTTTCTTGGATCAAGTTGAAACTTTACGTAATAATTTATTGCCAATGACAACACATGAATTTAATAATTAAATAAACAAAAACTATTTGTTAATCAATTAGTTGTAATTAATTAGTTTTGTTTTATACAGAAAATGAACTAAGCTAGGGGCAATAAACCCTGCTTAGAGAATTAAATTATTTGCTAAAAATTAAAAACTAACAATAAAACCTTCTAATTTTATAAGTACTTGAATAGCTTAGTGGCTAGCACATCTACCTTCCATTGTGGAGGCTTGAGACCTCTAAGTTTGAATTAATACTTTAGCAACTTTTGTTTTCTAAACAGCACAAAAATGCTATCCCAGATACCCCCTAATTATTTTTTGCACTTGTGTTTCAGTGAAAAATGTATGCCAGACTCATAATTTAAGCTGCAGCTATGGATGTAAATTGAATCATTATAACCTGATGGAGTGCTATTGTCCTAAGGGATATCAACTAGATTCCTTAGGCCAATGTGAAGGTAAACAAACATTCAATATGTTAATTGTATTTTAAATAAAAAATTATTAACTTAGTAACTTGGTATATAAAATTTATTTCATAACCTATTAATTAAAATTTTATTTCTCCCTTCTTTTTTATTTTTCTGGATATGAGAGTGATTGTTCTCTATGTTGGTAAAAAATTGGATGCAGGGCTAACACGTTTTAAAAAAAAAGACAACATTGTGTTAGTGATAAATCATTTTTAGTATATTTTGAAGGACCCGAAAAATGTAAATAATACAATTTCTTAGTGCATTTGTTCATCTTTTATGAAATTTGAAGTGATTAAATTTGTTTAGTTTTGTGATTTTTCAACATTTATACCAAATTATGGATTAAATGTTTAATTAAAAGGTAAAATCTTTTAGTATATCCATTTTTTTATGAATTATTTTTTTATATATTTCCCTTTTCTGTGCTCAATTTAATAAAAAAACATTTTTGGAATAACTTATTTTTTTAATTATACTTTTGTAGCCTTTTATTTTCCTTAAAAATAAAATCAAATATGTTAGATTATTCAATAAAATAATAAAGTTATGTTAGTTTTAGTAACTCTACCCCCCATGAAAATTTGTGTTCATCCCTGAAAGAGTTAAAAGCTTTGTTTGACCAAGGAATAGTGTTTAACAGCTTATTCTCATATTTATTTCATAAACCACCTATAAATAATGGTTGTGAAAGTTATTGTTGGGGGGGGGGAGGGGTTAGATAAATGGGAAGCGACTCCAAGCCCTAGTTCAGCCTCTTGACAAGAGGAACATCTTAACATGTATTTGTGGAGCATTAACATCCTCTCCTAAGAGGCACAATTCAGATTTATACTTAATAAAATACTTTATTTAAACTACATAACATATATGCACTAGACATCAGGTCATCCGATTACTTCAACACAAATGCATCATCCAACATCCACTATTACTATTGTTGATAGGAAAAAACTATGCCTCACTCACTACTCTCAACTAACTCTAAGTTTAGTCTTTGACTCTTACATTATCTCATTCTCTCAAAAAATAGATTCCAGTGCACAATAATACAGTTTGTAACATTGATAACCATCTGTTAAAAACTTGTTTGGATTACTTTGCAGTTTAGCTTTATCTTATGTATTCTTTGCAGCCTTGAGCCCACATTGTTACCACCCTTTAATATACAATGAAATTCACACAGAACTTAGTATGCACCAGTGCAAGCATTTACAACACAGTCAAAAACAATGTTGTGAAATACATAATAAATTTCACCAACAGTAAAAGACTAGCGCAAGCATTAGAAGGCAGATGGTGGTGTTTTATTTTTGCCCTGCCCATCAGTTGGATGACAATAGACTTAAGATAGGTCAGGAGAAGGCTTAGAAAGGAAACAAATGATGCTGTGTTGTGGAAGACTTTCATGAAGTTTCATGATATATATGAGGTTGTTGTTGAACCAGTTTCTGAGATGCTAGCTGTCTAGTAGCTTTGGACATGATACAAAGGACCAAGGCTTTGTAGTGAAGTGGCAATATTTGTGTGACTGGGGTAACACCAGCAAACTCTGAAGTAGAGGTGAACCTTTGACCTGATGACTATTTTGCGTTTTCAATCCTATCTTCTTTTTAAGATATTTAAAGTCTATATAGTACATACTAATGTCTTATGGTTATGTTTTTTGTGCATTCTGTAAAAAACACATTCATTCACTGTGAATCTCTTATTGAGTTTGTTTGTCCCAGATTTACAACATTGTATTTGTTAAACAGTGGTTAATATATAAGTTTAATAGTTATTCTTTAAATATTTGATTGTCTACAGATGTGAATGAATGTAATTCAGAGACTGAGAATCTCTGTGCCGATGCAAGTCTGTGTACAAACACTAATGGCAGCTTCACATGCTCATGTAGGCCTGGGTTTAAGCTGGACAATGATAATCGCTCTTGTATTGGTATGTGTCTCTTTACTATATTCTGGATGGAAAGAAATACATTTTAGTTTCATCAAGCAGGTTTCCAAGAAAAAAATTAGATTCTTAAAGACTTGGTTCTCTTTAAGATTTTACAATAATATATTATCATTTAATTTGTCCAATGTAGACATTATTTTAATAGCATCTACCTAAAAACAGTGATAGCGTAATAATATCATTTTTATTGTCAATAGTATAATGAGTTCAGCCTCCTTGAGAGGAAAAATGAAAGCCTGGGCATTATTAATGGTCATAACCATGAAGCCCATACAGGATTACCCCTACTCAATGCAACCAACGTGTCAGGTTGTACCTATCAATTGTATAAACAATAACATCTTTGCTGCCAATGGTATGAAAATAACATTGGGACTGTTGTACTTGTCACTTAGTCACATGCAGACTTTTTAACATCTGCCATAAAAAAATTGTTATTAATGTTAAAAAAAGTACTTTTAATCGAACCAGAATTGCCTAACTGTTTTAGTTATTAATAAATTCATTGTTTTTTTAAAGATATAAATGGAAAACATTAAGAAAAAGAGAAATACTTAAACAAAATGTATTTGTTTAACTTAGTTTCACATGGTGATAAGATACATTTTTCAGCTTGTCATCCAAGTACATGGGGTCCTAACTGTGCCAACAGTTGTGCCTGTAAATATGGAACAGATCACTGTAGTCCTTTTACAGGATGTGTATGCAAACAAGGTTATACAGGTTAGTGATTTAGTGTTGTTTAAATCTATTTTTGTAGCTTAGAGGCTTTATTTCTTTGACAGGGATTCATTTCTTAGCTTGTCTTAGACTTGGCTCACTACGGGGTTACTTGATTACTTACAATTATTTATTATTAATAAACTTCAACTCCATGAATAACAATAATATTTTCTGTGAAATAACAATGATACTTTAATAATATCCAATAGAGCACAAACAATGAATAAACTTCAATAAATATTTAATACACAAAACACCAGTCCAGGAAGTAAACGTCCAACCTTCCTGGACTGGGAGCAAGACCTCACTAACTTAACACACTTTCTCTTACATGCTAACCATTCAGTTCACAACACATGCAAGACTGTTCACATTCACAACCCGGGAATACATATATACAAAGGGATAAAACTATTATCCAAAACATCAAACTAACATTCACTCTCGCCATACCTCCCCCTGACATTCTCAACCTTGGCTATGCATATTTTATTTTATTCTTACATTGTATTTACGAAATATTTAATAATAGCAAACAATGCTTCAAATAAAAAGCCTTATGTATACATTGGTGAAAGAATAGTTATGGGAGAGAAATAATTGATTAGAATTAGCTTCAGTATACTACAATGCTAACTTGTTTTTATAATTTTACTAAGGTTCTGTATAATGTTTTATCCAGGGAACCAATGTAATATAGACATTGATGAATGTGTAACTGGTCAGAAGAAATGTGAGATTAATGAAAAATGCATGAATGTGCCAGGAACAGCAACTTGTGTGTGTCAAGATGGATTTCAAAGAATAAATGGAAGCTGTGAAGGTATTGGAATGCAATTCTATTACTTATTTTTTGTTGTTGTTGGTTTTGTTTTTGAAAAGCTAGTATTCTCTTATTTTTATGCATGTCAGACTTAAAGACTTAAATTAAATATGAAAGTTGAAGTTCTTTATTTTAATGATTAGAGTATGCATAACAAAGTAAATTAAATGTGATCATCAAAGCCCAAAGGGGTCACTTGATGGCTGTGTGTACATTACACTGTTTTCACTGTTCAGAAAAAACAACAAATGGTTGAAGATTAGTATAAAGGCATCAGAGCTTTCATAATACACTATGACTATAAAATGGCCATTCAGTTCTTAAAACAGCCATGTCTTGCCACTGAACTTGATGGCCACCATTCAGCACCTGAATGCATTGGCCTACATTACTAAATGCATGTTTTGATTCTATTATGGCTCTGAGAGAGCATTTTCATTTAGTTGGCCTACTTTTTTTTTTCTTGTCTGTTATCCTTTAAACAAAACTTTTAACTAAAGCAAAAAAAAAATTTAAAAAAAATGATTCCCTTGTTGTAGATATGGATGAATGCCAGGATATATTAACTAACAACTGCAGCCAGCAATGCTCCAACTATGCAGGGGGTTTCACTTGCTCCTGTTATCTTGGCTTTTCATTTAACGATGGCCTATGTCAAGGTTGGTCTCTTTGTGGAGTCTTGTAATTCATATGTTGTTCTTGTGTGTGCATGTGAATGTGCATAAACCAACTTTAATTAGCTATTGTAGAAAGTATGATCAACTTTTAAAAAAATAAAAATTACACCTTTAAATGCCAATTGGGTAAACAATTCTTGAACACAATAACTCCTATTGCAGGTAGACTGCAAATATTGTAAGATGCAAAAGGAAGTTGCCAGCTTGCAAGCTTTTGTATAAAAGTGTATAATGAATGATTTTGAAGTTGTTTTTTATCATCCTAATGGTATTGAGAGTATATAGGTTTTGAAACTAGACATATTGTTCTATTTTTAAGGTCTATTTTTTTTTATTATAGTGAATGAATACATTTCTTTTTCACATTATTTAAAAAAACTCCTGGGAGTTAAGACTTATAAAAATAAAAAAAACAACACATAAATTGGATCTATACAGTGTGTTGTTTTATTTCTAAAACTTATTAAGAGTTTATTTTAAAACCCTTTCAAAAGGCTTGACTCCATTATAATATCTTACCTCTCATAGCACTCATCTGTAATTTTGAAAATTGTTTATACTATTAATCTTTAGCAAGATCTGAGTAAAGATTGTTGAAGAAGTAAAAATAAGGTCATAATCTCAAAATGTTGACACCTGCTTTCTGTGGAGATTTCATACAAGATTTAGTATTGCGGGTTCAAAAGGGTAACACCTGCTTACTTTGGACATACTGTATAACTTGTCATAAAATAAATAGTATAATGATCCATATTTACTTAACTCTTTGGACATATTAATGTCTCCAATTTGCATTTCAAAATTAGTGAAATTAATTAACTGCATAGAAAAAATGTTTTGGAAAGAAAATGAGGGAAGGCTACATGGATCACTGCTGAACAATAGCATCAGGGTAGTATAACTTTTAACCTGGTAGGCCAATAGAACACTAAGTTTCATTGTTAAGATCATTGCAAAGTGGTAAAGTTCTATAAAGTTCTGTAGTCCCTCTAACTGTCCCCATGTCTTGCCCATCTGCTTCCAAATCGCGGTGCTATGTAGTCCTGGGCCGTCCCCTCTTCCTCTTTCCTTGGGGGTTCTACTACATGCATAAATTATTTCATGTAAGGACTTCACACAATGATGAATCTGTTTGGATTAAATTTTTTTTTAATTAATATTTAAGATATAGATGAATGTAAGTTAGGAAAAGCCAAATGTGAACAGATTTGTGTCAACACTGAGGGCAGTTATCGGTGCACATGCAACCCTGGTTTAGTTCTACAAACAGACGGCTTAACTTGCAAAAGTAAGCTACATTTATATAATGATTTTTGTGATTCATTGTATCATAATTAATATAGGTCTACCTTTTTTATTTTCAGTAAATAGATTTATTGCAACACTTACAGACATATTTTATTTTCACTTTCCCAGCTAAAGTTGAGTGCGACAAGAGCAACAACTGCAGCTATAAATGTAGTGTTATGAATGGAACAGATCAGTGCTACTGTCCCAAGGGGAAAACTCTAGCTCAAGACTTGAACAATTGTGATGGTATCTCTATTCATGTATTTTCCTTTACTTGTATATATAGGACAAACATGTAACAGAAATTATTTAATTCTGTTGATTAACTAGTCACAATGAATACATATTTTTAGATAGAAGAAGATTGATTGAAAATTATAATTAATTATAATCAATTTAGTTTAAAGCATGACATCTAAGTATCATCCAAATGTAAAAAAAAAACTGAAACTACCTAACTATTATAGGTCTTCATTTAAAGATATAAACCTAAATTTTACTTTCTTCACTAAAACACTAGTTTTTTCATTCACTGGATTAGATTTATTATGTGTGACATACTTATTGATTGCAGATGTCAATTTATGTGAACATTCCCACTGTACTTTTGAATGTGCTGAGACTGACTCTAACACTAGCTATACTTGCATGTGTGGACTTGGCCAGTATTTGGCTTCTAATGGCATTGACTGTCTAGGTATGCTGCTAATTTTTTTGAAGGGTCTCTTTAACAAGTGTAGATCTACTAAAAAGTGATGGTTTTCCCTAGAAGTAAAGAAATAGACATAAAGTGGATTAAATAAGTTTATTTAGTTCCTCACTTGTGCATATCATTTCAAAATCCCAATATCATTTTAAAAGGTTGAAACGCCTTTCGACTTCATGTTTTGTCAGCTTTTTAGTAAGGCCATGATAACTAAGAGTTAGGGATCACTATTTAAAACACAAATCCAGTTCTGTCTTTGTGTGAGAAATTTAGTCTTTAGAGAAATTATTTTGAAGTGCTTTCTTTGCATGTGATCAAATCAACCCCATTCTAGAATTGGCTATTGACTAAGTCTTAGTGTGTGACACAGAATATTCTTGTTATGGTACAATCAATTTTTGATAGTGTGTTCTGCCTTTACAATAAACCATTTAATAAATGTTTTTAATGAAAAATACATTATTTAATCTGTATAATTTACAAGTAGTCTTCTATTTAATCTCTACCCTAAAACTGTTGTCAGCTGTCTAAAGAAAACTATTTGGAACTAGATTATAAAATGCCAAATACTTAAATCTCTATCCTACTCCTTCTAGCAATGTACCCTGATGGTGAAACTATATGTTTTCTAGACTGAGAGTTAAAAGTGTTATATACATCTACTTATAGACTCTACAATGTATAAGAGTTAAAATTAAAATATGGTGTGAAAAGTTTAATAAAACATGACTCACTTACATCATCTGATTTATTCTAACTGAAGCTCACTAGTCCATTTTATGTTTCTATATTTTGCAGATTGTGTTGAAGGCAAGTGGGGCCCTCTTTGTGCTAATACATGTAACTGTACAGCTGTGAACACATTGCGATGTGATAGATTGTCTGGTTCATGTCAATGTAAGTCAGGATGGAGTGGACCTCAGTGTGAGAAGGACATTGATGAATGTGTGCAAGGCTTAGCGCTGACTGTTCAGCTAACTCAAGATGCCAGAACATTGATGGGGGCTATGTTTGTACTTGCATTGATGGTTTTGTAAAAAACCAAACCAATGGAGTATGTCAAGGTATGGATTAAACATCTTATAAATTTAAAAATTTATCTCATAGCATATTGTACAATTAATCTTATCTTCCTTTAAACATATCCCATTATTATTTATTGGAACCATACATTTTCCCCATTACTTAAAAGAATTGATCTTGTTCAACATTAATTTTAAAATGTACATTTAATTTAACTTACGGTTTCTATTTTATGTTCTATGTTTTCTTTATCTGAGGGATATTAACCAGAGCATCAATATTTTAATATCAGTTTCACCAACATTAAATTGCATTTTAGCTTTATGTACTTGCTTGATTTGTGAAAGTTTTTCTGAAAATTTTCAGACATTCATTGTGGCTCTATATTTATTTATAAAATCTTGGTATTTTGATTTTTTTTGGTCTGTGTAACTTGTTTATCGTAAATAGAATAAGTAGATTTTGTTGTTTTAGTTATATAATTGTTATTTTTCTGAGTGGGGAAAAACATGCATTTTGACAAATCTGTTTTGGGTTCCTACTTTTTTATTTACTTCTTACTTCTAATATTAATGGCATAGATTTCTCGAAATTATGGAAAGCCGGAAAAATACCTTATTTTCTAATTTTTTTACTTTAATGTATAAATAATTTTGTTATCTGGATTTAGGTAAACAGCCATTTTTACTTCTTCTTGCATTAGCCTACATATATTTTGCTGTCTGGTTGTGTGGTATGAACTTTGGATTGTCATCATGATTGTACCCGGACAGCCGCCATCACTTCCCTTGTTGTAGGATATTTGGGCTAGGACATAATAAACGTCATTTCTGGAGGAATCATTAAATAAAATTTAAAACTAGATAATTATTCAAATATTTTTTTACTCTAGGTAACTTAATTCAGAATGGTTTTCTGTTTTGTTTAGAATGCGATTCAAACTTCTATGGATCTTCATGTGCCTACAACTGCTCTTGTGGGGACAAAAGCTTGTGTAACAAGGTGAATGGGTCCTGTTACTGTGTGCCAGAGTGGACTGGCGATAACTGCAATCAAGATATTGATGAATGTGTGAGAGGAATTCACACATGTGATGAAAGAAAATATGAGAAGTGTCAAAATACTCCGGGAGGATATCAATGCACATGTATGGAAGGATATTTGAGAGGTTGTGATTCTTGTCTTTGTGGAGGTAAGGCAAAAAAAAAAGTGTCAATTTCACACCAACACACACACTGAGCATACTGAAACAATAGCAGTAATCTTTTTTGTCTGTTAGTGCTAAATGCTATATTATTAGTATTATGTAGTTAATTGCCCTTTCATCCAAAAGATTTGAGTTTGAATTAAAGAAAACTGGTTTAGTAGTTATGGACTGTCAGTCTCTCTATGGCCTCCTCCAGTTGCAAAGCAACTAAGGATCACACATTAGTTCCCCCCTCTCCATGCAGCTGATGTATCCAAAGGAACAGCAGTGCCAATACAGTTTGGAGTCACAGGGTGTAGCACTGGGTGTTGCAAACTGCCTTAGGGTCACCAGTTCCTGATTTTTCCACTGGGTTGACTCCTGAAGCTTTTCCCATGATTGGGTGTAGCTGTAAGGCAACAGAGGGTTGAATTCAGAGCTTTCCTTCTCCTAACAAGCCCCTCCTGCCCGAAGCTTACCAATTAAAGCGCCAGTTACTCGCCTTTGCCCCTTCTCCTGTTAGTGATAACAGTTCCTCCGGATCAATATCTGAGCCACACATGAAGGCCAGGAGTTGGACTGGTTGTTAGAGGCTATTTTAGATGCATGTGTAAGGGAACTCGGGTGATTTCTTTACCACTTACATATGGCTCGATAATCTAGGGTATGATTCTCAATTACACTTGTCAATACACTTAACTCAAATACGAACACTTAGTATACATCAACTCTAACTCCTTATATTCATGAATATCGATAATCCTTTAATACTTAATAGAGCACACAATTATATCACTCTTATGAAATACACAAAACACCAGCACCCTACTCAGACCAGGTCAGCTCTCCAACTGCTTGACTGACCTCTAGAAACCTAATTGTCCCCCCTTGAAAATCCCGTGATAAAAACAATTCACACACCAACTAATAAAATAAACAAACACACACACAATCTCACATCTTACACACCCACGCTCTTGACAGCATGCCATTATGAAGCATTTTATAGGTAGTGGAGTGCTTACGTCCATTACCACTTCCGGTGGAACCGGACTGTCAGTAGCATTCAGGATAAGACTGAATGATTTCTTTGTGGTTATTTGGGTATGAAAGAATTATATTCCTATGTTTATATATTCTCATGTCTTGAATTTAGTAAATGATTAGAGTATTGTAGGTGGTTGAAGTTAGTTGTTTTCTGGGATTGGAAAAGGACAGATGTTTTTTTTTTTTGCTATCACAGAATTTTTCTTTAGTTATTAAACTTATTTCCTGGATAGTTAAAATTTTTGTGGTTTATTTAGGGATATTTGTATATTAATTAGTGTATATTGTCCATCTGAAGTGATCAAAGTCAAAGTGTTTCTTAGAACCCCTTTTGAGCTCAGTTCACATTATGACATGACTACATTTTAAGATTGTCAAGATACAGTTTGGGTGGTTTTTTTAAACTGGAAAAAGTAAAAATTAGTGATTGATATATTAGCAATAAAAATCCATTTAATCAAAGAAACAAAAGTCTAGTTCTTCTTGTTTATATCTGCAATATAGGCCTAATGTTTATTAACTCTTTCTCTCCTAACCGATGATACAAACATTGATTCCATCAGACTGTGGTAAATAATTACGGAGAGAAAGAGTTAAGCATTCATTTGGGGGCAAAAAAGAAAGGAATACCCCTCTCAAACATTATGTTCTATATTCTATTTATTTAAAGAAAAAATACAGTGTACTTCAATCTGTCTTAATTTCTTGTTTATACATATGGAAGGAAATCCTGAGATGCAAATAGAATATATTTGAAGTTTGTAATTAGAATTTATAAAAAGAATTTTTGTTCCCAGCTATCAAAAACCATGATTTGACAATAGTATTCAATTACAATGCTGCAAGCCTTAATTTAGATGACAAATTTTCAAATGACTATAAGACTACAGTCACACAGGTTCAAATACAGGTATGTTTGATGAGCATTTTATAAAGAATTGTTTGTTTTGTTTTAGATTTATTATTTTGTGCTCTTAGTTTAAAATTATTGAGCATCAATCATAAATTATCACTTAATACATCAATGTAAAAGTGAAACCTGTGTTGTCAGTCAGTTGACAGGTAGTAATAATGCACACTCATCAACACTCTCAAATAACAATACCACAATAAGCAACAATTTGACCATAGGTCTGGTAAAAATAATTTTAAAAACAATGTAGAGATTTAGTTAGATTTGTTTTAAAAAAAGTTTAAAGTGCCTACACTAAAGTATAATCTCAGTAAAGTAAAAATACAGTTGCTTTTCAACTTAAATGACAGAATTAAATAGGCTTACAAAAGTATAATACATTTTTATCATTGCCACCAAATAATTTTATCTAGCTCTGTCAGAACAAGTTTAAATTTTACAGAACTAGTTTCAATTTTACAGAGCTAGTTTCAATTTTACAGAACTATATCTTGCCAAAAATATTATTTCATTAATTTTGCTTTAAAACTCCAAGTAGAAACTCTAAAAATACACAAACATAAATTTAAAAATGATTTTTAAAAGTTCTTTTGATGTTCTTTTTTCCATTAGCTTGAAATTTCTTTGAAAAGTAGCATGAATTCAATACTTTCTGTGACTGTTATCTCCATTAGGTAAGTTAATGTCGTTATAAATTTCATTATGGTAAAAGGAATATATATATGTCTGTGCTAATAGATGTCACAATTCACCATTGGTTATTTTAAATTTTTTTTTAGGTGCTAATGATGAAATGCTATGTTAAAACATAATTCTTAAAGATATTAAGTGCTACTTCAATAAACTAAGAGGTACCCTTTAGTTTTGGGGAAAAACTGGAAAGAGAGAACACATGAAATTTTACAGCAGTGTTCTGCTGCACTTTTAGAGTGGGAACCATATATATTTTCAACATGTGCCATAAAACACCAAAAAAGGCCAATGGAATCAATCTTCTGGGGTTTCAATGGGTAGAAGTCTTACAAATTCCTTTATAATCTCTTGGCGATAGTTTGGGCATCACTGCTGTAGATCAATGACCTGAGTGTCAGGTTGGGTGGTTTTATAAAATCACTCTCTTGCTTTAATTGTTAGTTTACCAGGTGACATAATTGGTTAACACTTTTACTCAAACAGTACTATGAAATGACTAAGTAATTATTTGAAGCCAACAATAACATATTTTAGTGCAGAAATGAAGGTATACAAATGACACGAAGAGACCAATTGAAATACATTGACTTAAACATGTTTTTACATGAATCAAAATCATCTACTATATTCTCAATAAATTATTATGGGCTACTTTAGAACTTGCTATAATAATGATTGTTTCTTGGACCTTGAAACACTTAAAAACCTTTACTAAAATTAATTGCAAACTTACCTTAAGTGGGATTTATACACCATGCTACCATAACTGTACTACAGACCCACAACAACAATGGTAATGTTGTTATACTACAAAAACAATAATACTGTCAGGGTTCATCGTGGGGTATGATTTACTTGCCCAGGCTCCCCTCATGATCAGTACAAACCAAACCAAGAATAAGAGTATTTAGAACTATGGCTTACTTAACATCGAATACATGTCGTTCAAGGGAACAACAAATTGCCTAACATGAACAATGTTAATAATAATGATTGGTTAAATTATATGAGATAACACAAGAGTGTACGTTCAACAGTATAATGAATGTATGAATATTTTGACATGAATGATGAATAAATATTAATAGTATGTACAAGGCAAATACAAGCTATACATATTATGCAAATGAACTATAGCACACCTTAATCTCAGTGCCACAGTCAATCAGGGCTCGCAACACCCACGCCATGGACGATAGTCAACTACCATAACAAAAGCCTATGAATCAGACTCAACTCCAAGCCTGCGTCCCTAATAAGAAAAATAAACATTCCTTGAGATCGCCGTTCACACGATCATAGGACCAACGAATTTAAAGCTACACCACAAAGAATAAAAAAAGTAAAATAAACTAACTTACCCAATACTGGGGAAGAAAACACCACAGAAAGCAACACCAATAAAGGATTCACCATCGGCACACCCACCACAGAGGTAACGAAGAAATGACAACAAAGCGCATCCTTAGGAACAAAACTCAAAAACCCTTATGGTGAACAAAGGAAAACATCAAGCAAGATGCGCACGACAAATACTACGATCAACTTGCAACTCTGAGAAGGTCTAAGCAAAATCATGAAACAGTGATAAAATAAATTGAAGAATATATAAAGCACACACTAGCATCTTCATGATTGAAATGGACAAAAGGCAGAGTGTGACACGAAATTTATGTATTTTCCTAATTGTACAAAAATTATGAATTTACCATTTAAGCAAAAACTGGGCTTGTTTTATATGCTTTAATGAGTCCATTAAAATATTGCAGTATGTTTGAGCTGCTAATTGTGAGCTGTTAATGTTTCTTTAACATGTTCTTCAAAAGTTCAGGTTATTACATCCTGGCCTGAACTTTCCTCAGAATGACTGTGGAAGGCAGACAACAGGGTTCAAAACTAGGACTATTTAGTTGTCAGTCCAGAGAGCATAGCATACTATCAGGCATTCGAGTATTTCTTTTTTTTACATTGAATAATGAGTACTAGATAATTGAAAGACTTTTGTTGTTGTTCTTTTTTTTTTTTGTCAAGAAAGAGAACAATGTTTGCAACCAAAAATCAAATGTAGCCAGAAACATGAGAAAAAAAAAATAATTTATTAACATGTATCCAGGTTTATTTTGATTATTTATTATTGTGTAGTACCTAGTGGATCTTTAAAAATCATGTAAATAAGAATATTTGTTTTAATTTAATCTAATTTCAAGTGATTTGTTTCAGGAAAGGAAGTCTTATTGTTGATTATTCTGTAGTATTGAATGCTACACTGGAACATGAAAGTAACAAGAGTTTTCATGCAGTTCTCAGGGACATTTTGGACAAGGGAGTCATTCTGTTTGAAAAGCCAGTCAGTGTTTTAGATATAACTTCTGATGGCTACCAAGGTAATTAGATAAGTTAGTTAAGCGATTTATTTGTTGTTGTTTGTTTTTGATAAGCTTTGTCTCTGCATTTTTTGGGGGATGGGGAGGGAGGAAGGTTACATAAGTTAAAATAAACCATAACATTTTTGCCAAAGCTTAAATTATGTCAACTCACTCTGTCAAATTCAATTTTAGTATAAGCTATTTCTCCCACTTCCCATTCTCGGATTAAGTTGAAACTTTTCACAATAAATCATTGTCTCTAACAAAATATGAATTAATTAAAAAATTTAATTAATCAGAGGTAATTAATTAACCTAGTTTGATATTGATTAAGGGAAATAAAGATGGCAACAAATCTATCATCTTCTGCATCAAGACTAATTCTGTATTTAGACATGGTAACTAATAGTCTGTAGAAATATGTTTTGCAAATATAAGTTTGAAAATACAAGGCGCAACACAGATAAATTGGGTATTAATGCAAATATTTGACATCATCATAGAAGGAATATCTATGATTCTGCCAGGGCATAACATTGGCTATGCATTAATTGAAATTGTTAAAAATATCCATGTCGAGACCCATAGGTTGAGGACCCCTGATGAACAAAGCATCAATAATGTAGTGCACTTGTGGCCAGAAGGTTACCAGCAGGCTTTCATTGGAAATTTTACAGCTAATAAATTCATTCCTCTAATCTTTGCAACCCCTGGTCACCTAGTTTATAATTCATTAATACATAGATGGACAAAGCACTTGCTGCAAGAAGGTTATAGACAGTCTAGTACTGAATGGAAACTTTTCAATGGAAACTTTACAGCTAATAATTCTTCTAATCTTTGGCTAGTTCAGTAGGCTCTGTAACCATCAATGCATCACTTTTACCTTGGAACAGAAATGGCAAACAAAACTTGATACAGCTTGATACATTTCTTTTGTTCTATCAGAATGAATGAAATGGTCAATTAAAAATAGTTATTTACCTTAAAGGCTTTGCTTTGCCAGTATTTTTAATAATGAAAATCAAAGACTTTAACAAAAATAAGTGCAGCCTTTAAATAAATCAATTTTAATTTTAAAGAATTATATTTCTGCTTGGTCATGTGGTATTCACTCTGGACTGTCATTACGATGGCCCTCAGTTGGAATCATATCCCCTGCTATTGTACAGGAGTAAGGGCTAAGATGTAATCAAAAGAGAATAAAGTGAAATGAATGAATGTACATATGTTCTTCTGTATTTTTAAATATATTATTTAGCATACATATCTATCTACTAATAGTGTCCACCAGACACTCTTAAAACTCTACTCCCACCAATGATTATTTCTTATGGCATCCAAAACAAAAATGATTAAACAGTTAGCAACTGAGAGTCTAAACTAAAATGGATGCATTTTGTGTAGGTAAAACAGCTCAGTGTCCAATATTTAATTCATACAACTTTTAGAACTGCACAGAAACTAATAGTAATAACTATTATCAAGAGGAGACACAGTAGCTGACCAGTAAAGTGCTTGGCTTCTGAACAGATGTCCCAGGTTCGAATCCTGGTGAAGACTGGGATTTTTAGCTTTGCGATATTGGGGCACATCTGGGTCCACCAAGCTCTAATGGGTACCTGACATTAGTTGGGAAAAAGTAAAGGTGGTTGGTAGCTGTGCTGGCTACATGACACCCTTGTTAACCATGGGCTACAGAAACAGATGACCTTTACATCATCTGCCCTATAAATCACAAAGTCTGAAAGGGGAACTATAATCAAGATTGGTAATATAAGAGTTGGGTTTTTGTTAATCTTTTTAAACATTGATTATAATTAAAATTAAGTTTCATTATAACAGTATATTTTTGTTTTGTTAGTGACAAACTCAACATGTATGTGCAGGGACACTGAAGAATGCATTGTGGGAAGTGATACTACTATTTGCAGGTCAGTGTTCTTAAATTTGAGAGTTTACTTAGAACAATGGCTTAATGTAAATCTGTAGCATACATTTTTTTTTAAATTCACAAATCCAAACAAAAGGAGTCTTAGTCTAAGATAGTGGTCTAATGGACTGTTTTCCTCTGTTTATTGCATTATGCTTCTGAAAGAATCTAAATTATTTCCACATAAGTTTCCAAAACAAAATCCTGAACAAGTGTAGTGTGACATTTAGCATTGTTCATTCAGAAAGCATACGTTTTAGGGTGATCAGCTGGTCAGGTTTCATTCTCTTGTCAAAGGCCTTTTGCATTTTAAGGTTTGTTACCAGTAGGCAGAGTTCATGTTGTCTAATCTTGGGTGATTTCCTCCCACATGCTTTTATTGTTAGATGTAGTTGTGCTTGCAGACATCTCATGTCTTGGGCATCTTTAAAGTCTTGTCCCCTTGGTAAGCACAGCATAAAGGAATTCTATGGGAATTCTTCTGTCTGGCAGAAGGAGACATGCTTTAGCCTAGGAAAATGTGTAGTCTTCTGTGTCAGAGGTGCATTTAAAATTTCTTAATGGCCCTTTTCTAAAATCCCTTGTTGGAGATCTATCCAGCAGATGCACATTATATGTTGTAGAATACTATTATTAGTATTTGTATGTATAAATTTAATAAAAAAAAAACTAAAAGGTTCGCTTTCAGGAGACAAAAGTAGCTTCTAAATTTAGCTCACACTGGATTTTTCAAAGCGCTTCTAGCACCACACAAAACTAATAGATTTTAGTCTTTCATGGGCTGCTGAAATTTAAAAAGAAAAGTAATTCATTTTATGGAAAGAAATACACTTAAGAAATAACTAATATATTTTTTTTATTAAAAATAGTTATTTACATAATTGGTAAGTGCTAATATTTTGTTTCACTTTCTTAGGAATAAAGAGGAGAAAAAAGGTAAATTTTTTCAAAGATTATATAAACTTTCTCTTATGGAATCTTGTGCATTTTTTTCTTCCCCTTCCCATTTGTAGACATTTTCAATGCTGATGACAACACATGAATCACTAAAAATATTGACCATTTAGTTAATCTCAGTTAGTCAGGATTAATTTATTTTTACAATTATATAGCTAGCTAGACAGACAAAGAGATAAAATTTATAGATATAGTTTTATTACTATTTGTGTTGTTTAACTAAAGTAGTACCATGTAATTAAAAGAAAGGAGATTTATACTATCATAAAAAAAATATTTTTTATCAAACTTTAAATTATTTTCAATAATTTCTGAAGTTTTTTTTTTCATATATGTTGAAATCAAATAAAATTAAGTAGGGATATACAAAAATATGAAATTACAATATTACACTATTTATATTTTCTTACAGATGTTAACCATGGACTTTTTCCTCAGATCTCACCAATTTAATTATTGGCCTGGCTGTTGGTATTCCAATATTTCTCGCTGTCTGTGTGACAATTATAGTTGTCTGCCTACATTGCAAGAAAACAGCTAAAACATATGAAGTGAAATCCAGTTCAGGTGGAACTTCAGATAGGAAAAAAATTATGAGCATTAAGGAGAATAATATGAAGTGAGTAGAGAATTTTTTTTTTATTTCAGATATTTTGGAAGAGTGCTTGGAATGTTGAACTAGTGTTAGACAGGAGTCTCAATGTGTAGTATTGCCTGTCAAACACAGCTATTTTCTGATTGTCATTATAAGAAATAGTATGCTTATAAAATTATGGTAGGCTAATTAGTAGTTATTCTGAACATATCTAAGTGTGCTATACACCTTTGAAATTGAATAGGTTAGAAGGAGTTCAAAAACTATTTGATTTTTAAAAATCTGTTCAATATTTATACCTTTCTAAAGATTCTATTTTTAATCTAAGTAATACTCTTTTTTTTCCTGTATTTTCATTTTGTAGGTACAGAACTGATGACAATGTGTATGACAACCTATATAATGATGATCTATAGGTTAAATTGCTCATTATTCAATGGGTAATCTTGTATCCCATCAAAAAAAAACAAAAAATTTTTATGGGAAATTTATTTTGTTAGACTTTATTGAAATAACATCATATTCATTATATATTAATTATTATTATATTGTATCTCTTTAGTGATGACACTTTTTTCTTAAATATTTTGTTTTAATTGTTTTTTATTGTGTCAAAATGCTACTCTTTTAGTTCAATGTGGTCGTAGATAGAGACTAAAGACTTGTAGTCATTGACCATAAAATTATTGTTACTGTTTTTTAATGCAGAGCTTCAACCATTTCCAAACTCCCAATAATTCAGGAACTGTAAATATAATTTTATATGCCCTTGTTATTTAACTTTTGTTTTATAATATGGTAAAACATAATTTTGTTTTAAAATTTTATAATTATTAATGTTTTGTGAATAATTCTAAAAATGTAATAAAATGGAATGCATACAAAATGGTGTTTTTTTACATTTATATTTATGTACAGGATTTTATTATGTAGTTTCAGTTAATATCTAAAGCCTAGGGAAGCGTGGTCGAGAGGCTAAGTGCGCATGAACTTGGCTTGTTTTGGCTACCTAGAAGGGGGCTCGAGGTTCGACACCCGACTCGGGCAGAGTTGTGTTTACTGAGCGCCTAAAGGCAGCACGGGAAAACCAACTCCTAGATACCCCCTCCCCCCCACTGGTCCACAAATGAGATTGGACCAAAATCGCTCTGAGCAAGCTATAAGCATGAAAGTAGCGCTATATAAAAGCTATAATAATAATAAATATTGATTTTAGCAAAATATCTCAAAAGTTTGCAAGGCACAAGACTAATATCAGAATTCTTTATTTCCTATTTCCTTCTACAGGTTTGTTTACTTCATTCTATTTTTAAAAAGCTTATATCAACTCACTCTGTCTGTCTGGTAAAAAGTGTGTACACATTACTTCTCCCACACTTATTCTCTGATCAAGTTGAAATTTTGCACAACTATTTCTTTTACCTGAAAATACCAACTATTGGTAATTAATTATTTTGTTTGGCATCTCGAACAAGGGAAAGAAATTATACTTGACTGAATAGGTGGTCTAAGTTGAATTAGCCACCTTTAAACTTTGTAAGTCTCTCTTTGGAGATATTCCACCAGTACAATGGCACAGCTTTGCCAGCTATATTTAAGGAATAAAAGATGATTTGTGGATTACTCACAATAAAACTAATACTAGTACAACCTAAATGTACTGATCGTTGCATCGTATTGTCTGCTATTTATCATTTGTAAATCTATTTTTATTTTAACAACATTAACAATTTAATGATTTGTCACAGAGATACAGTCTTAATTTTATTAAGGATTATTTCAAATAACTTAATAGCCTATAATCATGTGGGTTCTATGATATAATCCTGTAATTTTCACATTGTTGACACCATTCGATACATTCAAGATGAACTAATCAAATTTAGCACCATATAGAAGCATTTAAAATTATCGTAAATACCGGGCATTGTTTACACTGTATGGCTACCTACAAAAATGAGGTAATAATCATGTTATGTTTTAGAATCCAAACCTTATGTGTACATTTACAGTTATTTTTTGTACAAGCAGTAGTGATACAGCTAAGGATAGGCATCACAAACAAATGAGCTTGTGTAGGCCTACAGTCTCTGTCACTCGGTGGGTAACAAAGCTATGAGTAAAGAGTGCAGGTTCCGCCATCTAGTTGGCCTTTGAAATAAACAAGGATAATTTTGTGTAAGCTACTAAATTGAAAAGAAGAAATAACTGTAGTGCTTGTGCACAAATCTATGCAGCTCAATGTAAATTGACTAAATATTTGGGTAGTTGAGGTTTACATTTCATCTATCCTATACTTCTGATTAGTTACTAAGACATTAGTATCAGGTAAATTTATATTGTAGGTAAACATCAAACAACGGAGGCTGAGCAATAGGGCCTAACGCGCTTGGATTTCTAACCAGGGGTCCCGGGTTCGAAGACTGGGAGTTTTAATTTCATGATCTTTGGGTGCCTCTGAGTCCGCCCAGCTCTAATGGGTACCTGACATTGGTTGGGGAAAAGTAAAAGCGATTGGTTGTTGCGCTGGACACATGACACCCTCGTTAACCGTAGGCCACTGAAAAAGATTACCTTTACATAACTGCCCTATAAACCACAAGTTTTGAAAGGGGATCTTTACTTTTTTCCTAGACGCTAAATAGAGTGTCTCAGAGAAACTGAACATCTAGGTAGGCCTAAATGCAATCCATTTTAACTCTTTCCGTAATTATTTACCACATTCTGGTGGAATCAACGCTGGTATCGTCAGTTAGGAGAAAAAGAGTTAATATACGACCAATGTCGCTAAGGATGACATGAATTTGGGAACTTAGAAATGTGGAGCTACCCATTAATAGGCTAAGTAAATAATCTAGTAAATATGTTATTAAAAAAGCCTTTAGAAACACCGAAGTCATCTAAAATGGGGTATTTTTCACATTCCCTATATTTTCTTCATTTATATTGTTACGAATCTCACTATCCAGGCTCTCTGCAAACTGCACCATACACCACCAACTTAAAGAACTTGACAACTCAGGGCTCCAAAGTAACGTAACACTTTAATAGTTGATAAATAACAGCCAATACTGTACAATTGGCAACACGTACACTGTACAAATATCTCTCCGATAACACCGTTCCGCCGTATCAACTCTTGCACTGGCCTCTCCGTCTCGTTCCGGGCTTGCACTGGGTTCAACAGTTCAGGACTGACTTCACACACTAGGCTCGTTGTGTCGGACTCGATCACAGACCAAGATCAAGACGCCGTTCGTCTCAACTGTACTTGATAGTACTCCGCACTGAGCCGTCGTAATGCTCCGTACAGAACCACACCGCTGAACTGTGCTGTAGTCGACCGTGTTCTGAACTCCTGTCGTGAACCCGCTTTCTGAACCGTCTTGACTGCGTCGCCTCCGCTCTTATATAGGGTCCCTACTGGCCTTCTCGAACCGGACAGAACGCCGCTCGACGTTTCTAGGTGGTCAGATGACTACAACTCTCGTGACGCTCATGAGCTCTGTTCACGACGGCGATCCTTCCCGTACCGTCCTGTTGATACTCGACTCGGTTGACCGTCGCAGCTCGTCACGGTTGACCGCTCGTCTAGCGCTGGCCTGGGGCGATTTGCGTCGGCTGACTACACTCACACCACTACCCCCATCTGTGCCACCACCAGGTTTATAACACTGCCCCCTCCTTAGATCTGTCCGTCCCGGACAGAATCAACAATCATGACATTGGCTGTAGAGTTTCATCGCTGCAGGCGGGGGTCGATCGGTGGCGGTTGGCTTGCCTCTTGAGCTTGATGGAGCCATCCATGTTGCAGTCAGCTTCCTTCTTCTCCTCCAGTTGGCCTTCACCTGTTTGCCTCGCCGTCGTGCTTTCATCGCCATCCACGTTGAATTCAGAAAACGTTTTCTTCTTCTCCTCCAGTTAGCCTTCATCTGGTTGCATCGACGTCTTTGTCGCATCGTCATCCATGTTGCACTCAACAAAAGTAGCCTTCTTTTTCTTCTCCGCCAGTTGGTCTTCATGTGGCTGCAGTTATTTCTTGGTAGCATCCCCCTGCACGTTGGACTAAGCAAACGCCGCCTTCTTCTTTTCCTCCAGTTGATCGTCTTCTTGTTGCAGTGACGTTGTAGTTGCATCGCTCTCTTGTCGTTTGGTACTGAGGGCAGCCACTCGACACATGGAGAGGTATAGGATGTAAGGGCAGGAATTACCAAGATTGTTGGAAAAAGAGGTGGCTTCATAGGGCTTTGCGAAGAAGGACTGGGATGGGCTTCAAATCCACAGGACAGGGAATTGTGGAACATGTCATCATCTTCAGCCTTGTCTGGAGGGCATGCTCGTGGGGCAGGTTGGCAACACTCCTCGTGCAAAGGTCCCTCGTCTTCGGCTTCAGGCTCCATTCGGCTTTCTTCACCACCATCAGGACCTCTCTCTCTCGTCTCAGTATCGGGCCAATCACTTGTTGGTTTCAGACCTTGTCGATGACTTTCGTCTTTCAAATGTCCATCAATGTCATCGTCAGATTGCCTTGGATTCTCTTTACCACCATCAGGACTTTCCTCTCCAGTCTTGGCAGCTGGACCAACGTTTGTTAGGTTCGGACCTGGCTGATATCTCTCGACTTGCATATGTCTCTCAACGGCTTTGTCAGGTTTCAATGGGTACTCATTATCACCACCAGGGCTTCTCTCGCTGAGCTTAGCATCTGGACGAACGTCTGTAGGGTCCAAGCCTCGCTGGTAGCTTTCATCATGTAAGCGTCCCTCGGCAACAGGCTTGTAGGCAGAATCAGCGTTCTCTTGATCTGTTTTGCTGTTTGAGGTGCTCATATCAGGTAAAGCTTCAGCACAAGATTCGTTCGAACTATGGGCAGCTCCCATTGTCTCTTCATCTGTCTCTTTCGGCTCCACAGATGTGTACTCCTTGTTTTCAGATTCACAGGCAGCACCACATTCACCAGCATTGCCGTTGTCACTCCATATTTCTTCAAAGCTTTGGGTGGCTAGTAGTTCATTGTTTAACGATGGCGCAGCTCCTTTATCTTTAAAGTCTCTTTGGTCGTACAGGGTTTCTTCCACCACGTCCATCGTTTTCACCACGGGGCTCGTCACTTCCTTCACTGAGGTATACATCTTTTCAAGCTTGGTACAGATCTCTTCGTTGGACTTCTTCCATGTCGTATTCATAGCCCGCAACTCTTCCTTCCAGTCATCTAGCTGTTGGTGCAAGAACTCTCTTAAATTTGGTGCGACTTCAAACAGATACGTGTCTGGATCTTCCTCTTCTTCAACTATACACTCTCGGAGGCGTGCTTGTAAGGTTTCTTTATTTCCGCTCGTTTTCAGATCTCGATCACGGAGTTCTTCCTTCAGTTCTCTAAATTCAAGTTCGTACAGCCGTTTCAGACGAGCCATAGTAGATCCGATCCAATCCGATTCCGATCCGATCCCACTTCTGACACCAGTTGTTACGAATCTCACTATCCAGGCTCTCTGCAAACTGCACCATACACCACCAACTTAAAGAACTTGACAACTCAGGGCTCCAAAGTAACGTAACACTTTAATAGTTGATAAATAACAGCCAATACTGTACAATTGGCAACACGTACACTGTACAAATATCTCTCCGCCGTATCAACTCTTGCACTGGCCTCTCCGTCTCGTTCCGGGCTTGCACTGGGTTCAACAGTTCAGGACTGACTTCACACACTAGGCTCGTTGTGTCGGACTCGATCACAGACCAAGATCAAGACGCCGTTCGTCTCAACTGTACTTGATAGTACTCCGCACTGAGCCGTCGTAATGCTCCGTACAGAACCACACCGCTGAACTGTGCTGTAGTCGACCGTGTTCTGAACTCCTGTCGTGAACCCGCTTTCTGAACCGTCTTGACTGCGTCGCCTCCGCTCTTATATAGGGTCCCTACTGGCCTTCTCGAACCGGACAGAACGCCGCTCGACGTTTCTAGGTGGTCAGATGACTACAACTCTCGTGACGCTCATGAGCTCTGTTCACGACGGCGATCCTTCCCGTACCGTCCTGTTGATACTCGACTCGGTTGACCGTCGCAGCTCGTCACGGTTGACCGCTCGTCTAGCGCTGGCCTGGGGCGATTTGCGTCGGCTGACTACACTCACACCACTACCCCCATCTGTGCCACCACCAGGTTTATAACAATATATATATATATATATATATATATATATATATATATATATATATATATATATATATTACCTTGAAAAAATAACCTATTATAGTGCTAAACAATCATTGAATGATCATCCGCTCATCTATAAACTTTCTTCGATGAAGTCGTTTAAACCTATCCATGCCTCTGTGGTCTTGTTCATCTAAGTTTCAATTTCTCATGTAGGCCTACTGGTACTTTCATCTCATACAACGCCGACTTTTATCTCTGCAAAGACGTCATACAAAACAATGGAAGCTAACGACATTTATAAATGTTCTATAGTTCTATGTAAACATAGCCTAAAGCATTTATGTGGACAACATCGTTCGACCATGGCTAATGCCCAGGCATTATCTTATTTCCATCAGATGATCCATATGCACCGACTTAAGGAGGAGGCCATTTTATATTTTAAAAAAAGAGTCACATTTCTTATTTCATATGCTAGAATAAATTCTTACAAGTGCTCCTTCTTCTCTAATGCTATTAGAGCATAGAACCTCTTGACTGAAACAACCAGAAAAATGCAATGATTAACCTAGGCTTAATACTTAGTAGAGTTTAAATTTTTTATTTATGTGCGAGGACGTAATTATCTTATTTTTTTAAAGAACATGTAATTACAATAAAAAAGATTATTTATTTGCACTATTTAACACGCACCTGTAACTTGCTTTTGTGAGCATTGTAAAAAACTGATAAAGCTGACGTTGACTCAATAGGTATTTTGTGTTTAAATACTTAAATGTCTGCTATTAGTTTTTTGAGTTCATCTAGATATAATGTGATGTCACTTTAAAAAAAATCCCACAAATCAAGAGTGGTCGTTATGTTGGGTACTTGCTTTCATATTTCTCCGTCATAAAAAATTCAGTTACATGTTTCCTATAAAAAAAAAGTCTTAGAACCTTTCTTCTGCCAAGCGGACTTCACTGTAAAATAGGTCTAAACATTTTCACATTAGGACTCTATTTCTTTCAGAAAATTCTTAGAAATTTTGTGGTTCAACGCTTGAAATGCTAAATAATTCACAGTGCTAAACACATTATCATATAGTTCTGATTAACACCTTGCCATAGAGGTTCCGTTTGACTCGACAACATTTCTAATAACTCTTGTAGCCAGTTTGCTATCACATCCACCCATACTTCCGTTGGTATAAATAGTCACATTCTCCATGGTGTCTGACAATTCTTTGAACAGATCTTTGCCAGTGGTGTCCCATATCTCTTATGGGATTTGAAAGCTGCTTATTGTATCGCGAATAAGTAGTAAGAGTTGAGCGGCAATAGAAATCATTTAGAAAACTGATATGCTTTATCTCTTAGTTTTAAATTGACATTTCTATTTGTCATGCAAATAGGGTGGCGGCTTCAAGTGCGTTATAAGTTTCATAAGACTTTTCTTTCATCACTTATAGTTACCCCTTTTTACGCATTTACACCTTTTTTTACGCTACGCCAACGTCTGTGTTGTTTAAACCCTGTATGTTAACTGTGTAGTCAAGAAAATGAAGCCAATTTGTATGACCCATGCAAGACGTTAGGAACTTGAACTAGATCTAGATTAGAGGCAGTTGATGAGTTTTATCTTATCTTATCTTATGTTATAAAATACAGACATTACTTTAAAATAGAAGATAATTACGTTCTACGTTTCTTCCTGGGTAAATCTAGTCATGCTTGTTAACCAATGACTTAATTACGGAACTTTGATTTTTCACATCACATAAGGACTACAGTTTTAAATGTTTGAGAAATGTCTTTATCTCCTTATATCTGATATCTAATCAAGTTTATTTTTGTTTTTTCTTGAATATTGTTGATTATAACTATATTTGTAAAATGTTTTATTGTAACTATAATTATAATTAGGCTACTGTAGAATATTTGTGTTATACATAATACAAGTAACAAGCAAGTTATATACAAATAGGGTAACAAGCAAGTGTTGATGAGGGAGAACATATTTATTGTGCGAACACAAGGGGTGTTGCACTGACGCACTCGTGAGCAAATGTAAATAAACAATTTATGTTATAGGCCTATTCATAGAAAAACCTCTCTGTGAGAGTTGTTATAGGCCTAATATTACAATAATTAGTTTCTATGTTCCTGACATATTTACTGGACCCGGGTAATATATGTTTCTATGTTCCTGACATATTTATTATTTATACTGGACCCGGGCAATATATAACAGAATACTATATAATAATGTATTATATAAGATAAGATAAGAATGTTTTTATGTCTTTGTGTAATTAAAGTGTTTATTATCATTATTATTAAGTACAGAAATCTATTGAGAACGGTAGCCTATTTCGAGAATGGTGTCTGGCTAGCACAACGAAGTATCGCCTTGACCTCTAAGAAATTTAGTACGAACTTCAAGAAGCGTATTTATAGGCCTGGTCCTGTATAGACTGCTGTAAACCATCATACGATCTAGCTAAATTAACAAATTTCGCCTTAAAAAAACGAATACATTTAATTGAATAATAGAATTTTGTTTATAAATTTATATTCTGATTAGTGGACAATGGACATTAGACTAGATTTTTTTGTTTTCTATCAATTCACTACTTTTATTTTACTTTTCAAATAAATAATTGTAAATTAAACCATGATTAAACTAGATACTTAAGTCGATAGAGCTTACAAAATTTATTAAATATAATAGTGAACAATGAGGGCCTCCCCATTTTATTTTTAAATGACGGATCCTTTCTACATAACCATAATAAACATCGAGTTTTGTTTTATATATAGGTCTGTGTTTTTAATATTATGATTATTCTGAAATTCGTTTTAATTTAATCTAGAATGTCTAGATCTATATAATCTAGATCTACTCTAGATATCTATATAGATCTAGATTATTCTAGATCTATATCATATCCACTCTAGATCTATAAGAAGATAAGATATAATAGATCTAGGCTAGATCAAGTCACTCAAGAGTCAAGTCTAGTCTATCAAGCTAGAGTAGGCCTAGAATCTATATATTAGATCTATAATCTATAATATATAGGCTATCTAAATCTAGAATAATTTAGATTTTAGTTTAGACTAGGTATGATCCTTGATATGATACTATTAATACTATTGATGATAGTATTAGTAACAATAGATCTAGCTAGTATTGTTACTTGTAGTAGTTGTAGTAATATAATATTAATATAATAAATTACTAGAATAGATATAAGTTTATCTAGATCTAGATTCTAGTTAATTATAATATTATATACTTTAATAATAATATAGATAGACATGATTAGTCTAAAACCATAAAGTATACTATAAAGACTATAGTATAGTACAGAATATACTATATAGTTATAAATCTAGATTTGCACATACACCCTAGATCTAGAATAAACTAAGATACTTATTATACAGTAGTAGAGCAGAGTTTCAGTTTGAGTAACTAGATCTAAATTATGCTAGAGTGATGGTCTCTATCTTGTTCTAAAACTAGATCTAATTGATCTATTTTTGTATAATAGGCCTACTGTTATAATATAATTATATGTAGGTGTATTTGTAGATCACACTATATTTATAGATCTAATTCGGTAATGTTAGACATCAGTCTTACATGATAGATTTTTAAAATGTCATATATTCAAACAATCTATATCTATAAATTAAAATGTAATTGAGATGATAGAGATGTAGATCTAGATGTCAAAATCTAGTTTTTTTAATCGGAATTCAGACTGATAATGTAATATAGAATCTAATCTTTATCAACATATGTATGTTAATTATTAAGTGACAGTATTCTTTTTTAGATCAATGAAATGCTGTTTTTTGTTTAGAGAGAATATCATAATAATACATCCTAGAGTTTTCTTGTTAAAAAATATACAGTTAAATTCTTTGAATCACAGCTAATCTTTAATTATTTGATGTTATTGGAAATTTGACACCCAGTCCTCCCAACATTGTCACATAATCATTTGACTGTCAAGAGTCAACTGCAATGAAAATTTAAGAAAAAAAACAATTTAAAATATGATAATGTCAAAGTTTCTAAAGCTCTTAGCTAGTAGTCCCAAGTGTCTGTTTGAGGTTTGTAATTTATAGATAAGATTTATGAAGAAAATATTTTCTGCTTTCCTTATAAAAGTCACAATATTTTCTGTCTTTTTTTATTTATTTTGGAAAAAATTGTTTACCAAATTAGAGTGAATGGAATCATAACTTTAAGGCCTTGGATGATTTAAGTTCAGCGAGATAAAGGAGGAGTCACAAGGAAGTTTAGTGTCAGAAATGGACGAGGAGGACCTTACATCACAGTTCTCAGGTGGAGGATATTATCCAAATGTATCCTTCACTGAGAAAATGAAACATCATCAAGTAAGACACTTTTAATTTTTACCTAGATATTGATTTAGCATGCACATAGTCTTAGAATATTAAAAAATGTAAAGTTAAGTTCCCCTTTCAGACCATATATATGGTCTATAGGGCAGATGATGTTAAGAGCCATATGTTTCTTGATAATCATTGTGCATAATAATCTTTTTTTTAAAGGAAGAATATGTAATCTGTGTAGTAATAGTCTTCATAAATGTCCATAAAATATAAGATTCTAGATTTTGAAGTAAAATTTACTTGTTTCCCTTCACAAATATTTAAGAGGATCAGCATATAACAAATAAGATTGACATCTGATCTCTCATCCAACATCAAGTACTTTATGAATTTTAGAAATCAGTGTAGACTCAGAAACGTTTTTATAGCTGAAATGAAACATTTATTGCTAGTATTTATATAATAGAATAGAATATAAAAATAAATTTTGGCCTTTTTTTTTTGAGCTAAACAAAATTTAATATTAATTACTTATTGAGTTAATAGTGACTCAGTTTTGGAGTAATAGAGATTGGTGTCAGTGCAATAATGGATCAAGAAACTAGAACAGACATAAAATAGAGCAGTGAGATTCATTAGAATAACACCTTTAGTAAAATCATCAGTAAAAACTTAAAGACCCTTCAGGATACTAGATTAAAAAGTAAAGTAGCAATTATACATAAAACACTGAAGCATTATCTTCAAATATGAAAATAAATACCTAATAAAGTATTCAGAAAGACACAAAGATAAAGGCTCATTTCTTATTGCCTATGCTAACACAAATGTCTACAAATACTCCTTCCCTAGTGCTATTGAAGCATGGAATTTGTTGCCTGAATCAGCCAGGAAAACCAACTACTTAACAGAGTTGAAGTGATTAACATGCATGACCAGATTGACCTAGGGAAATGGTTAGGGCATAATCATCTTCTTTTTTGAAGTAATGTCTGTATTTATAAGATAAGATAGATATGTTTATTGTATCTATCATGTATTCTACCAATATTTCCACATGGTGTTTAAACCCTAAAGCCTTTTTACTTATGTTGCAATCTATTCTCTCAATATAGATTTCCACAAATATCTGCTTTTCTTATCTCCTTCAGGTTCAAGATTTAAATAGCCAGGAAACTTCTGGGGTTCTTGTAATGCAGCTGTCATTTAATAAAAACTACACTGGAGAGTATCTGATGGCTGTGAGAAAGACAGACATTGTTCAAGAAGACACATTTAATGTGAATCTCAGTGGGGAAAAAAAAATATTTAAATGCCCAGTGTGCGATAAACTGTTCACTCACAGATCCAATTTTAAAAGGCATCAAATAGTTCACACTGGTCTCAAATCTTTTAAGTGTTCCACTTGTGATAAAGTATTTGCTACAAACTACTATCTCCAAATACACAGTGCCATACACTCTGGGCTAACACCATTTCAATGCCACCACTGCAACAAATCTTTTTCCCAGATGACAGTTCTGAAGACACACTTAGTGAGGCACTCTCAAGACAAGTCATTTAAATGTCCTATTTGCAACAGTTTGTTTACAAGCAATACTAACTTAAGAAACCACAGTTTGATTCATAGAGAAGACAAGCCATTTAAATGCCTGATTTGTTACAGGGGCTTCTCTCGCAACTCCATCTTGCAAAACCACAAGCTGGTTCATACTGGACAGAAACCATTCAAATGCTCAAACTGCAACAGCAGTTTTTCTCGGATGCAGCATCTAAAGAAGCACATTAAGTGGCATATCCTGGAGAAGCAATTTCATTGCCACATCTGTGATGGAAGGTTCACAAGTGCTGCAAATTTAAGAAAGCACTGTACTATTCATACTGGAGAAAAGAAATATCACTGCGTAGACTGCAATAGAAGATGTTCCCAGTATTCCCATATCAATAAGCACATCATGACCCATATTGGGTTCAAGTCATTTGAATGCCCAGTGTGTAATAAAGGCTTTTATGATAACTCACATCTAAAAATACATCTGCTGATCCATACTGGGGAGAAGGCTTTCAAGTGTGTCATATGTGGGAAAAACTTCTCCCAGTTCTCTATATTAAAAAAACATAGTCGAATCCACATGGGAAAAAGTTTTTTCAAGTGCCCATTGTGTGACAAAGGATTTACTCAAATGTCAAACTTAAAAAGTCACTTGATGATACACAGTGGGGAAAAGCCATTCAGGTGCACCATATGTGATAAAGGATTTGCTCGCAGTACGAATTTGAAAAAGCACAACCTAAGACATACTGGCGAGAAGCCATTCAAGTGTGAGTACTGTGACAGAGATTTTACTGATAAGTCAGGACTAACGTCTCACATTAAGACCCATACTGGTGAGAAAAATCACAAATGTCAAGTCTGTGACAAAGAATTTGCCCGTAAATCTTCTCTGCACATCCACAGAGTGGTCCACACCGGAGAGAAGCCATTTGTTTGTATCCTGTGTAATAAAGCTTATTCTCATAGATATTCTTTAACAAAACACAAGTTAATTCATAATGAGAAATCAAGTTGAGTTGGGGTTTTATCTATGACCAAAAGAAAGCTACTTTGTGTATATTGATCTGCCTAAACTTATGTTCTGATATTTGTTTTAATTCTTGAAGTATGAATTGGTTTAATGCCAAATCATTTAAGAATAAATATATGATATTATCATACATATATATATACTGAACTTTGACTTGTGGGTACAATGTGATTAAGTGTGCAACTATGACTCTCCACACCTCACACTTAAAAGGTATCTTCTTTAGCATTTCATGTAACATGCCAGTCTATTCCTTCAGGTTCTCAAATTGCCTTTCTTCCTGAAAAACTCTAAGACTAAGACTGCTTTATTGATCCTTACGGAAATTGTTGTGATTACAAGGACTCTTTTCTCAAATAAAGACAACACAACAGAAACATACATATAAATTCAACAGACACAACATAAAGAGTTCATTCAGCAACTACACACAGGCATCTTGGTCCTTTTCATGTTTCCTCATATAGTCTGACCGAATAAGGAACGAACAAGTTTTTGTACCAGTCTGTTCTTGTCTTGATTATTTTGTCTAGGCATTGTTTGTCAGTTTTTGTGAAATACATCTCAGATTTCATCATCTTACACTTGAACTTGCAGCATTACAAACTCATTTAGGGCTTTGATGGACGGAACCAAGACCTTTATATGTTGACTTAAATTTGGAAAGTTGTGCAGTGCAAGCTCTTCATAGCTCTTGCCTTCCAATCCCTGTACTGACTTAAGATGACACACTGATCTTTTCAACTAAAAAAATGTCTTCAACTAATAACAACTCTTTATTGTCCTATAATTAAACCCTTGTGACTTGAATGTTTCAGTATCTACTATCTAATTAACATTTATGTTTTACTTAAATCTGTTATTTCAATGATATTACTTTCATGTCTTTTTTTTTTACTTTGAACTCAGGAATTCAGTAACAAAACTGATGTGCTATTATGAAATGGATTGATCTTAGTTTTCTGTGCACATGCTTCACTATATTCAAGAACAACAGCAAGACCTACCTGTTAGATTAGGTTAACTCTCATGTTTATGTTCTAATAATACATCTAGTCTACATTATTTGTTTTAACAGAAATGTGTAAATTAAATTATTATTATTTAATCTGTTCAAATGAAGGACTTGTACATAATTATCAAAGCTCTCACATAAAATGATACTCATCAAAATGTTGAAAATTAATGTTGAGAAAAAAAATTAAAAAATAAAAAAGTCATATAGGTTCATTTTTGATTCCCTAGTAATGAAATAGCACCTACCTATAGAAAACATTAAGAACAAAACTTTAGAAGCAAATTGCAATAAATACATGCCAACATTAAAAGACACCCTTAGGAAACTGGTGGGAAGCGTGGTCGAGAGGCCAAGTGCGCTTGAACTTGGCTTGGCATGGCTACCTAGAAGGGGGCTCGAGGTTCGACACCCGACTCGGGCAGAGTTGTGTTTACTGAGCGCCCAAAGGCAGCACGGAAAACCCCTCCCCCCATTGGTCCACAGATGAGATTGGACCAAAAGCGCTCTGAGCATGCTATAAGCATGAAAGTAGCGCTATATAAAAGCTATAATAATAATAACTGATTGCTGGCCTGGAGGAAACTGATTGCTGGCCTGGAGGAGGCTAGTTGTCAACCAATAATAAAATCTCTTGAGACTACTTCTACCAATCCACAGAAAACTCGTAGGGTTATTCATAATTTGGATAAAAAAATGTTGTACTGTTGATGCATTTTTTTTTGCTTTGAAATATTTCTATTGCATATGTGATTCTGTTACATAATTATAATATAGTAATTTATAACTGTAATACACATTTTTGAGCTTAACAATGCACATTGGTTTATGTCCTGCAAGTCAGAGCAATGGATGTGAAAATTTTTCTAGTAAGATTAATATTACAACCATTACTTTATGTTTTACACTTTAGTGTAAAAGTAAGTAAAAAAGTAAAGTTCTCCTTTGAGACCTTCTGATCTATGGGGTAGATGATGTAAAGGTCATCTGTTTCTATGGTTAACAGTTAATGAGGGTGTCATGTGACCAGCGCAACGACCAACCCCCCCATTTACTTTTCCCCAACAAATGTCAGGTACCCATTACAGTTGGGTGGACTCAGAGGTGCACTAAAGATCCTGATAGTAAAATTCCCAGGCTTTGCTTATTTGAACCCAGGACCCCCGGTTCAGTAGCCGAATTCTCTACCACTTAGCCTCCATGTAAAAGCATGTGAGATATTTGAGTTACCTCTTGACATCTTCATGGCATGTAAATGTACTTTGGTTGCTTTTTTACATTGGTCTTTATTTATTTGTCATGTTAGAATGACTAGAAGATTATTTAATGTTGATAACTGTACTGTGATTTCAAATATGTCCAGAAGGTTTTTTTAATTGTTAACATTTTTCTTCATTTATATGTAACATAAAATTTTTCAATTATTTATATATATATATATATATATATATATATATATATATATATATATATATATATATATATATATATATACAGACAGAGAGTGAGAGAGAGATAACATTTATGCATATTATATGTATATATATGTATATTTGAGACAAAAAAATATGCCATTTTGACCATGGAAAAAAGGGGTGAATGAATAGCCTATAAGATATTAAAATAAATAAAAACTAAACATATTGGAACATCTGTAATTCTTTTTCTATTTTGCAGTTGGAATTTTAAAATCTTTTACATTTTGATTTAAAAAAGCAAACTCTTTTGAGTTGACTATTTGAAAATCAGACCAGTAGTGTTTACACAATACATTGACACCATAGGCTTGAAAGAAAATGAGATTACTGATGGGAGGCGATTATTGCTTGGGTTTTAGAAAGAGTTCAATAGTTTACTTTTGTATGCCGAAGATATAAAGTTGGCACTGGTTTAGTGTAAGCATGTCATTTTAAAAGGCATACCATTCACACCCCATACACCTGCTCTCCTTATATTATAATTTAATACAATCATGTTCATATTTATATATTTTATACAATTCATTTGTTTTAGATCTAAATTTGAAGTAATGCAACATTTTTATAAAGCTTATATCAACTCACTCTATTTGATACAATTTTTGTGTCCTATTTTTCTCCCACACCCAATCTCGGATCATGTTAAAACTTGGCACAATTATTTCTTAAACCTGACAAAACAAAAATCAATTTTAAAAAATCCAATCAGTTAATTGATTTTGGTAATTTATATGTATTGGTAATTAATTTTTCTTTTTGGTATCTTCAATGAAGTCCAGTAGGGCGTCGGCGCCGAAGGCGCCATTATCCCGTTGATGGTTAGAAAGGCTTTTATCCAACCACCAGGCCTGGACATGGGGCTCTTCACCCCTGTCCTGTCTGAGGGCACCCAACGGTAGGCGGCCATATCGGTTGACTGACTGGGAAAACCGGGCCGTGGCGTGTACACAGCGCTCCGTCCCCGGTCCTGGGTCTACTCGCTATAAGTGGCCGAGGACAGCGCTAACTGCGGGGAGCTTGTTCATATTCCTATACTGTAACCGCCACTGTTCCGTGCAGGGACCGCCACTCCAGCCACGGGTCTGTTGACGGCCCCCTTGTGGAACGGCGTGGCGGACTTTTTGGACTGGGTTCCGGGCGTTTTTTCCATCCCAACCTCGAGTGAGAGAAAAAAAAACAAAAACTCACCCAAGGAAGCCCGGCCGGGCCTGGTTTGCTACTCGTACTTAGCCTATCTAGTATCCACCCACTAGACGTATCCACCGGAGGGCCACGCTGAGGCGACGGGTAGCGAATTCCTCCGGCTTTTTGGTATCAGCCCTCTCCAAACCTCACTTATGTTCTTGTTCTATCTAGCTAACCATTGACACATGCACACGTTTTATTATTATAAGCATATTCAATTTTTGTCTTTGGTTAGATTACATAACCCTTGCTAGACTCTTAGTGCACCACAGTCATAGATACACTATACAAAAGTAATTAAAAAAACAACATTATCTTCTTATCTTAACTTATATATTACAGACGTCACTTCAAAAATGAAGATAATTACATCTACGCATTTAATGTGTCAATTTAATCTACTCTTGCATGTTAGTCAATAACTTAAACTCTCCCAAGTCGTTGTTTTTTTCTGGCTGATTCAGGCAACCCATTCCATTCTCTAATGGCACTAGGTAAGAAGGAGCATTTGTACGAATTTGTACAAGGGTATGGAATAAGAAATGTGCCTCTTTCATAGAACATCACTAGCATGTGGAGGCTCAAGCCCCGATTTTTTTTTTAAATAAATGCTTTTAACAAGAGATTGCTGTGAAATTCAACCAAAGGCAACTACTAGTTTGTTCATTGGTAAGCAAGCTAAAACGTCACCGGCCTGTAAGAAATGACAACGAGCTGTTGGTCTAAACTGCCCTCAGGTAGTGACGTTGTTGGTCAGTGTTGAGGCTTTCTTTAACGAATGGGCTCGCATCTGTAGGCTAGTTCCTTGTAAATAAGTCATCAAATTAAATATTGACTTCGTTAACAGCTCGTCAATTATTCATTATTAAGTATGAATGTGAACATTGAATGTCGTAGCCCCGGGCAAATGAGCCAATAGGCTTAAAATACAACCCTTACAATGTGTTCTACTATTTTAATGGATTTTCTCATTTAATTCCTACTAGTAATTCATACTTTCATCATATTCCAAAAGAAATAGAATAATTAATTTCGATACATTTTCAGTATAGGCCTACTATCGAGTTGAAATTTCTCACTTCTTCTCATTCTGTGTGACCAGACACACTTTATTAAAATTTCAGAAAGATCACTTCACATATTATTAAAATTATTTGAAAGACTATAGACCAGTGACCCAGCTTTCGGATTCAGAGAAATAACAATAATATTGTATTTTTCTGATTATTTGGTATCTTATCCCTATGCAAAGGAAGATGCAATATTTCTATTAAATATGAAAGACACAGTGCGAGTGTTTAGTTTTCTATATTATTTGAACATAGAGTAGGAACTAGTAAAAAAAATAAATATTGAAAACAAAATATATGATAGGCTACTTGGTTTTGATATGTCGTTTTGTTTTATAAGTTTCGGTTGTTCTGTTATTAAAGATGTTTATCACCTTTTGGGCCCTCACCTCATAAAGTGGGCAGCGTTCGAGCATGGCACCATCGAGACATATATGGCTCCTTTTGTCTCGAAAGGCAATGGATGCGCCCAAATGAGTCACTGGTTTTGGCTTAATCTTGAGACGGGGCAGAATCTGGTGTGGCTAATCAAGCCAATTCTAGAACGGCAGACTTTGCTACAATTCGTACATGTGTATGCCTCTGATTTAGGGCTAGCGGACAGGGCAGCTTTCTTTTTTTCCCTCTTGATTAAGGCCGCTTCAATTCTTTTGTTCTCAGCAAGGGTTGTCCCAGCACGCACAGTCTGTCTCCGTGCACTCGGGTCTTTGGCTATGCTTTCCCACGTAGGCCTACTTTCGCTGATGCCTATGGCTCTCATGTCTCGCTTGCAGACATCTCTATATGTTAGTCTTGGGCGGCCCTTGGGTCTGACTCCTTCCACAAGCTCAGCATCGAGACATACCCACACTGTTAGCCTATCGCACATGAACAGAACGGCTTTGAATGATTGTAAGGATGGTCAAGATTTTATTATAGGCCCTTTTCTGTTATGAGCGTCTTGATGGGCCCTGGCCTTAGGCCTACCTTTTGTTAATATTGAAATTAGATATACTAAGAGTCTACATTAGTCTACAGCGATTTCATGTTGAAATAAAAGAGTTTTTGATGCATTATATTTATGAGAACGGATGCCTAACATATAGCACACAATTAGCGAACCGGACTCTGTGGTAATGACTGAGCCAAAAACACCCCCCACTCCCACCACCGAAACAGTTTAAAATAGTTTAAGATTATCAAAAATTACAATAGAAATCATTAATTAACAACACACATTGTGTCATTTCTCCTCTGAGACACGATTACATCTATTCCCACTTACGCCTCACTCAGGTGTTCTCAACCTGTGAGTCGCGACCACCTTGGGGGTCGATTGGCGACTTTGCAGTTAGGCCTATTTACTTTTATTTTTTATTTACTATAATTATCATTCGAGGATAGATGTTGCTTAAGAACTGATTCAAATCAGTAAAAAAATTGAAATTGTCGCAGTATATATATTGGAGAATCTAAATCGACCACCTGCGGACAATGGTTATGCTTGCCTGGGTGTAGCAAAATATGTAAGTCACAGTTTGGGCTGCACAGCCACCGAAGATACTGCATTCCTCACTAAACTTCGGACTCGAGGACAAGCCTTATTATGTTGGCGGGTTACCAAAAGAGCTAAATCCCATTCGTTTATAATTAGTAACACGCCATCATGCTATTGAAGGTAATATATTTTCATTATGGAACAACCCATGAAAATGGAACTCGAACAAAAGAGCGTTAAGACAAGAAAATATAATGACGATATTTTACAAAACTGTTTTACCTACTTCTATAATTAAAGCAGGAATTGAAAAATCACAATGCGTCATTTTCAGAGTCTATATTATAAGGTCGTTCAAACTGAAATGTCATTGTGTTAACAAATATTCGAACTTTGTCTACAAGGACATACAGTATTAGGCTATAATTGCAAAGCTGACAGAGTCAAGAATCTCAGGGTATAAAAATGATGGCGATTTCAAAGACGAGTTTCTTTCTTTGCAAACCTGTTGAAGCGACTACTGCAGCACCTGATGTAATCGACATTTTTGGAAAATAATAAAATGCTTGGTTGTTGGTTAGGAGTTCAACATTTAGTACAGGATGGGTCACCCAAAAGTCATCGGAACTCACTATAGAATTCATCGAAAAAATATTAGTAATTTAACTATAAGCAGACATATATTGTGTTTTGTGATTACACATACAGCTTTGGCGATTCATAATAGTTGCTTAGATTTGGTTACGATATCTTATAGTTGGGGTCGCCGCGTGGTGATGAAATCAAAAAGGGGCCACGGTACTAAAAAAAAAGGTTGAGAACCGCTGGTCTAAGTGGACAGTTTCGCTCTCATGCCTTAACCCTCAACCCGGATCCGATATTGGGTACAAGTCATAGAACAGTGTATGAATTATTGCGAGTTTAATCTTGTTTAATGTTCCGTACTTAATGCTAAAAGCGAGAGACGCTAATGACATCCACTGAACTTTAAATGTATATATAGGGCAGGGTTCTAGCCTACATAACTTTATAGTGCCGTTGCATTCAGGAAGAACCACAATGACAAGGGCTTGTTTCTTTGATCACAAATACGAGTGGTTAACAAACGTATCACAGATTTTGAATAAATTAACTACAGGATATTTTTTGCACAAGACCCTATTCTTTGAGACCTATTAAAATTTTAAAAGTATTCCATTAGGTTTTTCCAAGTAATAGGCATACCTGGCAAGTATTTCTGATTGATCACTACGAGGTGTCTCTTTGAGTTGACTTTTAACTATGCCTAGCACGCATTTTATCTTAGAATTCATTCTGTAGAAAATCTAGATCCAATAAACCTTCTCGGAAAGGATATAACACCTTTCAAAGAAACAGATGTGACTGTAGAAAATACAAGTTTATAGGTCATAACCAGGTCCAAATTTGGTAGAGGGCAGGCGGGGCTATTGCCCTAAGGTCTCCATAAGAGAATGCCCCCACTCCCCTAACAATAGAGAATAAAAAAAATATATATCCAAATTTCGACGGGTCAGCAACTTTAAAGTCTTTTTTTATTTTTGCTAAACATTGTTTTTTTCGCATTTTAACGGACAATACTTTAGATCTCACGGCTGGCAACACTGTCGTGGTTATATTAAAATATAATAAATTATGACTTTTATATAGCGCTACTTTCATGCTTATAGTAGGCCCTATGCTCAGAGCGCTATGGTCCAATCTCATTTGTGGACCAGTGGGGGGGGGGGGGGGGGAGGGGAAGAGAGGTGGTATCTGGGAGAAGGTTTTTCGTGCTTGTTTAGGCGCTCAGTAAACACAACTCGAATCGGGTGTCGAACCTCGAGCCCCCTTCATAGGTAGCCAAGCCAGGCTAAATCCAACCTTGTTGATGTCTAAGGGCTGAGCCGAAGGCTCTTCGAGCCCTAAGTTTGAAAAAAAACCTGCTTGGACGCCTAACAGTAAAAAAAAAACCTGTGTGAACACACAGTTCTGTTTGGGAGAGACCCTAGACAATGCCTATGTAAAGTATTGCTGTTGACCGATGCATTTGGCCCCCAACGCGTGGACTAGATACACGGCCGAAGGCCGAGAGTACACCGGGATCTTCTGCCATTTTCCTTCAATGTACCAAGCTAACTGTGCAGGACCGGCCATTTATGTAACGGTCCCTTTGAGGAACAGCTTTGTTTGTGGGGACTTTATTACAACCCCGCCCGTGCAATGGGTGGACTCTCGTCTACCCGTGGGCATCCCCACGGGAGTCTTGTGTTGCTACCCATTTAGCATAGCCACTTCCTCTAATGGCCGTTTCCACGCGAGCGCCACGATGAGGCAGGGCAACGTGCTCGCCTAAATCCAACCTTACTTGGCCTCTCGACCACGTCTCCTAGCCGTGGCTTGTAGCCTGTACTAAAATAGCTCGCAAAGACGGAAGTCGCAGCTGAACTCATCGCTGACGTAGTGCATGAGTTTCAGACAAGGTCCCCGACGCACCAATAGTTATACTGGGTGATTTTAATAAATGTACCATGAAGGTTAACCTATTCATCTTCTATCAACACATCTCATACTCTAGAAAGAGAACAGAACTCTGGACTTATGTTACTGTAGCATAAAATGGGCATCCACATCTCGTGAAAAGCCACCACTAGGATCATTGGACCACAAAACAATACAACTGCAACCTAATTACCGCACGAAATTTAAAGAGGGCAAAGTCATTCAAAAAACCGTACAAGAATGGACTCAAGACAACATTATCAAACTACAGGGTTGTCTAGACTGCACCAACTGGAATTTATTTAAATAAGGTAGAATGGGTCGAAGCAGTGAGGAAAGCATTTGTATCAGTGTATCAACAAAAAGCCATGGGTCACTGCCAAAATAAAACGGGAAATCATCAAAAAGAAAAGAGCGAATATGAGTGGTGACAGACATGAAAAAAAAAAAAGAGCTCAACGAAATCTCAACGTCGCTCTTGAGGAAGGGAGGAGAAACTACTGCACCAAACTGGAAGACTCGATTAAGACAAGTGACATGAGACAGGCGTGGGGTATCATGAACAAATTGGCAGGAGCACAAGTCAAAAGTAAAAATAATCTCGCTACAAGAGACGACAAAAATCCAACAAGCTAAATGATTTGTATTGTTTCGACACTAACGATTTTAATTATCTAAGACTTAGAGCCCTTCAAGATGTCAATGTTAACAACTGTTTAGAATTAGCGATTACTAAAGAGCAAGTCTGCAACATTTTCAAAATCGTCAACCCAATGAAAGCTGATAGGCCTTATGGAATAAATTCTTAAAAGAATGTGCTGTACAACTAGCTGAGCATTTTCTTACAGACTTTTTCCACTTCATTACTAAACCACGAGATATCAACTGTGTGAATTGTACCTGTGCCAAAATTTTCCAAGGGAAAGGAAATGAATGACTATAGACCTGTTTCACTTACTTCCATTGTGTCTAAATGTTTAGAAAAACTGGTTAAAATGTTTCTTCTGAATGACCGTTGTAGTTAGTTGGACCCTTTACAATTTGCTTACCAAATGGGTAGAGGTGTAGACGATGCCATCCTAAATATTTTATGTTTACAAACATCTGGACTTACCAACACCTTTGTAAAATTGTTCTTTATGGATTTCTCATCAGCTTTTAATACCATAAAACTTCATTTAGGCTACGTATTGAAAAAAAGCGTTGAAGATTAGTCCATATATAATAAAATGGGCTAATGAATTTTTGACCCAGAGACTTCAGAGGGTTAGGGTAGACGATGTAATATAAAATGCACCAATAGTTAACGCAGGGGCGCCCCAGGGGGCTGTGACATCGCAATTGTGGTTCGTTTTGAATAATAATAATTTTTCAATCCGATAGTCCTATTTGCTCCTTCGCTGATGATGCGGCTCTTATTGTCCTGCTTTCAGAGAGCTCAGAAGTAAATAAGTATTTCAGAGAAATGGAACACATTGAAAAGTAGTGTAAAGATAAATTTTTATTATTAAATGTAAAAAACAAAACACACAAAAATGATAATCAATTTTCGAAGGGAAAAGTAAGGAAAATGATATTGTTTCTGTAGCTGGAGAGACCATTGAAATAGTGTAAAATTGTAAAAACCTTGGTACTATCTTAGAAAATAAATTAAATTTTACTCCAAATACTGCTTATATCAGTAAAAAGGATAGCAAAGATTACGATTACTTAGAAACATATCCTCATTAAATTTTACCGAAAAGGCCTTGGCTATGTTATATCAATATTTTAAGTTTTAATATCACTGCCTGGTATGGCAATCTGAACATTAAAAATAAAATAAACCTCATAGTATCCTAAATGCTACTGGTAAAGTCATTGGCAAAAAAAAAACAACATTTGGGCAGCTGTTTGAGAAAAACATTCATAAAAAAAACTTAAAAGATTCTAGAAATAAAAAATCACCCTTTGGGTCAGGATTTCGAGATTTTACTATCACAAAAGAGATACAAGACACCGATAGCAAAGACAAACTGAAACAAAAACTCGTTTGATCCCCTAGCAATCAAATCGTTAAATAGAGGTACTTTGGTATAGGCTAAACTTTTCGCATGTAAATTATGAGTGAGTCTGGTGTGTACGTATATTTTGGTTTTCAATAGTTATAATGGTTTGTTTTGTGTAATACACAAATTGTATGACAAATTTACTTATGGATAATAAAGATTATTATTATTATTATTATTATTATTTAAAAAATTATATCTACTGTTTAAAAATAAATTTTTGGCAATACAATTTTTAAAGGACTTGAAGGGAAAAAAAATGTGTTATTTATTCTGAAAATATTTAGGGGCATCCACTACTTCCTTGACCGGGGTCTCCATATATTCAAATCCGGCCCTTGTCTTGACAACTTTGTTTGCATGATCACCAGCATTCAACAAAACTGATTTTCGAATCACAGAGGCTAACAATACTAGATCTAGATTGAAGAAGATAAAATAAATAGATTTATTGATTTTTTGTTTAAACTTCTCGGTACTGAATACTGGTCTGATAGCTTGGTAATGTATATGTTAGAAGATCGAATAACGGATATAAAGATACGCATATATATGAACTGACAAAAAAGCCTTCTAAAACATGCTTTACAAAAGGTGCTGATCAGTCTCTTTGATAACATTAACAAGTACCTAACTAAACGTATAGGCCTATCTATTAGGAGGCGCACCTTCCATGGCGCGAAAGTATTTAATCATGGGCGTAGCTAGTATTTTTGTAAGCAAGTGGGTCTGGGGAAGCGCTGTGAGCTCCCCCTACATTATAATGCTGTAAAAAATTTTGGTTCAAAAACCTAATCTGCTTTTTTTACTTACTTAGGACATAGATCCTACCGTGCCGTTAGGCGCACTGAGCAGCAAGCTGTCTCCAAAAAACTCTGTCACTGGCAATGTCTGAAGCTTCTTCCCACCTGGTGTCAACTGTTTTGAGGTCCTCCATGAAAGTGTGGCGCCCATGGGCGCCCGCAGGATTTTTGCCGGGGTTTGAACTTTTTTATTACAAAGAATATTAAAGAAAACTGGTGCACCTCACCCCCAATACCTATGTGCTTCTAAGTTCAATGTAAATACTTGTTACATGAAATAAACAAAAATGTGAATAAACTATTTACTGTACACGCTTGTAAGATATCCGTGCAGATCGTGCATCCCAACGGTCGATCAAACAAAAAATGCAAACGCTGCCAAAACTGTCAATAACTTTACTAGTGACTTGCTTCTCGTCGCGATGGACAAGCCGGCGATGAACGCTTATCTGGCAGTTCTGATATTCTTCTGTACGCTAAAATTCTTGAATCGTTTTAGGATGTAGACAAAATCCAAATATGTTGTTTTTGCTCGGTGTGTCTGTCGACTGCGAATTCTCGGCAGCACCAACTCAATAATAAGTTTGTCTGCCCGCAGTCACACCTTCCTCAACCGTGACTCACGCAATTTAGCATTTTTCACTTGTAAAGTTATTGACAGTTTTGGCAGCGTTTGCATTTTTTGTTTGATCGAGCGTTGGGATGCACGGGCCGCACGGATAAACTTACCAATGTCCACAGTAAATAGTTTGTTTACATTAGTTTTTTATATTGACATTGAACATATTATTGCATAGGTATGGGGAAGGGGCGAGGGGTAACCAGCACTTTATTCTCTGTAATACAAAATTTGAAGCTACGAATTTGTGCCATAGCTGGCAACTTGCACCCCTCCCACTCTTCAAACAATCCTGCGAGCGCCCATGGTGATAAGACACACTTTCATTGAACGGCCATCGCAAGGTTATCATTTAGGTGACACGGTTAATTTAAAAATGTCAAATTTCGTAGCTGTGATATATTTTATTTAAGAGTACGATGTTACTTAAACAACTTCTCAAGCAATAAGGAAAAGGTAAAAACTACTTACATCGCCCCACTAACGAAGTCATAAACCTGTTAAGAAAGTAAATTCCCCTCTCAGACCATGCGGTCTATAGGGCAGATGATGTAAAGGTCGTGTGATTCGAGGGTGTTATGTGGCCAGCACAACGAAAAAATCTCTTTTCCCAATGTCAGGTACCCATTAGAGCTGGGTGGACTCTGAGGCGCCCTAAAGATTCCGAAAGTAAAAAGTCCGGTCTTCACCAGGATTCGAACCCGGGACTCCGGTATGGAAGCCAAGCGCTTTACCACTCAGTCTCCCAAATTTTACATGATGACGAGTAATTCCTGTTAAATAGTTGATCTACTGATTAAATGATGCAATAATAATAGAGTCATTTTACTTTCCGATAAGCTTGTACCCCATTAAGAATTTTCTGACGACCAAATGACGACCAGACTTCGAAATGATGTGCTCAGTCAAATTTTTAGCGACGCGACACTAAGGATATCCATCAACGCTGAACCTGGGTACCTCCGGTTCGGAAAACATGCGTTTAACCACTCAGCCACTGCGACTCCTTATAGACCTGTTGGGCAATGTAGTTGCTGCCAACCGATACAACTGTTCTCTGTAATTATTGACATTATTCAACACATTTAAAAAATGGGCATTAAAAATAGGTCTGTGTTCTTTTGTTTTCAGTGTCATAGGAAAGACTATTGACTTACCCAATGTTCCATATTGGAGTAATATCATTTATATAATAGACTAACGTATAATTTATATAATGTAGGCTACTTTTAAAGATCGATATCTAGCTTCAGGATAATGTATTGAACAAATTTTAAGAAATCAATTTGTGACACAAATGTTTTCATTGGAATCATTAGACTGTATCATCCACACCGTCGATGTTTTTTTTTTATATTGTTTGTTCCGAAGCTATTGTCATTCATATTTTTAGAATCTAAGCATTTAGTTCCAAGAAATGAAATGCCAGAATTTTATTATTTTTTTTTAATGCATTGTAATCGATTTGTTGTACTTTTGGTAACTTCTCAATCCTCGGGACTATTGCTGTTTAATCTTGTTTTAAAATGGTTTACTCTGAAGTGCTTACATTATGCATACTACTTAAAAAAAATAATTATATACATTTTAAAAAATTAGTACGAAGAAGATGAAATTGAAATAGGTTTTTCAATGGCACTGTCAGTTTTTCGGATTTAAATGTTAATCACAGTCTGACAACACAAAAACACATCGGGCTAATTTTCACTTCAACCTATTTAAAAAAAAAAAAGAAGTGGGAAAAGTCTACTGTCTTTGCCAAATCAGTTTGTATCAACAAATCAACACTCTGGCTCGCATAAAAGCGAAAGCTGAGCTGGTGCGGTCCTATTGTAAGACATGACTCACTGTTAAAAGTCATCCTTCAAGGTACAGCGAAGGGACCACGGGAAAAAAAATGGTCGTCCAAAGAAAATCTAGATGGACAAATAGAAAGAATGGACTGGCCTCTTCTCCTGATATCCTGCTAAGAAAAGCTGCTGGCCACACAAAAAAAAGCTGAAACGGATTAGGGCTTTGGTTACGTGAACTGTTACAGCACCCTTATGACGAGAGATGAGAAAAATGTCTTTTAGTGATCATTGATATTTACATAACTGAGAACGGTGGAATTTAAACGTAAAAGTACAACAAATCATTGCAACGTGTTATATCCACTCCCCTTATTAAACCGAAACCTGTACAGACATATACGTACACAAATCATCGTTCTTTATTTGGTATAGAATTTGTAGTTGTTTTTTTTTCTTTTAAAAATATTCATGATTAGGACCGGATTTTAGTAAGTGAGCAGAATTTTAGTGGATGCTCCAGCTCTCTTTTTAAGACTTAAAAATGCTTTTAAAAATGTTAGGACAATTAATAATTAGAGTATAACATTTTCCTTTCTATAAAATATTTTTTAAAACTTAACCCGTTTTTTTTTTTGACTGTGGAGATCCCCTTTTGTGGGTGAGTTGCTGAATTGCTGCTCTCTGCACTGCTATGAATTCGGTCGTGCAAATATAATAAATTGACATTTACAACTGATTATTGAACAGGTAAAAAATTCTAAGCAATTATTGAGAGAATAATAACTTCGCAGACGTGTCAGGTATTCGAAATTCGATATTTAATTCGTAAAATAGAATTTCACAATAAATTTGTAGATTGTTTATAATTGAACAGCTGCCAAATGTTTGCACGATCTTCCTGCTTACGATTTGGCACAGGGAGCTGTACCCTTGGTATATAAGACAGATAATTTAGTTCCGTAATGTAAAAAAAAAATTCCCAGTCAAGACGTTTGGTGAAAAGAACTATTAAATACACATGGGCAATACTTTATACTAAGTACGCTACATTGCACTGTGTTATATATAGGGACCAATCAATACAAATGAAGATAAAGCTTTTAGTTAAACTATTTATTTAGAGATGTTTAAATATTTTCTGCAATTTATCTGCCAGCATTTTCAAAAACATGATTTCACCACGATATGGCTGATAAATCTACGACATTTAAGGCTTATTCATTTTATCATTTGTATTTTATTTTTTTTTAGATACTATTGATGCCTTCAGAGAAACGCTAGTCATGGCCAGCAAAACTAACATACCTATTGTTTTAATTGCTGCGTTATACGCTTTATCTTTAAACCAATGTACACTTTGTCAATTTATTGGTAAGTAGAATTTTTTTAATAATTTTATTTTCATTGTTGTTAATTCAACATTCCTGTAAACACCATTCCCCCACATTTCCATATGGTCTGAAGCTGTACGTTGGCTGTATGTTTGTCTGCTTTAAAGGGGTTAATTATTTTGCAATTTTATCTTATCTATTACTGGTAATTTAAAAAACAAATATTTTCACTAGTGTGGGGGGGGGGGCGTTAGTTCCTGTCATATGGGGGGGGGGGGGGAGAGCGCAACATCCTGACAAAAAGGTGTGTTTTGGAGTCACTGGAGTGCGTGTGTTTCCTAAGCGTCGTTGAAAAGAGGTTAAGCGATTGATAGGTTGGTTACGCAGTGGCAATGATTAAATTAACGTATCTAGTGCAAATGTGAGACGATCTTAAAACATTAAAGAATAAAGAGTTTAACTTTTTTTTGCGAGCTAGACCTTGTTTAAATATCAGTTTTTTTTTTCATTATAATTAGGTCAATATCTCATCTCAAGTTATCAACTCACTCCGCCTGTCTGTCTGTCAGTTTGGTACAAAATGGTTACAAGTTATTAACTTATTTCTCCCACTTCCCATTTTTTTTATCATGTTGAAACTTGGCACAGTTTTTCATTGGTGTCGCGGTGGCATAGTTTGTCATGCCAGAAGTTTGGCTAAAACACAAGTCAAAGCAAAACCAAAATATTAGCCCAAAATACAAGCTCTGCACCTTATGTGACCATTAATATTCTACTCTGGAAATAGTTGATAATTTCTGTTACATTGGCTCAATTATAATCAATGATGAGCTACTGAATATAGACATAAATAACAGGATAGTTAATATAATGGGCACCAAGAGTGTAAGACAATGCTGAGCAATACTGAATTCGTTATCATATCGTAAAGACTGCTTCGAGAATTTCTAATCTGGTGAAATAAAAACCTGCCCAGCATTCGTACTGTCGCAACTAATTTTGTAGCGGCGTAGTTTATTGCTGCCCATGCTGTTATCCACGCCCAGCCCTGCTTTTCAAACTGCATTGCACATGAAGTGGCAACACGCATGTTTGTAATCGTGTGTTATCAGTCAGCACATGTGATACAGGACAGCGTACTACGAGCGGTCAAGACTGAGATAGGACGAAAGGCAAGTCCTGGTCTGACCACTCCACATGCAAATCTCACATTGTCATGTGATCGTGTAGAATGAACAGGCGACAAGTCCGTGGCGTTTTTATCGCTTTCGAGAAGGTCTTCGGAAACTCTATATATGTTAGATTCAAGACAGTCCAGTACAGTAAGATAGTTCGGTACAGAGCCGATAGATAATTGTAAAACTATTATCACTATGCAAGATGAATATGTTATTGAAAAGTTAATAAATGCAGTTCATTGGGCTAAAATTTCATTAGTTTGTAAATTAATTATAACCAAAATATTTTGTTATAACCGTGGTGGCGACGCAGGCAGGGGTAATTATGTGTATGATATCAAGCTGACACAGACAACGTATGCAAGCGTTAGACGAGTGGTCAACTATGATGAGTGATGATGTGCGACGCTTGGACGCTTCAGGAAATCTTCGTGTTCTGTACACCACTCATGTCATGTGATCACCCAGAAGGAGCGAGGCGGCGAGGTTCAAACGTTTTTGAGAACGCCTTAGGTGACACAATGTAAAGAGCGATAGTGTCAAGACAGTTCATACTCGAGGATTCATGACTCTAGATGATACATTAAGTCTAGTGTGAAGTCGGTTAGAAACAGTTAAACCCATCAAAAACCCGAGAGAAGTTGGAGAAACCAGCATAGTTTGGTTTAGCAGTACAGAACTTTTTTTTAGCAGTACTGTTATCTACGGTGAAGCATTTGCACATCAGCGTTACGTGTTATCTAACAGAACAATGGATGCTGTGTGTCAATAAAGATTTACCTTATTTGAAGCCCGAGTTGTCAAGTTCTTTGAGCTTGTATTTTTTGTTTTTTTTTGTGCGGTGTTTGCAGAGAGTCTGATACAGAGAGTCGTTACAATGTATTAGTATAAATATAATTATATGTTGCTTCCTGATTAAAAATATGGCTCTTGCAATGCATATAGGAAAGTCGAGGGACACAAATTTGAGGTCCAAAAGAAAAGCCCTTTTGAAGAGAGGCGCAGAAGACAAAAAGAAAACTTAAATAGACCCCCCGGATGACAATTTTGCATTAGATGTGGCAAAATATGCAGGTCGCAATTGGGTAAAACACTGCACCCATCCTTGATCTTCTAAATCAAAGACATTTTCCATTATTTCGATTTTATAGCTTTAGCATAGCACAAGTACTTATATAGAAGGGGTGATCGGCTACTAGTAGAAAACTAAAAAAAGAAGGGTCGCAGAGCTACAAGTTTGAGATCAGCTGTTATATAATGATTTTTTTATTTTAAAAATATGTTATAATAGGTATTACCTTTCTTTATAAATAAGGTCATTTTTTTCAGATTGTGGCGGGGAACTGTCTGACCAAGCAGGGGTGATAACCTCTCCAAACTACCCAAACAACTACCCAGATAACTCTTCATGTCAGTGGCATGTATCAGTAGCCTCAAACCAGGTCGTCAGTTTAAGGTAGTTTTAAAACTCTTAACAAATTTAGACTTAAACAAAAAATGTTTTTAAATTCTTGCTTTTTACTTCACTATCATGTCGAATCGCTAGTTTCTAACTAAAATCTTAATCAGAGAAACTCACGGCAAGCTCAGTCAAATGAATTTTCGAAACTAATACAGACGTTACTTCAAAAAAAGAAGATGACCACATCCTACACGACATGCTTTCAGTATATAGAGAAATATACTAAGGGACATACGCCTTTCGAGATATGGCATCGACTCAACAGTGCTCTCCCCCTAAAGCTCGAATTGGACTCCACATGTAAGACAGCAGATGTGTAAAGGGAAGAAGGTCAAGAGAATGACTTACGCAATTTTTGTACAGTTATGATCTGTGGCGTAGCTAGGGTGAGGAAAGGGAGAATTTAATAATCCTCCGGCCACCAGCTTCAAATGAGTGTTTTTGTACATTAAAGATTGAAAATTACTCAAAATGCAGGGGCCCCAAAAACAATGAAAAAATTCCTAGCTACGCCCCTGGTTATTATTGAATCAAAGTAATTGATGCATGTTAACTCAATATAAACGGCGTACACATTTAAACAAAAACTTGTTCTCTTATTTCTGGGTGTATATAATGTTATTTTCCAATTGAGATGCTAGGAGAGATTAACTGGTCATTTTGTTTGACAATATTCGTTTGTCAAGAGTTTAAATTATGTTCCATTATACCTTATGGAAATTAGGAAAAATACTTTCTAGATTTAGTGTCGTCTCTTAGGCTTTGAAATCGTCTGTGCATGATGTATCAGTTCGGCCCGAAGAGCCAGATATGATATTTTCTATGACCCAAAAAGTTGATATAGAAACAATTTAGTTAACGTTTTCTAGGCACTTAATGATAAGGATGACGATTAAGAATATAAGTATCAGTTACTACTACTGCCGGATTCCCTGAAATAAAAAAAAATGAAATAAAGCAATCTAAAACAAGCCAAGAAGCCTTATACAAGTGCACAGGCGTCGTTATGGTCGATGTCACCCGGTGCAGTTAGCTAAAGGTGTCACACCTCCCCCAAATAGTAAGTAAGTAAATAAGTTCCCCTTTCAGACCTTGTGGTCTATAGGGCAGATGATGTAAAGGTCATCTGATTCTGAATCCTAAATACTGCTGGTAAAGTCATTGGCAAAAAAAAAACAACATTTGGGCGGCTTTTTGAGAAAAACATTCATAAAAGATTTTAGAAATAAACAAGGTTACAAAGACAGTTTGTGTGGAAACAAACTCAAAATTGGCCCCTGAAGTGGTCAACCCATGCAGGCTTCAATATTTTCAGAAAGAACATCCGAATGAATATCAAAGACAAATGAGAGATAAGAATGGAGAAATAAGGTTGACAGATCTTGTGTAGTGCCCAGCAGATCAAAGGAAGGTGCAAGTGAATGCAAAGTTAGATGTGAACCTGGCATACTAGTTCCCCTTTCAGACCTTTCAGGCCTTGTGGTCTATAGGACAGATGATGTAAAGGTCATCTGTTTTGTGGCATACGGTTAACGAGGGTGTCATGTGTCCAGCACAACGACCAACCGCCTTTACTTTTCCCCAACTAATGTCAGGTACCCATTAAAGCTGGGTGGACTCAGAGGAGCTCAAAGATCCTGAAATTAAAAATCTCAGCCTTCACCAGGATTCGAACCCGGACCCCGATTCGGAAGTCAAGCGCTTTACCGCTCAGCCATTGCGTCTCACCCAAAATAGTTTTTCATAATTCCCCCCCCCCCCCCAAAAAAAAATTATTCACAAATCTGTTTAATTGATTGATCTTTTGTGGAACCATAGTACAGTGATCTAGTAACCTATAATTGTTGATTGAATGTTCGTGTACCTAGTTACTGTCACAAATGCAACAAAATGTTTTTTCGAAAGTTCATATTTTTTCCACTTGGGTGACACCCCCGAACCCTCTCTAGTGACGCCAGTGTGTAACATGTGGATAATACCATAGTTTCAGAGACTCTCTTAATAGTGAAAATATTTTTTATCCACAGATTTAGTCGCTTAGACTTAGATAGATACAATGATCAAAACTGTATGGATTATGTCACATTCTTTGATGGACCCAGTCAACAATATCCACGGGTAGGCGAGACATACTGTGGTTACAATAATGAAGAAAGTACATTGGGTATTCTAATTCGATCTACTGGCAATACATTGACAGTAGTCTTCCAATCTGACAGCTTAGGATCAAGAACTGGGTTCAGTGCTTCATATAGAGCCATTGGTCAGTATTGTGGCACATTTGTATCTATCTATCTATCTATCTATCTATCTATCTATCTATCTAACTAGCTATCTACCCTTCCGTTTGTTTGTCTACCTGTGAATCAATCTACCTACCTGTGTGCGTGTGTGTGTGTGTGTGTATGTATCAACATAGTAGATTGTAGTCTTATTGAAAATTGTTAGCACCTAAGTAGGCCTATAATATAATTAGGTCAAAACATTCTTGGATATTTTTTTTTTATTTCTTCAGACTGCGAGCCTTTCACTTATGGTTATGAAACTTGTAACCAGAACTGTTCTTGCATCAAAGCAAATACTGATTACTGCAATAATATAGATGGACGATGTATGTGTAATGCTAACTGGACAGGTTGGGACTGCTCCGCCCTTATTGACCGCTGCCAAGACCCGAACATTTGCAGTGACCTGTATGCCACGTGCGTTAATATTCCAGGAGGGTATGAATGCAGGTGTAAGCCTGGATTAGCCAAAAACAGCACTGGACATTGTGCAGGTATATCTTTGATGTTTTGTTCAAACGCTTCTAATCACAACTTTAAATTTAAAAAATTCAATTAACCTTTTTTTGACAATGTCTCTGTCATATAATATTACTTTGTTATTAATATCTTTGTGTGTCTCATATTCACTAAAATATCAGTTGTGGAGTGTAAATTTTTTTCAATATAAAATACAAGAAAAAAAATACGAGAAACTAATTAGTATTTAGGGCTTAAGATTTCTTCCATATGTTATTAGTAGCCAAGATTTGTGCTTAGAATCATAAACTTTCTTAATACAAGTGACTTCAATTTAAAAAAAAAGGAATTTTTTTTTTTAAACGTCAGATTATACTAAGGCAAGGAACAAGAAATACTTTATAATCGCATACTGGTTATTATGCATCCCCACGCAAAAAACAATATTATAGAGACATTAAAGCAAAAAAAATACTGTAACTTTAAGAAAGAAGAAAAATGGATATGGATAAATGTGGAATTGATTAATGGAAAACGTAAAATTAACGGAAGAAAAAAGAGTGGACACCATATAAAAAGATAACTCTTCCCAACTAAATACTAAAATAAGTTTGTGCACCGGATACACGAATACAGTGAACTATTTCAGTTATCTGTCTTTGATGGAAATCGTCAATAAAAAAAAAATATCTAGTTACGGATTTACACAAAAAGATCATGTTTTGTTTACTTGAGTTTTAAAATCCGGTCAACATTATTTAAGTAAAAAATGTAGGCTACCTTCACCAATCCCTTAGTCTTTTGAACCGTTGGGGGCACCACACAAGATCCGCCAACCGTCTTTCTTCATTCCTCTCTGTCCTTCGCCTCGGATAGAACTTCATTCAATGACAGGCCTGTCCATTTTTTTTATGTTGCCTTCCCGTGCGCACTAACACTGCAGAAGTTGTGCACTGTTAGGAACTAGACTAGAGATAACGTTGACATTTAGAAATAAACAACAGAGCTCCGCCTAAGTCTAGGAGCTAAGTAGAAGCTGTGCTCAAGGCAGACTTTGTTTTTATTATTTTTGATGTCCTGTAAATAAAGATCTGTCTGTATGTCAAACGTGTGCTTGGCATGCCCAGTAACCTAGCTATTGTTGATTTGTTTGAAATTGTCTGCTTTTGCAAAAGTGCTATTTTTAAACTTGAGTGTCACACCCTTGTGGGTGTAACCCGGTGCTATATGCATCCCTCCCCCCCCCCTCCAGTGACGCTACTGCACCAGAAACACTCAAATAGTTATCTAAATGTACGTCTATAATATGTAGTTATCCGCAATACATACGTATTGATAATAAACTCGTTAATGTACAAACCAATTACCAAAACAAAAACCTACAAACTTATTGACAAGAAATTTTCACTCTTGAGAGAATAGCCTCAACTAGGAATTTTATTCGTCTTTTTGGCAGAACAGGGGCGTAGCTAGGAATTTGCCATCGTTTGTGGGCCTGGCGGGGCTTGACCTCTATGGGGGCCCCTGCATTTTGCGTAATATTTAATTTTTAATATAAAAACACTCATTTGGGGGCCTCCCTCAAGTAGGGGCCCGGGGGATGTTCAAAGTAACACCCTCCTCCCCCACCCTAGCTGCGCCACTGCGGCAGAAGGAACATAATAAATATTAATGAGAATAGATATTTCATGAGAATCAAGTCTTCGACATAGCAAGGCTTGATTTAAAACTATCTAACAATTCTCTTCTTTATTTAAGAGCTTAAAAAATGTACCCAAAAACAATGCTCTCATTATTGTGGTCTAACGGAAACAAATCCACAAACTGAAACATGCCATTGTCCGAAGGGAATGAAACTGGGAAATGATACAATCACATGTGTTGGTAAGTAAATTATAATTTGTATATACATAGACCAATTATAAAGCTATTTTGTTATGTACAAAGCCAATAGACTAAAAGAAAGAGAAGCTATGGCTTGGTACATGCATTTCCATCGTATATTGTAACACAATATGTTGATTTGCAATAGAGTAGTAGAGATGACTTGAGAATGTAATTAAATTTTATAACAAGAAAAAAAAATTAGTACGAGACCTATGTCATGTATAATAAAAATCATGATTTTAATTAATAAAATTAATAATAATAATACTCTTTATTGTTCGTAAGGAAATTTGTCTTACAATTTGTGCATCACACCAATCAAAACAGTGTAACTAAAAAAAAACAAAATGTATATTCACACAAGACTCACTTATAATATACATGTGAAAAGTTTATATCAGATTGTTTCTATTTAATGATTTGATTGCTAGGGGAACAAAAGAGTGTTTGTGCCTGTATGTCTTTGCTATCGGTGTCTTGTATCTCTTTTGTGATGGTAAAATCACAAAATCCTGACACAAAGTGTGATTTTTTATTTCTAGAACCTTTTTAGCGTTTTAATGGATGTTTGTCTCAAACAGCTGCCCAAATGGGGTTTGTTTTTTGCCAATGATTTTACCAACAGCTTTTAGAATTCAATTAAGTTCAATTTTATTTTTAATGCCCAGATTGCCATACCAGGCAGTGATATTGAAATTTAAAATATTGTATCTCTATATATTCTTAATGAAGTCACTCTTTTTGGTCTAGAATGTTCTGACTGGTACTACGGAGATGACTGCGCCCACTACACTCAGTGTTATCCATCCAGGACTGAATCCTATAACAAAACCAACGGCCTTTGTCACTGTTTCCTGAACTGGCAATCCACGTACTGTGAAGAGGACTTCAACGAGTGTACATTTATAATGCAGCCTTGTGTCCTGGAGAAAGATCACGCCCAATGCTACAACACCTATGGATCATTTGAATGTCGGTGCTCCCCAGGATTTGAACCAATCAATGAAACGACATGTGACGGTAATGTAAAAACGTTAATGCCACATACATATGAAATTCTCTTGGAACCTTTTTAATTTATTCTTTTTTTTTCTTTTTACAAAACTTAAATCATTCAGCGCCTTATTATTCTAGCTTTTTTACTTTATATCACTATATGTATATCGGTTTGACTTGTATTTATACTCCCCACCTTTGCACTATTTGCAGTTAACATTTTGTTGTTGTTTTCTGTAAAATGTATTGACAGATTAAAAAAGAAAAAAAAACATAAAAAAATACTTTTGAAAAAAAAAAAGACAATATCTTCTTTATGGAAATTATCGAGCGATTTTTATTTTCTTTAAAATTAATTATTGTTAGATTTAATTTTTTATACCAGGGCCCCCTTCTTCCTGAGAAAGAATTCTGGTTAAGGGAATGTATAGATCTTGTACGCTTTTTAATATTTCAATGATAAACATCAAGATCTATACTTAAAAGAACATTAATTTATTAAACTCTTGAATCCATAAATCCTTACATTCGGAATCATATAAACGTGATTGTCCTTTCAAGAACGTCATAGTTCTTTCAAAATCGATGCAGGATCTAGACCTAGATTTAGTCTCTAGCCAAATTTAATTTTTTTTTTTTACTTTGAAAAATATAACGCTCAAATTAAAGTTTTCCCCTTGTGGCTAACAAGCTAGTAATTCTTTTCCAAGCGATATACATCAACTGTTAAATTTCAAGAAAAATCGCTAGTGTCCTTTTAACATCAACGTCCACCCACCCACCCAGGTTCCTTGAAGGAGTGACTTAAAAAGAGTTAATGTAAAAAAAAAAAATCATAATACTTTTGAAATTTCAAAAATGCTGTTTCACAAGCCTATATATATATATATATATATATATATATATATATATATATATATATATTGTACCAAGAATGAACAAACTTCAAAAAAGATAAAACGAAGCGTTGTTGTGTAAAGTTACTAAATATAACTTTTATTATAATATAGACAGAATCAATTTAAATACACACACACACACACACCCACACACACACACACACCCACACACACACACACACATACACACATACATACATACATACATACATACATACATACATACATACATACATATATATATATTAGAGAGAGAGAGGGGGGGTGTAAATATTTATATAGTTATTTATTTAACAAGTTTAATATTGCGCAACTGTACCAAATCAAATAAAATTAATTTTCCCCACCCACAACATAAATGTATTAAATAAAAACTACTATTTATAATATTTATAGCGGTATATTTCGCTTTCATTTGTTAATGTTAATGTGTTAATTTTGTTTGTACTCAGAATGCGGAAAGGTTTTCACAGCAACTTCGGGAACAATTAATTCCACCTCTCATTTAGTGGACAGGAATGTCAGTCAAGATTGTAACTGGACCATATCTGCCCCTGTAGGACACGTGATTTCATTGAGGTAAAAAAAACAACCTTTTAATAAAGAGAACGATTTGAGATAACATTTTTTTTAGGCCATTACATTGAAAATATATATCAATATCAATTAATGATGAGGCATGTTTAGCTGTGAGGTATAAACTGCATGGCTATCTACCAAATGGCTCGAGCTCAAAACCCCACTCGATCTGACATGTCTTTGCTGAGCGCCTTAAGTCAGCAGGGAAACCTTCCAGATGACATCTCACCCACTGGTTTACAAAAAATATTGGACCATGGTGTACTGAGTAAGCTAAAAGCATGAAAGATATGCTATACAAAAATAGCACACACATATATATTTGGAGTTGCACACACTAAACCCCGAAGTTCAAAATAACAGTCTACACAGGCATTTGAACTCGACAACCATGGTTTTAAAAGCCAAGCGCTTGACCATTCAGCCACCAGACCACTGTTTACATTTATTGTTTAGGTAATTATACAATGTCTTTTCGCTTTAGGTTTCTGGCGATGAACTTGTGTTATTGGTGTTGTAGCTATGTTTACATCTATAACGGGAATCACACGAACTCCGTTATATGGAGCGGATCGTATTGGCCCAGTTCAAATTTGGTTAGGTCGTCTGGCAATGAAATGTTAATTGTGCAATACCCAGATTGGTGCGATAACAGGCGTGATTTCATCGGATTTACAGCCTCGTTTTGGACACACGGTATGATATTTTTAGTATTTACGGAAGCATGATATTGCAAAAGTGTATATCTTAATGCCTTGTGATTTATTACTTTGAAAATATCAAAATAGTTATTGTAACAACCATAACTATATTTTTTTAAATATAATTGTATGGGAACGATACATTTACAAATAGTTTAAAAATGAGTTTTAAAAATGAGTTAGTTATAAGATAGTTTAAAGAAGTGGCAGATCGTGTAACCAAATTAGAGATGAGGTTACTGCTAGAGAAGAACTGTATGTCCCCCTTTCTCCCAATACTAACAGTTAGCATTCATAAGGTGAAGGAAAGTTGTTCTTGCCTGTTAAGATCAACCCTATTAGAAACGTATTTGTTGAGACTAGTATTCATGTGACGAATATTGTCAGACTGTGACATTTATGATATTTATGAGCCAGATCCCTAGTACTCACGCCTTCTATATTGTAATATAACCAACGATGTATTTGTTTGTCCGAGAACAATCCTAGAATCTCCGCTCCAGTCTAGATCAATCCCACTCCCGCGCTTATTTCGCTCTCATGTATATGCTTCGCAAAATCTATGACCTTAACATATGACAATAATATGCGTAGTAAGTAATGGATGTAATTTAAGCGTGAGTGTGTAATGTTTAAATACGACTTTCCTATAGGGACCACCTTGGAATTAATTAATGTTAAACAAACTCCATTTGTCATTTTATTGTTTTTAAATAAAAGTAAAAGTTTTTAGTAAACAAACACTTTCACCGGTAAATAAATAATATATCACATGTTTCCTTTTTCTTAGATATGTTAGAATTTGTATTCTTATTGCGTAAGAACCATAAACCAATGACTATAGCATTATACCGTTTCCTGTTTTGATATATGTACACTATACATTAATAAATGAAACATATTATATCTTATTTTATAAAATAAAAACAACAAAAGAATGTCCTCCCAACATGTACGATGATAACTGTTCAACACCCTGTTCCTGTGACGTCAACAACACCATCGGAGGGTGTAACAGCATCACTGGATACTGCCCATGCAAGTCAGGATGGACAGGCAGTGACTGCTCTGTAGACATTGACGAATGTTCCCAGAACTATTTTCTTTGCCCAGACTATTCCCGTTGTCACAATCTACCAGGCAGCCACGAGTGTCGATGTAAACCTGGACTCGTCATGGGCTCCAACAACGTTTGCATCTGTAAGTAATGTCAAATAAAAAATCTTAAATCTTTCAGTTTTAGTTCTAATGGAAAGGAGACGACCACTTCGTTCAGGTCTTATGTAATAGTAGTTTAAAGGGTGAAGGTTTTCTTTAAGAATCGTGAGTGTTTTGGAAAGGCATCTTTTATGGAAAAGCTCTTTAAGAGATAGTAGCTGTGTTCGAGTGATATATGATGCTTTTTTAATTAGTCTATTTAGTCGGAATTCTTCTACATGGTATAACTACATGGTATAACTACATGGTATAACTTTGGGCTTTACTGTTTTGTCTATTTTCAATGTAACCACGCCTAAGTCACCTAGAGCGTCAGGGTTTTGATATTTGTTTCCTGTGGCTTCGACTTTGGCAATATATCGATCTTCATTTATGTGGATGAGTTCCATTTTCCTCTGTGCTGATAATCCTAGCAGGCATGTTAGATCATTTGGTACTACCACATACTCTACATTGAATTTCTCATTGGTCTTTAGATTGGTGGTTACCAACGTAGCTTTTCCTTTTGGCTCCATTACCGTCTTATTCCACATTGCTAATCTCTGGGACGTCGGTATTATCTTGTCTGGGCACACATAGTTTTCGTTTATGGTATTGACGTCGGCGGCACTGTCTACTTGAAATCTGACTCTTTGGTTGTTGATCATCATAACGGCCGTCATCCTATGCTTTTTGGGGCCATTCATTGCAGTTTTGAGTTTTGAGTGTACCTTCATCTTCTTCTGTGTCTGAGTCTATGTTGCTCTGTGTCTTTGCTTGAGTAATGCTGTATATTTTCTTTCTGTAGACAGAGGCAAAATGATTCCTGCCTCCACAAATTTGACACGATTTTCCCCAGGCCTAACATTTTTCTTTTATGAATTAATGGTCGCCCTTGCAAAATTTACATGTTTTCCTTTGTCTTGGCCCTTTGTCACTCTGTTGATATTCTTTTCTGTATTCTGGACCTGACTTAGATGTTGAGATTCTTTCAATTGTTGGTTTGTCCAAAAGTTTATTTCTTCCTTCTCTAATATCCTTCATTTGCCTTTTCATATATCCTACACACATCTATGCATTTCTGTAGGGTTGGTTTATCATCTTGCAACAGTTTCATCTTCAAGTGATCACTTCTAACCCCTAAGATAATTCGGTCCCTAAACAGACTCTCTTCTAGTTTAATCAAATTGCAGCTGCTTGCCAGTTTCTTCAGGGCAGTTATGTACGAGTCAATGCTCTCGTCCTCCTCTTATCTTCTCGTATTGAAGACATATCTCTCATATGTTTCGTTCGTTCTCCCAACGTAGAACTCTTCAAAACTCTTTAAAATTTCATTTATTTTTGTCTCCTGCCCTTTTCCAAATGAATCAAACACGACTGCTGCCTAACTTCCTATTACGGTCATTAGTGTTGTTACACGTATATCTTCTGTCTCTGTTATGAGTTTGGTCTTTTCATAGTCATCCCAGTCTCTGAATCTTTTCTTATTGGCCGCCATATTGTCTGTTTGCAATAGCGGTTGCGGTACTGGGAAATATCTGTTAGCAGTTGCCATTTTAGCTACTGTTTTGTTCTATTTTCTTTAAGTTTCTCTAGGTTATCGTTTACCTTTATTAGATGTGTACACCGCTGCCACCATGTTACGAAAGATAATTGAATATAAACAAACTTGAAATAACAACACTTTCAGATCATAACAAACAACTTTACTCAGCCATCTTGGCTACCTGAGTAGTGTCCCCTATCCATGGGCATAACTTTTCTCACCATATAACATTCCATCAACACTATTGATAGAAGGTACAGATGACAATCCATTGATTCCATTTATTCGGATTGTTGTAGAACATTTGTAATTTCTTGGCCAGTGTTGCATATTTCTTGCAGTCAGCATTTATTATAATAAATAAAAAGTTATATCAGGGTTTGAAATAACACGCTCATACTCAAGAAAGAACGATTGACAATTAAAGATAAAGTGAAAGATGGCCGTCAGGAGATAAGTTATCAGCGGCATGATCATAAATATTTTAATTGTCCTCATCTCTCAAAAGATTTCCACTAATTACACCACACCTTGGTCTTAAATGATAGGTAATCAGCCTAGAGCGGATTGATCATAATTATTCTATCGTACTTCTATCTCTCAAAAGATTTTCATTTTCCCTATTTCAACCACACCTTGGCCTTTGATCATTACATCACGCAATATGTGCAAGATAATATTTGCATCCCTATATCAAACAGAAACAGTATAACTAAATACTAACCTGGCATTACAATATATCTACTTATTTAAATTTAAAAAAATCATTTCTCAACAATTTGAAGAGTGGAGGGGAATACTAGAAACACTATAATAACATGTCCAAAATATGAAAAAGTATTTCTTAATAAACATATTCATATATTAGATGAAATGAGGGCTTAAAGGCAAAACCTTACCAACACAATTACACAATAATTAAGAAAAAAATATTTAATTGGAGAAATTTCCGATAGGCAAGGTCACAAAAATACATAGATCTAGATCTAGACATAATTTGATTTGTTGAGCTATGTCAATGTTGAAATGATGATGTATTTCAGATGATATAAACTCCACAAACTGCACCACAAGAAACTGCTCACACATGTGTGTCAACTATACGCCAGTAAACAAGACCTCCCCAGTAGATCAGTGTTATTGTCCAATAGGCAAGGAACTGGCCGGTGACCAATGTATCGGTAAGATGTAGGAAAAGAGTTGTAAAATGTTTTGTAAAATGTTTTACATGTTTCGGATGTTCCTTCAGAGTTGAAGATAGTTTACTTCCTAGTCCAAACCTCCCGCAGGACGACGGGGGATGGGAGCGGGCAGGATTTGAACCTTCGACCATCGATAAATCCGAACGATAGTCCAGCACGCAAACCGCACGACCAGGCAGACTTATTAGGTCACATTTATTATATTACATCGTCAATCTCAGCAGACACATACAATCCCTTACAATGACAAACAATGCACTTACATTTAATCAATCACACACACACACTAATATTAGTTTAAACTTTTTATGGAAATTTGATTTATGTGAAATGCTTTTTGAGTATTTTTACAATACCGTGCCTCATATTCTGTTTGACTGCCCCAGACTTGCTGATCTCCGTCTCGACAGGTCTGGGAAACCCAAAATTCTCGACCCGTATGGCGACATTTATGCACTACGCAAGACAGCAGGGTTTCTGTCCAGGGCTTTTGCAAGAGAGGATTTGAGCCTCTCAAGCCCTCACTCTAATGGAGTTATCTTATCTTATATAATACAGACGTTACTTCAAAAAAGAAGATGATTACGTCCTACGATGATGATGATGGTGATTCGATTCATAACTTCATAGAACCTGGAACCTTCTTGGTGGGGGGATGGACATGGATCTCTGTTATGAAAATTATATTTTGTATCGGTTGTCATTCTTATGTTTACATGTGCTTGTAACTTATCCGTAAGAATGTGTTCACGAAATGTGTGTTGTGTAGTCATTCAGTGTATTAAAGCTATACTTAGCAAACATGGTTTTCGACTGTGTTATCATTATGTTTATAACAATGTAATACACTGAATCAAAACTGTGAAGTTGTAAGAATTTCGAAATGGATAGGATATTTCGGCCAGAGAAGTTTGACATCGAGCCCACAGCACCTCAAGCAGCAGAGCATTGGCAGCACTGGTATGAAACTTTTAAAAACTTTGTATCAGTAGATAAGCTTGATACTAGGAAACTACTGATAAACTATATCTCTCCTGCTGTATACCAAATGATAATTGATAAAGAGACATTCGATGAAGCAATCCAGACTCTAAATTGCATCTACATACAACCAAAGAATGAGATGTTTGCTAGGCACAGGTTAGCTACTTGCAAACAAGAGCAAGGTCAAACGATAGACGCCTGATGCAGAAATTAAGAATTCTATCCAAAGATTGCAAACTTCAAAGCGGTGACTGCTGAACAACACCGAGAAGAGGCTATTAGAGATTCGTTTATCAATGGACTAGTGTCCAACAGCATTCGAAAACGTCTACTTGAAAAGACTGTTTTGAGTTTAAAGGACGCCTTCGAGGAGGCTCGCTTACTGGAACATGCTTATCAGCACTCATTACAATATGAATCATCACAGCCGGAAACAAAATTCTTTGGCCACACCCTCGCCAAATGTAATGATTCCTCAGAGTGCAAGCAATTTACACATACATGAAGTAAATGCATTAGCTAACAAGTGTTATTTTTTGCGGCAGGGTTAAGCATCCTCGCTCTCGATGTCCTGCAAGGGAAGCGACATTCAATCAGTGCTTCAATAAGGGTCATTTTCAAAAAGTATGCAAATCGAAATGTTCAACAGTTTTGGCTATAGCTACTGTGCAGCCTTTGAGTTTAAACAAATCTACGATACCGATTTTCATCAACGATGTGCAATTTAAAGCAATAGTAGACACTGGGAGCTGTGAAAGCTATATTTCAACGCACATTGCTAAGCAGCACAAATGGCCGACATGTTCCTCAGGCAACAGAATCTTTATGGCTTCCACCCATCTATCTCGAATCACTCAAAGACATATCTACGCTAACATATGACTCAAAAATGAACGATACAAAGGAGTTAAATTTTCTCTACTAGACAATTTGTGCTCCGACGTCATTCTTGGACTTGACTTTATAAGTTTGCACCAAAACTTGTTTATTCCTTTCGATGGTCAGAAACCCTCGTTGTGCCTAAATACTCTCCAGCCAGCGAGGGTAGAAGCTCCTAGCCTATTTAGTAATCTGTCACCAAACTGTATTCCAGTGGTTACAGTGTCTCGCAGATACTCAATTCCAGATAGAAAATTTATAGCGAAGGAAATTCAACAACTGATAAAGGATGAGGTTATTGAACTATCTAAGTCTCCCTGGCGAGCACACGTCCTAATCACAACAAATGACAGACATAAGAAAAGAATGGTTATAGACTACAGTCAAACCATAAACCGGTTCACTCTCCAGACGCCTACCCTATGCCCAGAATTGATGAACTAGCAGAAACATTTTCCCAGTACTCTGTATATAGCACTTTAGACCTGAAAAGTGTATACCATCAGATTCCCATAAAAGAAGAGGAAAGGCGTTCACAGCCTTCGAAGCATGTGGGAAACTGGATAAATTCCGTCGGATTCCGTTTGGCGTTACGAATGGAGTCGCCTGTTTTCAGCGTACTATTGACAAAATCATCGAAGACGAACGACTCACTGACACTTTTGCTTATGTGGACAATGTGACCATCTGCGGTCAGGACTCTGAATCTCACGACCAAAACCTACAGCGCTTTCTTGACAGTGCTCAAAAGTATGGAATCACTTTTAAAGAAACAAAAAGTGAAATGAGCACTACTTAAGTGAGACTGTTAGGATACGAGATTTCCAAAGGACAACTCAAGCCGGATCCTGAGAGATTTCGCGCTCTAAGGAAATTACCAGTACCAGTGAACAGAAACGAGTAGTGGGTCTTCTGGCTTACTACTCACAGTGGATACTTAACTTATCAACAAAAATAAGCCTGTTAACAAGAAATCAGCAATTTCCTGTCTCTAAAGAAGTCAAAAGAACATTTGAAAGTTTGAAAAATGAGCTTGAAAAAGCCGCCGGGTATACTATAGATCCGAATCGCCCTTTAACCGTTGAGACGGATGCTTCTGATATAGCCATTGCGGCTACCCTCAACCAAGTTGGCCGGCCCGTTGCTTTCTTCTCTCGCTCATTAACAAAAAGTGAAAGAAAACATTCTTCAGTTGAGAAAGAAGCATATGCCATTGTTGAGTCGTTGAGGAAATGGAAACATTTCTTAGTTGGTAAAGCGTTCACACTTGTTACGGATCAGCGATCTGTCTCTTTCATGTATAACAGGTCAAACAAGGGAAAAAATTAAAAATGAAAAAAATCCAGAGGTGGATACTAGAACTCTCGTGTTTCCACTATGACGTCATCTATCGCCCTCGCAAGCAGAACACTGTAGCTGATACATTTACCAGAAACTATCTATCGGCCTCAATGAACTATTTGGTCTACCCAATCACCAAAAATAAAACGAACACATGTACCTATTTAACCTTCTTCTTCTTCTTCTTCTTCTTCGTTCTCACTTTTACATTAGAACGTTCAGATGACTAGACCAATTTAACCTAATTTTAGGAGTATTAAATTATTGAAAACTACAGTGTATAGCTATTTGTATTTCATTTTAGACTTTGTTGTGTCACCCTCATACAGTTCACTAAAGAAGGGTATTGTAGTAACCTATAAAATTTATTATATGCATTATATATTGATATGTTGTATGCATTGACTTAAAGCAATAGAAGCTTTATAAACAAATTAAATTAGTTTTTTTTTTCAACATAGATTGCACCGATTGGAAATATGGACCTGACTGTGAACTAAGCACCAGCTGTTTTAGAAATCATACAGCGAAATACAACTCCTACAATGGTCAATGTTTTTGTTATCCTAACTGGACAGATGCCTATTGCGAATACGACTTTGATGAGTGTTACTATGGGACATACACCTGCCAGCCTCACGCATTATGTTCCAATACATATGGCGGCTACGTGTGCTATTGTAATGAACAATATGGTTACATTGAAGTAACAAATTCAACATGCGAACATATCGGTAAGTTTGGCAATTTATCAGTATTTCAACAAATATTTCTTTTCTTACGTTTCCTTGGTGCTTTCTTTCTTGCTGGTTTAATAAATTAAAAAAAAAAACAAAAAAAAAATAAAAAATAAAAGGAAAACCTTCTTTTTTAAAATAAAGTAATTAAGATAGAAAGAGTCCATAAAAGGTACCCAAAAAGTTTGCAGACTTGACTGAAGTGGTAGTATAAGCTGAATTAGTCCCTTTTATAGATTGTCGTCTGAGGCTTTAGCTTAGTGAACACAAAATGAGATAGAAACAATATATAATTATACAATCTTCCATGTTCATAGACTTTTCGCTAGTAGATGCCATTGGCTTGAGAAGCCTGATAAGGCTTTAGTCCAAAAGTTCGAATTCAGGTCGTTCCCTTTATTAAATATATTTAAAAAGCGATCATTTAGATACCCCGTTCTTTCTACCCCCTACCCTTTCCCAGAACTGGTCCAGACAAGGGATAGGAACATGGCGCATTGAGAAAGCTAAAAGCAAGAAATTGCGCTAAACAAAAACAATTGGTAAAAAAAAATCATTATCACAAAGATTTATTATTGTTAGTCTAGAATAGATCTATTACAAATTTAATTACATGAATGATCCATTCTAATTGATACACCTACTATGCTATTCTTTCGAAGTATTTTATTTTTACTTTGCTTGTTACAAGATAAGATTTATTAGTAGTAGATTAGATTACATTACATTAGATTAGTAGATGACTATTTTTATTATATTTTCTCTAGATTGCAAAAAGACATTTACCAATGAAACCGGCGCTATCATCAATTACTTTTACAATAGATGGTTTGTTATACAAAACTCTAGTTGCTCATGGCTAATCAGTGTTAGAAGTGACTATGTCATATCTCTCAGGTAAGTCTATCCGTAATTGTAGAAGTCGCTAAAATTAAGCGACGGATTACCGAAAACATCTAGGTCTATATATTTTTAAATTTTAATAATAATATAAATCTAATGTGCTAATTAACTATATTAGAATGTGCGCCCTGTGTTTGGGAACCCTCAACCCATGAAAACAAAGAAACTAGAACAGACGTAAAATAGAGTCGTGAGTGTAACTAGTGGCGGACTGAAAGGGTTAATGTGTGTGCGGCCTACTGATACACACGACTCAGGCCAATCACACAGGTCAACGGGTCAACGGCTGTCGATAGACAAGGGACAGTACTGCTAGTTCACGCAAGTATGACCTGAGTTGTGGTCATGTGATCAAGAGCCTTCACGGTCGAGAGACAGTGTGTTGACAAGTCCAGAACAGCAAGGCCTAAGGACTGTGGTACCTTGAGAGTCGTTGAAAATGTAGCTGTACGAGCTAGAGAGACTAGTCATGTTAAGTTAGGCAGTTCTGTCAAGTTCAAGAAAGCATTTGAATTTGATGTAGCCAATTGTGTTGAATTGGCTGTCGATGTATTTGTAAATTAAATCGCCACTTTGTTACTTGAAGCTCTTGTTGTCAAGTTCTTGTGTTAGAAGGTTAGATCTGATTGAGAAGATCGTAACAATATGTACATTTGCACAAGTAACAATGCACCATTGCTATTGCAGTGTCCAATTCCGTGTCTTCCCAGAACATTACTCCAGGTTTTCTAGTCAGAGCCTACCCTGGCATTGAAGTCGCCCAGTATTATGAGTTTGTCTGTTTTGGGCGTTTTGATTATTGCAGAGTTCAGATCCGAGTAGAAGCTTTCCTTAATGTTGTCTTGGTTGGACATAGTTGGGGCATAAACACTAATAAGAGTTGCATGTCGCCTTGAGGTCAGGGGTAGGCGTAATGTCATTAGACGGTCATTTATGCCTTTTGGTAATCCTGCTAACTTGTTGACTAATTTGGATTTCACTGCTAAGCCAACACCAGCTTCACGCCTTTCCTCGCTATTTTTGTCAATCCAGAAGAACGTGTAGCCTGCGCCAACTTCTGTTAACTGTCCTTCTTCTGCAAGTCGCGTTTCACTCAGGGCAGCAATATCTACATTGTATCTGGCTAGTACGACGTTCAGGACGGTTTGATTCGGCACGGTCGAGTGCGGACATTCCAGGCGCCGAGTGTGAGTTCATGTGTTTTAATTTGTTTTTTCCGTGTTGCTCGTGCCAGTGCTGCTTTTGGCAGACTTAATGAACAAGTGTGGCAACGAAGAGAACTCAGCATATCCACTTAACTGAAGGTCTACAGTGCTTTAGTCCTCCCGTCACTCCTATATGCATCAGAGTCCTGGACCCAATATTCCCGTCACACCAAAAAGCTAAACTCCTTCCACCTACGCTGTCTAAGGAGCATCCATAAATTGTGTTGGTCCGACCACATACCAGACACAGAAATCCTAAGACTGTCCAACATGACCAGTATCAATGCGACAGTTAAAGGGTCCCAACTTCGATGGGCGGGACATGTTGTCCGCATGCCAGACAACCGCCTTCCCAAACGACTTCTGTATGGGGAGCTGTGTGCAGGAAAGCGCTCCCAGAGAGGCCAATATAAGCGCTACAAAGACACTCTCAAGAGCTCCTTCAAGGAATTCGATATCAACATTCACAGCTGGGAAGCATTAGCTCTATATCGCTCCTCATGGCGTAAGGCTGTGAGTCTCGGAGTCTCAAGATTTGAAGCAAGAAGAAAAAGGCCTATCTGCAACTGACCAAGCCTACCCATGCCACGTATGCGGCCGGCTTTTTAAAGCGAGGATTGGACTTTACAGTCATCTTCGAGTCCATAGGAAATGAGAAATGTGCTCATCTTCGACAACGAAGGAGGAGATATATATATATATATATATATATATATATATATATATATATATATATATATATATATATAGCGCGTCAGTGCAACGCCGCTTGTGTTTACGTAATAAATGGAGTTCCTAATATGTCTTCCCTCTTAAACAATAATTTCAAATTTGTATAATGTAAATATTCTACAGTGAGATTTTTAAGATAGTGAATAGTTGTAAAATTGGTGTATTTTGAAAAAAAAAACTGCTTGCATAGTTGATTAAAAAAATATTTTTTTTACTTTCAGAAAAGAAAAAAAGTAAAATTTGCATCAGAACTTTGAAAGGTCTAAAATATCATGATGTTAGATTTTCAATATCTTTTCCCTTTTACGAGATCTAAACAGGACGGATTGACGGACTAACAGACATTCCACACAAAACTAATAGCATCTTTTCCCCTGGAGCTAAAAATAAATTCTCCACTTGCTTTATTTCTTTCCGTATTTTATGATTAACATCTTGCAGTTCACGAGATAAATATGAAAAACTACTTATTAATTGTTGTTTTATATTATGTTCCACTTAGGCCTATATGTATTCTAAATAGATTTTCTCTCTTAAAAAAAAAAGAGTAAACATTGGTTTGTAAATGTAGTAGTTAATACCGGTATTATATAACTTACATAACTTAGCAATATAATTGTAAAAAGAAATATCTAAAACCGTTTGCATATATGTGTTAAAAATATGGTAAATAGTTATCTCCCTTACTAAATCGCCTTCTGTGTTTGTTACTATTAATAGTGAATAGTTGTAAAAATGGTGTAATTTTATGAAAAATCATTGCATAGTTGATTTTAAAAATTAAAATTTTCACTTTCAGAAAAGAAAAGAGTAGCCACTGCATCAGAACTTTGAATGATCTAAAATACCCTGATGTCGGACAGACAGTCCACTCAAAACTAATGCCGTCTATTCCCATTTCGGGGGCCGCTAATAAATTGTAAAATACAGATTTCCTTATCAATTTAAGTTTGGAAGCTAAGAGCTTTACCACTCAGCCACCATGAGGAGTCTCCTGTTCATATCCCGGAAGAAAACTGCGATGCGAGTTTAAGATTCCCCCCCCCCCCCAACCGAGTCCACTCTACTCTATTTGGTTATGGGTACTTGACATTATTAGCGACAAAGTATAGCAGGTTAGTCGTTTTGCTGGCCACATGGCACCCTCGTTATCCATAAGACACAGAAACAGATGACGTTTACATCATCTACCCCAAAGGTCGCAATGTCTGAAAGGGTCATTTTACTTTGAAAAAAAAAAATCTAATGCTTTTTGCAGATTCTCAACATTCTACATAGAAAGTAGCTATGGCTGTCAAAACCAATATTTTGAAATATATGATGGTAATAGCGCTTCAAGTCGTCGCATTGGCCGTTACTGTGGCAGTGGCATCCCCAATGTCATCCGAACAACAGGGAATAATATGCTGGTTACATATGTTTCCTATTCCAGCTATTATAACTACTATTATTACGGAAACTTTTATGCAACATACACATCACACAGTAAGTTGTTTTGAATTCTTTCACATAATATATTCATTTAGACGATATTTATAAAAATATGGTTACCAGACACACAAATGAGGGCAACAAAGTACACCAAAACAAAACCAACAAAGGTTACAAAGATAGTTTGTGTGGAAACAATTAAATGATGATTGAGGATATATTGTTCAATGTAAACCTGGCTTAACTGATGTTATTGATCTAATTGATAGTGATCTCTCATTCAAGACCTTAAGGAAGAAGCTTTACCTTTTGGTTATGCCTTTAAATTGTTAAAATATTGTCCAGATGCTGCATAATACTATGGGCTAATGAATTTTTGACCCAGAGATCTCAGAGGGTTAGGGTAAACAATGTTATATCAAATGAACGCATAGTTAACACAGGGGCGCCCCAGGGGGGCTGTGACATCGCCATTGTGGTTCATTTTGTACACCAATGATTTTCAATCCGATTGTCCTTTTTGCTCCTTCACAAAATTCGCTGATAATGCGGCTCTTCTTGCCGTGCTTTCAGAGAGCTCAGACGTAAATGAGTATTTCAAAGAAATAGAACACATTGAAAAATACTGTAAAGATAATTTTTTATTATTAAATGTAAAAAAACCAAAGAAATGATAATCGATTTTCGTAGGGACAAGAAGGAAAATGATATTGTTTCTGTAGCTGGAGAGACTATTGAAATTGTGCAAACCTTTAAATACCTTGGTACTATCCTAGACAATAAACTAAATTTTACTACAAATACTGATTATATTAGCAAAATAGGGCAGCAAAGATTACGATTACTAAGAAAACTGTCCTCCTTTAATGTTAGCGAAAAGGCTTTGGCTATGTTTTATCACGCTCATATCTGCAATATTTTAAGTTTCAATATCACTGCCTGGTATGGCAATCTGAGCATTAAAAATAAAAATAAACTTTATAGAATCCTAAATGCTGCTGGTAAAATCATTGGCAAAAAAAAAAAAAACCCATTTGGGCAGTTGTTTGAGACAAACATCTATAAAAAAGCTAACAAGATCCTCGAAATAAAGAATCACCCTTTGTGTCAGGATTTTGTGATTTTACCATCACAAAAGAGATACAAGACACCGATAGCAAAGACAAACAGACACAAACACTCTTTTGTTCCCCTGGCAATCAAATCATTATATAAGAACAATCTGGTATAAGCTTTGTCACATGTAAATTATGAGTGAGTCTGGTGTGAATGTACACTTTGGTGTCTTATAGTTATAATGTTTTTTGTTTGGTGTAATGCACAAATTGTAAGACAAATTTCCATACGGACAATAAAGATTATTATTATTATTATTATATGAAATACTGAGATTTTCTATAATTATTAAAGTTTTATTTCCTTGAGGCTATACATAGTAAGGCTATACGTAGTTTTAAAGTTGTAAATGATTTTTGTTAAACGATCACAAGCTATTACATTTAAAGAACTTAAAAATAATTACAGCCTGTCGAAACTTTACGTATGGAAAGGAGTCCTGTGATAAAAACTGTCGCTGCGTGAAAGAAAACACTCAGTTCTGTGACAACATTAATGGAGAGTGTATCTGCAAGCCGGGCTGGACGTCTGGAGACTGTTCTGTTGATGTGAATGAATGTCTGGGCACCAACAACAAAGTCTGCCCACCAAATTCTGACTGTGTCAATACTAAAGGAAGTTACAGGTGCAACTGTCACTTGGGGTACAAGTTTAATGTGACCACTGCAAAGTGTGAAGGTACTAGCATATACACTTTTTTTGGTTTCAATATAAGATTTTATTTGTCTTCAAATACAAAAAAAAATCTAATAAAATACTCAGAAAAACATAAAGATAGATGCATATTCCTAGTTCCATATGCTAGGACACATTTGTACAAATGCTCCTTCTTCCCTAGTGCTATTAGAGCTTGGAATGGGTTGTCTAAGCCAGGCAGGAAAACCAGTGACTTAGCAGAATTTCAGTCATTGGTTAACATGCATGACTAGATGCATGACGCGTAGGACGTAATCATCTTCTTTTTTGAAGTAGGCCTACCGTCTGTATTATATAAGATAAGATAATAGAACTTAGTGCCGCCACTGATTCACGCCAAGTCCTCTCTGAAGGTTCCACAATGGCATCGACCATTACTACGATTATGTCGTGTCACAAAAGTAGACCTGAACCATTATACTTGTTATAAGTGGCCGGAGGCCGCGCTAACCATGGGGAATTTCTTCATATTCCATACTGTTAACGCCACAAAGCCGTGTAAAGACTGACACTTATTAAACCGCAATGATGGCGGCATTTTGTGGAACGGCCTTGCTGACTAGATGAACTGCATCTTTATTTCTCTCACACGTGAGTCAATTAAATAAAAAAAGCCAAACAAATGCAACCACACGTGAAAAACATGTTTGATGGCGCATGTAGAAATTCCTGTGGTCTTGTTGAACTGGACTCCAATAATTTAATATTCTAAAAGCAATAAAGTGAAACAGATTTTTTTTTTTTTAACTTTTGGTCAAATGAGTTAATTTCACTGACCTATTTATTTTTGTAAATGTAGGCCTACTTAACATGAAATTAGTTAATCTTTGGTTTTCTCCTTCCATCATATTCCATGGTGTGTTGTTTACTTACCTAATTATATGCTACTTCTCAACACCTATAATACCATGCGAATATTATAATCAAGCACATAGATTTTAGATCTAATGTCTAATGTAACATTTTTGTTTTAGAAAGCTCTGACTGTGTTGTAAAACCCTGCTCACACACGTGTTACGTCATCAGTCCTGGTAATGAGCAATGTGTTTGTCCTGATGGCCTTAAACTTGATGAAGGGACCAATACGACCTGTGTTGGTAAGGTTTAAAATTAGAAATGTATTAAGTCTACATAGAACTAGCCTAACTAGGTTTTTGGATCTATAAACTATAGGCTATAATATTAACTAGGAGATATTCTTAAAAGATAAAAAGATCTACATAGGTTGTAGATCTATAGACTATAGGCCTATTAATCTATATATAGATCTAGGATTTATTCTTAAAAGTAAAAGGGTTTCTTAAATTCTTTCCTGGACTGGCGTCCTTAGAAAATGGAATGGGTTGCCTGAATCAGCTAGGGAAACCAATGACTTGGCAGAATTTAAGTCATTGATTAACAAAAATAATTAACATGCATGACTACATTTCTAGAGCCATTATAGATTGACCTAGGACACGCGTCACACGCAGACTAGAGCTAGACTAGATTTAGATTTAGATGCATAAATGGCATAAATATAGAAATCTAGATCTAATCATCTACATTTTTGATGTAACGTCTGTATTTTATAAGATGAACCAATTTAATCTAAGTATAGATGACCTTCTGTTTTGAAGGAACATCTATTATTATAAAATTAATATTGATTTAAATATTGTTATTCTGTTTTCATACACAGTTCCATACTATCCCTATGGCATGGAAGTCGGAGATTCACTACTTTCAGACGACTATGTTTCTGTTGGCTCAATCCATGTCAGTAAACCTATACAGTTCAGTACTGGAGCCCCATTCGGCAATCAGTACCAAACATCAGCATTTGTAAGTAGGCCTACAATTAAACTTAAAATGGAGTCTATATGACCTAACTATTTGCCCATAGTGTAATTAAAACTTTTTATAATGCTTTTTCTTTAACTTCATGTATTTTTAGATAATGTATTAGACCCATGGCAAATGAAAAATAAATATTTGATATAGGTTTAGGCTCTGTAATTATTTAGGAAAAATAAGGTAAACATTGTTATTATCAAAGTATTTGGTTAATTTGCATTAATATTTTAGTAATATGTTCAGAATAATAAAAAAATAATCTTTTGTATATCATATTTGTCCACAGATTTTCTCAAATGGAGTTATAGGTTTCAATGACTACATGTTCACAATAGGTGGCATCACAGATATCGGTAAACTCACCAACCTAAACATTGTTGCTCCATATTTGACCAATATCAATCCAAAACTTGGTAAGATATGACAGAATGATTACCTGATCATGTGGTATGTGTTATAGACTGTCATCTTGACAGTCCTTAGTTTAAACCATGCCTGCCCCATTCTCCCACCATCCTGGGTTTGGTAAAGGATGTAAAAATCTTAAATTTTGAAGTAACACCCGAAATGTGCATAACAAAAACAAACTTTTACAATGTCTCAGGGATCATCCACAAATTCATAGCTTAGAACCTTGATAGTAAATGCATGATAGTATATCTCAATTTGAATAGATGAAGTCACTTACTGACTACTTAGATTTCAGCTCTGCAGTCAATTAAATTTATGGAAGAAAAAAAAATAGTGAACATATTCTAGAGTAGATATTACTAGATATTCAAAAGAGAAGATAATCACATCCTATGAATTTTATGTGTCAAATCTAGATGCTTGTTAATCAGTGAATTAAACTCTGCTAAGTCATTGGTTTTCCTGGCTGATTCATACAGCCCATTGCATTATTTAACATAACTAGGAAAGAAGAAGCACTTATAGGATATTGTCCTAGCATATACGGAATAAGAAATGAGCCATAATCTTTGTCTTTATGAGTACTTTATTAGGTTAATTTTTTGGAATTTCTAAATTATGGTACAGTGTTTCATGTATTATTGTTAATTTTTTTATTCTTAATGGTGTTAAATATGAATATTTGTTTTTTTATCAATCTAACTGATCTATTTCATGTTGGTTCTACCAGTTTCTTTAAATGTTTTCTTGAGTTGAGGGGTCCAAAACAGAGAATGCATAATCTAGTATTGACCTAACTAAGGCTAAATAGCACTTAGTTTTATAAAGATAAACTACCTAAATCACTATTTTTTTCAGAAAGTTGCCTTAACACTTAATTTAATAACTACGTTTGTAAAAGAATTTATTACTTTATCACATTACCTAAACTATAGTAATTGAGATTTTTTAGTTTCATAAAAGCCATACAAATTATTTGATCTTTAACAGATAAGTGATTCATTATCTGCCTCAACTCATCATGTTGCCTGTTCAATTCTTTTTGTTTGCTCACACTGATGCTGGTTCTGCCATTCGGGGGCAAACTGTCTCAACAAAGATCTGTCACTGGCAATGTCTGAAGCCTCCTCCAACCTGGTGTCCACTGTTCTGAGGTCCTCCATGAAAGTCTGGCAGCACGTTATATGAGGACGTCCCTGTCTGCACTTTCCTCTTATTTCCCTCCATGTAATCGCAACTGGTATGTGTAGTTCATTTTGTCGGAGAACATGTCCTACAAACCTCATGCAACGCTGTCACAACCTCAATAAGTGTTCGACTCCTAGTTTGGCAAAGGATTTCCTTGTTTGAGACCCGATCTGTATAACTGAATCCCAAAATCTGTCTCAGCCAATTATGTTGAACCACATTTAGTATTTTCTCAATTTTGGCAGATGTCTTCCACGTCTCACATACATATGCTGCTGTTGGGATGACAAATGTGTTAAGAAGGTGTATGGTATGTGTAGTTCATTTTGTCGGAGAACATGTCCTACAAACCTCATGCAACGCTTTCACAACCTCAATAAGTGTTCGACTCCTAGTTTGGCAAAGGATTTCCTTGTTTGAGACCCGATCTGTATAACTGAATCCCAAAATCTGTCTCAGCCAATTATGTTGAACCACATTTAGTATTTTCTCAATTTTGGCAGATGTCTTCCACGTCTCACATACATATGCTGCTGTTGGGATGACAAATGTGTTAAGAAGGTGTATTTTTGTCTCAAGTCCAATGGCTTAGAAAAACAGGACAGTTCATTATTAAAGAAGAAAGAACAGACAAACAGGAAAAATTAGCAGAAAAAATGATTTGATGTGAAGGGTTTATTTAATTTTTGTGCATGATTAACACATGAAAAACATGGTTGGCTGCCTGGCCAAGTGGTATTCACTTTATGACTGTCTTCACAATAAACCCAAGATCAAACCTCAATCATAATTATCTTCTGCCATCCTGATTGAGGTTTGGGCTAGAGTGTAATAATTTGTCATTTCTGAAATCTTGATCTGAAAAGTGCATGCGAAAAATCTTTTTTATTATTAATCTGATCTGGGTAACTTCATTGTCAGTTGTATTATTTTATTGACATTTCTCTTTCTCATTTTAGGCCACGTCTATTACCACCTTTATGACACGTTTGGGAATCAATTTGAAGATGTTGTACAAAAATTTGACAATCCAAAGATGGCTGAAATATTGACAAGAGCCAAGAAGGATGTGACAGAGTATCGTGGCTTAGTAGATTTTAAAGTCAACAATGTCTTAATAACTACTTGGGTTAATGTACAACCATTTTCTCTAAATAATAAAGTAAGTAGTTTTTATATATCATTACAATATTATTGCTAAGTAGCAATTATCTCAGCCAACAAAGAGAGATAATCAAAAAAAGGACAAAAAAATGCTTTATGAGATAATCCATTATCTATTGTGTAATTCTGAGATTTTTTAATTTTTTTTTCTGCCCTCTCACTTTGTTGGACAGTTGGGGAAACAAACAAGATCTCTCAACTGCCATTCTCAATTCTTCTGTCTTTTATCAGAAAGTCTTTTTTGCTTGACAGGTCTTTCATTCCTTGATGTCTTACCGTCTCTTCTTTTGTCTGTCTCTCCTTCATTTCCCTGCTACTGTTCTCTGCAGAAAGTTTAAATATATACCAGGGTTCGTAGCCACCTTGAAAACCTGGAAAACACCTTGAATTTCATATTAAATTCAAGGCCTTGAAAAAGCCTTGAATTTCGTAAAAAACGGGGAAAAAACCTTGAATTTTAAAACTGGACCTTGAGTTCTTTCCCTCCCGATACCTGGAGTTTATTTTCGTTTTTTTCCCGGTTACATTGAGCTGACCAGTGACGACGCGTCTACACCGCCTTTCACCCACTTGTGAAGGGCGACCTCGTGATTGAAAACGACCTTGGCTCAAGCAAGCATTTCACTTAGCACTATTTTCCTTTCACTGTTACCACTGAAGACGCGCTAGATCTAGTCTGTAGTGACTATTGTCTATAACTAGAGCAATTAGCAGCCTAATGTGAAGGCTACACCCCTCCGGGCCCTCCCTCGCCGAAAATCTTCTTCTTGTAATAGTAAGAGTGACTTCGCGTGGAAAGTCCGTATATCATCTTATCTTTGTGTCTTTCTGAGTATTTTATTAGATTTTGCATTTGGAGATTATGATTCAGTATTCAAGTATAATTGCTACCGCTACTTTACTTTTGAGTCTTCTCACGATCCATCCTTCTCATCTAGCTAGAAATAGTATCTAGATTTAGATCTAAGTTAGATCTAGTGAAGATAATTCGCGCTTAACCTGAAAACTCCGTGAATTTTAGTTAATTTAAGGATCTAGGTACAGGTACATCTAATGTCTAGATTGCTCTAGAAATATTCTAGATTTACGCTAAATCACTAGAATCTAGTGAAGATAATTCTCTCACAGCCGTTAAAAGTCCGCGAAGTTTAGTGACATTGAGTTAGAATCTATAGAGTCTATATATACGATAGATTCAGTGAAGATAATTCGCACACAGCCGTGAAAAGTCCGCCAATTTAGTGACTTAATTAGATCTAAACTGTAGAAGCAGTGACAGCCGTGAAAAGTCCGCGAAGTTAGTGACTTAGATCTAGACTCGATTCAGTGAAAATAATTCACACACAGCCGTGAAAAGTCCTCGAATTTTAGGGACGAGATTTACGGTGATTCAGTGAAGATAATTCGAAAAAAGTCCGCGAATTTAGTGACTTAGACTTAGATCTAGACTTAATTTACGCTAATCCAATAGAATAGAGTGAAGATAATTCACAGCCGTGAAAAGTCCGCGAATTTAGTGACTTAAATTAGAGTCTAGTCTAGATCTACTGTAGATTTAACGAAAATATTTTGCACACAGCTGTAGAAAAGCCCGTAGAGTTATTTTGGTTGTAATTTACTTAAAACTGATGGAAAGCAAGTCAACTGCTATAGTAGGCCTAAGAAATATTTTTTTTACAAATCTATGTCAATTTAAGAAAATTTCCAACTTCAGATTGCGACAGTTTTAGCTGAATTACATCTCATATTTTTAAAAAGTTATTCTTCTGTAGTGCAAGCTTGTGTGTGTTTTCTAATGTATTAAAAAGTTGCATTTAAATGCTTAGGAAACACTAGAGATGAATTCTTTTTTTTTTTTGGAGGTATGATTTCAACTTATCAGCATACATTTTAATGAGGGTTTTTTAATTTAATATTTAATATTTATATATATTGCTTGCTATGGTGCGATGCATACCTTAAAAATCTAAAACTCTACCTTGAAAACCTGGAAAATCATTAATGAAATTGGCTATAAACCCTGATATACAACCTCGAGGTTTTCTTACAATTGTAAGAGAGTTGATAGTAGTCAGAAGGTCATCATTAGGCCCAATCTTTGTTGTGGTCCTGTTTTAGAGATTTAATTTGATATCTTGTAGCTTTATAGCAGGGACAGAAGAACTAGCTGACTTAATGATGTGCTTAGACAAGACTTCTGCAGCATATGGTATGCAAATAAGTGCCTAAAAAAACTCAAATTATGACCAATAGACAACAGGCTTTATAAGGGGCATCATTATTGAAGGTGAAAAGCTGACTAGTCTCAGTAGTTTTAAATACCTTGGAGCTATTGTCTCAGATGAGGAAACTAAACTTGAACTTCTGGCTTGAATTGTAGAGTCCACAGCACTTGCACTTGCAAAACTCAAAACAATATGGAGAGACTAAGGCATAGGTCTTCTGGGCTCGCAAATACCTTCCTTCAGGGATCAGTACCATGGGAAAGTAGAGAAGGCAGACAGCAAAAGTGATGGGAAGACAACACAAAAGAAAAAGGTTCAATTCAAGGCAAAAGATGGAAAGGAATGGAGAATGACAGTTGACAAATCTTGTGTGGTGTCCCAAAGGTCCAACAGACTAAGGGATAGGTGAACGTGAAGCATCATTAAAAAACCCACCCTAGTGTTTATCTTTTCCTACAACACATGGTTGACAGTACAAAATTAAAATTCTTTTTACTTGCCCTAAACTAAAGCCTAATACTTATTGTTTTTACTTTCTACTCATTTTACTATTACTCTTTTCCTTTAATTTGAAGTAAAAAAGTATTTGAACTTAATGAACTATCAAAACTTATTTTAAAAACAAAACATTACAATAAAAGAAGTAAAGCCTTTAGGTCATTGAAGCACCTTTAACCTTTTTTTTTATTATTAATTATGTTACAGAATAATATTCGTATAATAGTTAAAATTTTTTTTTACTTTTTCAACAGGCGTCAGAAGTGAATACTTTCCAAGCAATTTACATCAGTGGTTGGGAGACTGCTAAAATATTTGGGCAGACTATAGCTTTGGGTAACTTTCTAACAAATCTTTAATTTTAATGCCTAATTGTAAAGTTTTATAGTAAATAATTCTAAAGCTGTATTTAATTGGCTGCAGATGTCAGTTCTAACTGATAGCTATGGAGAGAGTTTTCTAGTAGGCTTGGAATATTGCCATCAGGAGAAAAACCTTCATTAGATGTCATTTATTATTCTGCTTTTTCTATTTGAACCTGATTATGAGTTGTGCATCATTTAATTTTGATCATTTACTTGTTTCCCAAAGGATTAATGTGTGTTTCTATTATCAAATGTAATTTTTGCTCACAATAATGCATAATATCTCTATTTCCCATTAGATGAAGAATCTGCTTATGTAATCTTTCTTTATCAATATGGAAAGATGAAATGGGACCATGTGCCAGGAAGGGTCGTAAGCATTGGAACCACGGGAACAAACTTAAATATTCTCAAAGATTTAAACACACCACTAGTAGCGATGCTGGACAGAGTTCCTGGAAACACTGGTATCTATATCATTTTACATTACAGTATAGTATAAAAGATATATTTTCTAAACAAGTATGTCAAAGTTCTGACTTCCACATTCTCTATACTTACAGACATAAACATATATATACAATCGTAACATCTACTACTATGTTAAGCATTACATTTGTAAACAGAAATGTACATACTTTTTTTCAGGCTATAAAGGAGTTGTCAGCTTTGAAGTAGGCAGAGTTTATGGAAATGCTCAGTCTTGTAACAGATATGTCTGTGATAATGTTAACTTTCTAAACAATGGAAGATACCAACATGAGAAAAATGAATTGTATAGATGCCCATGCACTTTGGAAAGGCTTGGTAACCAATGGCAGTTGTTTGAAACACGAGGACTGTCTCATAAAATTTACTGCTATGCTATTAGCCCTGTTGCAAAACGCAGACTACTCAGAAACAACATAAGGAATGAGGTTGGCTTTCTTTTTATTTACAAACATGACTCAAAAATTAACATTCCATTGCAATGTGTTTTTAAATTTGTATTCTAATACTCTTAACTGAAATATATTTTTATATATAAGGCTTTATTTTAAAATCATAAATTATAAGCAAAGCCAAGTTCAACTGTTTCTTTAACTAAGTATTTATAAAAAAATGATTATTTACCTAGTTATCTAACAATTAAAATTCCCTCATCAGATACTTTTCCTCTGTTTAATGCTTCAGGGAATTAAAACTTTTAAATTCTGTGTGGAAATACTTTCATGATCAGATCTAAATTTAGATAATTTTGTTTGGTAGTGTTAGATAGCTAGTTTAGTTAGTTGGGTTACGCACTTTAATGTACTGGCAGTGAACGGATATTTTAGAATGACGACATAGACTTTGGGGTTAGAGGTTAAGATTGACGTTTAGAAATCAGTTACCGCTAGATTCTCAAGGGGATATTACGTTCTATAGTGACAGACAAGACTGTGGCCCATTCTGTAATAAACGTTTGTTTGAAGTTCACCTTGAGTCAACTTGGTCATTGAGTCTGTGTTCCTGTTCAGTACCTTATCTATCTATTTGTGCATGAGGAACTCGCAGATTGAAAATACATCATACAAGGTACGCACGCACTTAGTCTACATAAGTATATTTAGAAATACTTCAACTACATCTGACTACACATGCATCCGTTACAGTAGTTAAATGTGGTATTTCTTGAACAGCCAGAAAGGATGTGTTTAATTTGATCAAACTCTTTGGTATTAACATTGTATCATTGTATCAAGTATCCTGCTATGCTATTTAGATTTTCAATTTTCTTTGTTACAGCTATGTTGCTATAAATGGGTTAAACCAGAGAGTGATGATTGGAAAGAATGGTTAAGAACCTGGAGAGAAGCCACCTACTTGCCACCATCACCAAACTCTGGGCACATTCTAGTCAGAGACCCCTGGGACTACAACTATTTTGCCATTGAAAACTTGTACATGCATCAGATGTGTTGTAACAGTAAAGAGAAATACTGTAACAGGTTCTACAAACTGTTCTCTGACATGGGGTGTTCTAACTTTGTAACCTTTGTTCCCCGTAAGTTTGATGGAGTGTTATAACTTTATTACATTTGTTCAACTTTAGTTTTACAAATTTTAGTGTATTCTGCAATGATGGTGTTAGAAATTAATTGCCTTTATTGACAACTTATTATTCAAATGTATTTATCAAATGTATAGCAAGTAAGTAAGAAGTTTGAACCAGGTACCATTGAGATAACCAGATGACAATTCAGTGCACATACCACACAACCAGGCAACCATCTGCAATACCCTACAGCCTATTTTGCAGATAATGATTGGATTACTTTTTTTTTTTTTTACCAATTTGTAATTAGCATTTAGTATGACCAGCTGCAAAATGACCTTGAGCCACCTGGGCTTATGTAAAACTATTTTTTATTTTGGATAAATGTAGAGATTCCTTTTACATCTTTCATCAACTTGTTTTGAACCAGTCTGAGAGATCCTATATAGGTGGTCAAAATATTTAATATATTTAAAATAAAAAAATTACCATGGATTCTTATATTAGTTTTACACTTTATCAGCATATAATATATTTATCTCTGAATCACCTCATAGCTTTTTAAAATGTTTAAATTAGAACATTTGTATCAGACTTCAGGTAGTTGTCTTTGCTGCAACTGTAACTGGATAATTGGGATGCACATTCAGACTCTATAGGTAGTAGGGGTGCACATGAATATCTGCATGAGCCAGATCCAACCAGATAGTAAAGTAAGATATCTGCACATCCATGACCAGATGTGACATCTGGATCATTACACTTTACTTTCCCTGAGCACCTGGGTCAAATCGCCCCTCAACTGTCACCAAATTATCAAAACATTCACACAACTCTTAACACCTTACACCCTCACTCCAAACAATCTTTAATGGCTAGAACTAAGCAAATTTATAAGATGTGACCTCTAGACAGTGTCAGCATGTATGTTAATCAATTCTGACTTAATGTGGTTACACCCCTAAACTCAATGTGATGGACTAAACAAATGGGGAATTGGGAATTCAGCTCTTCCTCTGGAGATAGCTCTGCACCACTAGACAGCTGTCTGTTCAGTTGCCACTTAGTTAAGGTCAGGACACTTAAATGCTTACTCTCCTGTAATGATATCTAGCTGGAGCAGAATTTGGCAGGATATCTGTCTGGAGCTGGATCTCAGCTCTGATGCAACTGTAATAGGCAGCACTTGTTTAATTGCTGTGCAAATAATGTGCATGCACAACACTTAACTATAAAAATATATTTAAACAACAGGATCAGCACTCGGTGATCCGCATGTTACTACCAATGATGGTGTTACTTATACTATGAATGGATGGGGAGAATACATTCTTTTATGGATCTTCAGTCAAGAATTTAGGCTTCAGGTGAGCTGTTGGTTGTCTGTTTTTCTATTTTAACTAGAAATTTATTTTTTTCAAGTCTATATTAAGGTACAGAGTAAACAATCTTGATACATTTATTTAAGTATTATTCAAAGAGTTTAAGTTTGAACATTATCATTGACAGTGTCGAACTGAGCCAGCTGAAGGATTGAATGGTACACTAACTAATGCCACAATATTTACAGCTTTTGCTGTTAAAGAATCCAATTATTCAAGTTTTCAAGTAGAGTTATCAGCATCAAAAAAATGTAAGTTCATTAGTATCTACTGAAACAATGTTTAGACCTTCCTCATTGTCAGTGTTGTATTTTACTCTTGGCTCATCTGCCTGGGCACTTCTGACAGTTAACTAGAATAAATAGTTAATGCAAAAGTTATCAACAAACTCATATCACTGCATGACAAAGGTAACTGATCAAGCTTTTATTGGATAATTACAAGGATATAGGTTACACATGAATCAGTAATCTGATAATCATTCATGAAGGGGTTATAAGGACTAACTCTCACAGAGGCTTAGAAATGTATTGTTACCTGAGAAAAACAAAGTTTTTTTTCATCAGGTAAAAAAATTCAAAAATGTTTATGATACATACAGCTTTAAGAGAGATTTTAAAATTAAAATATTGGAATGAGGTTTAAAATATCTTAACTTGCAAAATAAAGATGTTTATTTAAAACTGTAAATTACATCCTATGCTTATCTTAGTGTCATTCAAGTTATGCATGTTAATTAGAGACTTTAATTAAGTCACTTGTTTTCCCCCCCTGGTTATTCAACCCCCCATTAGATGCTCTAAAGGCACTAGAAAAGAAGGGGCTTTACTCCTAGCAAATGGAATTAGGAATGACTACACAAAAGCACAAGTGTATATAACTAACCTTTTTCAAATAATAACAGTAGCAATTTTGTGATTAAATAATATAATTTTTTTTTTTTTGTGGCATTACAATGTAGAATAATGATAATTTTCCCTTTTGAAATAGAACAAGTTTTATAAATTAGATTGTTGTAAAAATTAATTGTTTTTTTAATGACTGATCACAAATCCATTTTTTTTCTAATTCAATTTCATACTGGAATTGTAAATTGATTTAATTTATTTTCACTTTCAGTTTTAAGGTTCACTTATGTTATTCTTATACTATACAGCAATGATAATAATGGCCGGAGGCATTGATGTTACCACAGAGTTCTATAAAGAAACCCAGCCTGGTATTATAGTCTCTACAGATACACTCAGTGTGACCAGAGAATACAGTAATAATAAAACTATGGTAGTGGCTGGATTCCCATCAGGTAAATGTTTTTATACAGAAAATTTATGCCTATGTTTATTCCTCATTTTCTCATGCTCATATGTTTATATATATATATATATATATTTTTTTTTATTACTACACTAATTATATATAATTATAAATATATTTAAAAATTTATAATAATATAGTACTTGTCTGTCATTTTAGCTCTCTTGTTTATGTTTGTAATGCTACCACAGCGCCTTAGCCTATAACATGTTTGTTAACAGTGCTCTATATGTTAAATTATTATTACTACTAAATATTGTTTTAATATTTGCTATTAAAGCAAAAGACTTCATTGAAGACCATTGTAAACCAATTAAAAACCTCAGTAAAAGTAGCAAAGAAGACACTTCTGCTAGAGACATTTTGACATGACATTTGACATGACAATGTTTCTGCTAAACTTTGTTAGAAAACTAATTGAGAGATGTTACAGACTACTTTAAAAAGTGTATTGATTGTTCAACAATAACTTTCTTTTTGCTACAGGTGTATCTATTAAAGTGTACATCGCTGCCAAAAGTCTTTTGATAGAATACAATGTGCCAAACGATTATGAGAACTTAACTGTAGGATTACTTGGAAATTTTAATGGAAACACTGATGATGAGTTTACTCTACCAAATGGAACAGTTCTGCCCAGAAACAGCAGTGAAAGAGAAATATACCATTACTTTGCTAAAGCCTGTAAGTTTTGTGGTTTAATACTTAAAACCTGGACTCTATGATAATTTACATATTAACTCTGGTTGTGAAGTGATAGGGTTAGTTGTGCATGTGTAGCCTTTGACACAAATTACATATACCAGTGATAGATGACCAGTCAACCATGACAAAGAATGAGTGGCAGTTTTGTGGATTTTTAGTATAAGGACTTCAAAAAAAATGTTTGATGGCTAAGTTTTAGAAAAATGTGAAATAATAACCTAGATAAAACTATAAAGTACATAAAATTAATGTCTTTTTAAAAATTGATCAAACAGGGGCAGTGAATTCTTCAACCAGTGTATTTAGTTATCTCCCTGGAGAGAGTACAGAAACCTACCAACATCCAGAGTTTGAACCATTCTACAGAGATGAAGCTGATCCTACTGCAGTGGCCAAGGCTAAAGAACTCTGTGGAGAAACTAATGATGCTTGTATATTTGATTACCTCGTAACTGGGGACAAGGAGTTTGCCACAACAACAAAAGTTGCCAAAGAAAAAATGGATGCAGTCATTATAAGCTTAGGTATCATTTTTGTATATATTATTTTTTAAACGATGTAACAGTTGTGGGAGTTTAAATTGAATACTAGTTTATTATATTTTGTATTTTTGATACTCGAGCCTTAAAATAGTTTATTGAACTGAATAAATATTTTAAAATTATTTTAATGCTAAGAGAATGTACTCGTGAAACTAGCCTTTAGGGATAAATAAAAACTGTATCTAGAATTGCTATTTTTAAAAAAGTAAAATAATAATACTAATTGCTGTTGCAATTAGTTCAAGTATACATCGAAGGAGAGGTGCGGTGGCTGAGCAGTAAATCACTGGCTTCTAAATGGGGGGTCCTGGGTTTGAACCCTGGTGAATCCTGGGATTTTTAATTTCGGGATCTTTGGGTGCCTCTGAGTCTGTCCATCTCTAATGGGCACATGACATTAGTTTGGGAAAAGTAAAGGCGGTTGGTTGTTGTGCTGGTCACATGACACTCTCATTAACTGTAAGCCACAGAAACAGATGACCTTACATCCTCTGCCCTCTAGACCACAAGGTGTGAAAGGGTAACTTTACTTTTTTTATACATCTAAGGACTGTTATTTTTGACTGCTAAAGAATTAGCAACACCAGGAAAGTAACATCAAGTCAATTATGAAATGTATACATGTTTAGGAAAGAAAATTACTTTGAAAAGAAGTTCAATAAAAATATTAAAAGAGTAGAAAAAATTTTAACAAAAAAATTCCAAATTAATGCTTTTGTCCAATTCTTTTTGTTGACGTAAGTTTTTGGGAAAATATTTTCATATTGACTTTTGACTCTCTATATTGCCTTTAGACTCTCAACAAACATAACACCAATTGATTTAGGATTTGAACTTGAGCCCCATTGATAGGCAGCCAAATGGTTTATGGTACACTCCATTCATCCCATGAGTTGAAGATTTTTTTAAAAGAACTTAAGCAAAAAATTGTATAATATTAATTATTATTTGTTAAATTAATTAGTTACTTTTAATGAACAATTAAAATTCAGAAAGTTATTAAAGAGAAAAAAATCAACTAAGCTTTTTTTTTATGCTATATTTACTTACTTTGTTAAACTATTTGCCAGCCAACATACCACCAACACTTAAGATACAGAATGAAAGCCTGGATAATAATGGATTCTGGTTTGTTAAAAATGGAACAGTTTCAATATTACAAGTTTTAGTTGATGATATTGATGGAGACACAGTCAGCATTGAGATTCTAGTCAATACAACTGGACTCAGTGTCAATAGCACTGGGTTTATTTCTTATTTACCTAATGCTAAGCAGCCTATCTCTTTGAGGTAATGTTAATTTTTATCACTTTATAATAAAATAGGATATTATATCAGTTTATGAAAACATTTTATAAAATTAAAAATATATTTTATGTTTAGAGTGCGAGCAGTAGATTCTAAAGGCAGCTACTCTCCAGACTTGTATATCCCAATCCTTGTTTGTCCTCAATGCAATGATCATGGTACTTGTGACACCAAGAATGTTAGAGACGAGTATGAAACTGGAAAATTCAAAGTTCTATCTTGTAGTTGTCCGGCAGCATACACAGGTAGGACCTAATGAAATTGTATAGTATATTTGGTGTTACATGTTTTACAAACATGCCTGAGACTAACTACTGCGTGCAGACCTTTTAGTTCTTGACTATTTTTTGCCTGGCCTAGCCATTTTGTTTTCTACCACTGCCACACACTCCCTTTTATTTATTTTTTAACCTAACATTTTACTGTCTACAGTTACCTGGAATGCAAGGATGAGATACAAGTCAGTAATGGCTATGTCTTTGATTTTGAATATTTGGGATGAGAGTGTAATAAACCCAATTGCGACATGCTTTATCAACATGAGTGAAAAGAATAGAATCCCATAAATCATTTTGTTAAAGGAGTCTCTCTTATTTATAAGATAATAATATTACATGCCATATGTTTGAACTCTAACTTATGTTGTTTTTTTTTAAAGACACAACTGTTGTCTTCCAAATTTTTTATCTTTCATGCTAGATCTCAAATTAAGCTTGTCAGATAAAACTATTTTCTATTTACTAAGTTGTCAACAATATCCTTTTCTAGCTGTTTCTGGCTTGGCATTAATTATCATAAGGAGAGATGTTTTTTTGTTTTTCATTTTCTTAAGAGAACTAATTTGACTAGGATTTTGTTGTTATATATCTAGCTTGTTGAGCTAATGGTCTTGGCTAAAAGCCTTTGTAAAGAAATCATAAAATATTTCTTTCTTGATTTAAAAATTGATGTATGTTTACAAAAAGGTTCTTTGATCCTCCTTAAATGTGTCTACAGCAGAGTAGGCCTACCTTGACTCAAGTGATATTAAAAAACATTTATACTTAGACCTTTTCTTTAGACTTTTAAAATGAACTCTCAATTTTCCAGGCAAAGACTGTGAGTCAGAAGCGGATGGTTGTGCCAGTCAGCCCTGTTTTAAAGGACAGACATGTACTGATCTAACAGCAGCTGAACAAGGAAATAGTACCATAGGATACAAGTGTGGTCCTTGTCCTTCTGGGTTTCAGTCCTCAATGGACACCTGTGTAGGTCAGTAAAATTGTTACTATTTTGTTAAATAACAAATTGCACTGTTTTAATATGAGCAACTTTAAAATAAATCATGTATATATTGCATTTACTTTTTGTAGGTTGAGCATTTGTAAATCATTTATACTGAGCTTATATCAAATCACTCTGTCTTTCTGCCTGTTTGGTAAAAATTTTGAACACATCATTTCTTCCACACACATTCTCAGATCAACTTAAATTTTTGCATAATTATTTCTTGTACCTGAATGAAAAAGAACCAATACAAAGAATTACCAATAAGTTGATGAACTAATGGTAATTAATTATTTTGTTTGGAATCAAATAAGGGAAGGATATTGTACTTTAATGATGTGGCAATGTAGGATGAACTAGTCACCTTTATATTTATTTGAAACTAACAATGGATAGCTATGAAACCTTCTTATCTTATCTTATCTTATATAATACAGACGTTACTTCAAAAAAGAAGATGATTACGTCCTACGCGTCATTCTATTTTCATAAACATATCTCTGGCACAGTGTTTATCATTGGCTTGAGGAGGCTTGAGCCCTTGAGTTTTAATTAAAGTTGTGCAATTTTTAATTTAAAAAAACAATACATTGAAAAGCTAATACGGTAACCTACACCCATATGACCCCATTTTTCTCCTAACTAAAATTACACTTAATATAATCTTTGGTTTGAAAAAAAAGTATTTTTCACATTTTCTAATCAAATTTTTTATATATTTCAGAGCTCTTAAAAACTGTAATCATTTAGTTTCTGTTCAATACAAATTTACAATCTAATTTGTCACTTTATTCTTGCCTTCAGATGTAGATGAGTGTTTGAATAATAAAACATGTGATCATACATGCGTGAATACAGAAGGTTCCTTCGTTTGTAGTTGCAGAAATGGATTTAGACTTGATGCTACTGATAAGAAAACATGTAAAGGTTAATACATTTTTTTATACTTAATACTGCAGGTAATATCCATCTTTGTTATACCACTTATATGATAATTCAATTGATCACTTAACTCATCTAAAAAGTGCACTGCCTTCTACTTATCACTAATTGTAAAACATATTTCTTTATAGATAATAAAGATTATTATTATAATTTGCTAGTAATAAAAATAAAACTTAAGCTTGAATAGATCAGAAATGTAAGTGATCATAAAAGCTTACTACAGTACATAAAATTTGTATCTTTTCTATGCTCTTGTTCTTCCCATGCACATTCCAGAGACATTTCTTATTATCAAACAATTTAAACTATTTTCCAGATGAATCAAGCATGTCTTTCAACCCAGAAATATGACCAATATTAAGAGTAACAATAAAAAAAAAAGCATCATTATTATTCATGATTGTCTTGATGTATGTTTGAAGAGATAGACTTGTGTTGTATCTTCTTTAAGTCCTTTGACTTGTGGAGTCATAGGTGCTATTGATATAAGACAAACGCTACTAGGATGCAGTAAAATGACTCAGCGTATCTAATTTTTTTCTGCTTAATTCTTTTAAACTTGAAGTTGGAACAGTAAATATATACCCTTGATAAACCATCGACCTAGACACAAAGATGAAGATCTTCCAGAATTACTAAGGTGGAATGAAAGTCTTAGCTATCACCAGCAGCATGGACTTTTGACATTCCACTGATACTTACAGAGAAAGAGAAGGAGACAACAAAGAGTACTGTGACCATAAGGCTGTTACCATTAGACAGCATAAGGAACAGATTCATGAAATGGAGAAACTGCTGGCGATTTGGTTTGACAACCAAATAAGCAAGAAAATGTTCCTTAGTCTTTATATCATAAAGAGCAAAGCAATTAGCATCTTTGTCAGGCTGAAAAGGAGGATAAGAATGCACCAAAACATTTAGCACAATAGCCAACACTACGGAAGCGTTCATGGTGAAGCTGCAAGCATTAATTTTCTAATGTGCTGGATGAGATAATTGAGGAAGATGGCTATCAACCAAAGCAAACTTTCAATGTTGACAAGACATGGTTGTTGTACCCCTATCAAAAGAAAAAACTGCTACCTACTCTACAATGAAAAACTGATTAATACCTACCCAAATTTTTTGGTTCATGCTTAACAACAAAACATACTTAGCGACAAACTTTCTGGTCCATAACTGCGTCATTAAACTGGGATTTGCATTAATCCATGCTAAATTCACAGATGTGTTAAATGAGGTTTTTGGAGATATAATTTGTCATACTATGCAGACTTGTTAAACACATCAAGTCCATTTATTTGTTGCTTTTTTCTTCAATAAAAAAGTGTTTTTGAATTTCACCTGTCACCTCTTGCAGTAATAATTACAAAATACAAAATAATTAACACAATATTTCCATCACAGATATCAATGAGTGTGAGGAGAGGTCCTCCAACTGCTTACATAAGTGTAGCAACACAGATGGAAGCTATACCTGTTCTTGTTATACAGGATACACACTGGATCCTGATGGATACACATGTAACATAGGTAATAATTTAAAAAATCTACACCTCATTTTTATGCAGATTGATCCACTTGTAATAACCCTTCTGATTCCAGCATTTAAAACTAAATCATTATCTAATTGTTGTTGATTACAAAAGGCAATCTATGGTCTCCTTTTTACATTATTTTATGGGTAGAAATATTCAGTAAAATATGTTACTATATAATTAGCTATTTTGTTAAACAATCTTGGATGTTCCTGCAGAAATGAAATTTATTACATCCTAGCCCATCACTTATGCAGGATGATATTGATTTTGTTGACTTTAGTCGGAGTTTGAACTTAATTTGGGACTAAAAAAATGATCAGGACCATCAGATGACATTCCAAAATGCACACCACTAGCCAGGCAGCCATTTAAATAATCAAGAGCAGTTCTGGCTTTCTAATGACATCTCTTTCATTGTTAAGTTGGAGATGAAGAGGTATAATAAAATTTGAGAGAATAATTAAAAACCATGACTTAAATGAAAAAAAGGTGCTGGTCAGAAATTTGGGTTTTTGCCTTGTTGAAGGGAGTCGAATCTCTTGTGACATCTCGACTGTTGTTCTTTTTTTTTTAATTTAATTTGATATTTTCATTTATTTAGCAAGTTCTAATCTAACCTATACAATAGTTTTTACTGTTTTCAATTGTTTGCTTATTAATTGACTTTCTTGTTTTGACATATGGGTGTTTAATTTAATAAGTAAAGTTCTTTTCAGTGAAACTAATGATAAAAAACAAAAGGGAAGAAAATTTCTTTGTATTGAATCATTTGTCTCTTTGATGTGCAGACTAGTGATACAATATACGTTTAAAAAAAAAAATATGATTGTACAAGCTGACTCAAACCACCTGTTGTTTTCCATGTCAGATGATTCTATCAAAGAGAAGTGTTATGACTGTCAACAAGTTTGTATCACTGGTGAGAATGTGACCTGTGGGTGTAGACTGGGATATGAACCAAATCCAAATTCTATCAATGACTGTCAAGGTATAAACTTAACTATATCAGAGAAAAATAACATATTACAGATATATTTATTATTCAGTATAGCCTAACACTAATCCCTCAAAGTGCTGATATAATTTTTTTCCTAAATACATTTTTTTATCAAAAGAGATGAATTGTTTAATTCTTTATTTTTATTTTTTATTAATTTGTTTAAATTTATATATTTCTAATAAAGTTTAGAAAAAAAGCGATTGTATATTAAATACTAAAAACATAGTTAATATTTCAGATATAGATGAGTGTAAATATGGTAACCAGCCTTGTAGCCAGCAGTGCAACAATTTAGATGGTTCCTATGAATGTTTATGTTATACTGGGTACAAACTGTCATCAGACAAAGTCTCATGTTCTGGTAGGTTGAATTATGGGAATTATTATGCATAAATTAGGTCATTTCATTAGTTCATAAAGTTTGTTTAAGAAAGTGTTTGATTTAGTTTGCTATTTATGGAATACTGTCAGGTTCACGTTTAGACTTTGATGCTTCCTATTAACCATAAATTAGCTAGCTGGTAACCCCTGAGTTTCTTAAACATCTATTCAAGTGAGAGACTAATAAAGGATTCTTAGACATGCTAATTGAACATTTAATTAAAAAAATATTTGCAATGAAAGAGATTATTCAGTACATTGATATATGGACATTAGACATATGGACCTTCAAGCTAAGGTAACATATGCTTGACTACATCGATAAATTATAATCTACACATTGTGGGGACCAATGTGTATGTTTTGTATTTATATTCAGCCCATACAAAGTAAAGTTCCCCTTTCAGACTTTGTGGTCTATAGGGCAGATGATGTAAAGGTCATCTGTTTCTGTGGCTTACGGTTAATGAGTGTGTCACTTGCTAGCACAACTACAAAACTACCTTTACTTTTTTCCAACTAATGTCAGGTACCCATTAGAGCTGGGGGAGGGGGTAGACACAGAATGTCCAAAGATCCCGAAATTAAAAATCCCAGTCTTCACCAGGATTTGAACCCAGGACCTGTGGTTTGGATGTCAAGCACTTTACCGCTCAACCACCAGGCCTTAATTAAAGTAAAGTTACCCTTTCAGACCTTGTGGTCTATAGAGCAGATGATGTAAAGGTCATCTGCTTCTGTGGCCTACGGTTAACGAGGATGTCACATGGCCAGCACATGGCCAACCTAGGATCCAGAGATTAAAAATTCCAGTGTTCACCAGGATTTGAACTTGGAACCTTCTGTTTGGAAGCCAAGCACTTTACTGCTTTGCAACTATGCCTCCTTATTCAGCCCATATAACTAGCATAAATTTAAAAACAAATTAGGAGAAAAATTTAAGATATACATATTTAAAATAGAATCATGTTTTTGTTGTGTAAGTTGGTTTACTTAATACTTCTTTTTTTTTTTTTTACCTATGGTGATGGCTTTGTTGGAGGATGTAATTATTTTGTCTTCAGCTTGTGAGACTCCTTACTATGGCAACAACTGTGCCAGTACCTGCCAGTGTAATGGACGTGGAACATGTAATGCCATCCGAGGCTGTGTGTGTAATGAGCACTGGTCAGGGGAGAACTGTGAGATTGATGTGGATGAATGTCTCCAGCCCACAGCTTGTGCTGAGGGTCTAGTCTGTAGGAACACAGTAGGAGCATTCAAATGTGTTTGTCCAACAGGATACAAGATGAACAACACACAGTGTATAGGTGAGTTCACTTATGTTTAATGAGGCTATAGATATGTCATTAATTCTGTATGAAGCAGATGGTATCAAGTTAAATCTCATAGTCCACATTCCATATCTCCACAGAAATAGTCCAGGGCTAACCTAGCCTTACTAATTTCTTAGACTGTTGGGACACCACACATGATATGTTGACTCCATACTTCTCTATCATTTGACATGACAAGTCTCTTTCATTGACATGCCCTAAAGGCCCATCCATTCCAATCATATTGTCTTCTCATCACCTTTACTGTCTGCTTCTTCTTTTGAACCTGGTATTGAGCCCTGCAGGAAGGCATCTTTGTGACCCTAATGATCTTTCTGTGATGGTCACACATTTTGATGCAGTTTTTTTTGCCCGTGTTCAGCAGGCTATCATGGGGCCCAATCTGCATTGTGATCCTGTTTTAAATTTCTTTATCAGTGATGTTGTATTTGTAGGTTTTAGCATCTTGATTCTATGCCTAGGATCCTCCTATCTAATTCTGCAGTTAGTGTCTAAGATTAGCAATCTTCAAGTATTTTGTTAGGTCCAAGGAAAGCACCAGTCTGACTTAAATCCCTTAGGACTATGCCTTTGTCCAGGGCTAAACTACATAAACCCACTGATGTCCCAATAAAGGCCCATCTAGTTAGTGAAACAAGAAACAATATGTTGCATAGCCAGCCATGTAGCACTCCTGTAAATTATTGACTTTGGAGTACTTTTATAAAATACACAATGTTTGCCTTTTTTTAAACAATGTCTCAGAATAATTGAGTGATGGATTAAATTTGTAATGATATGAACAAAAATGTACTTCCATCCAGACATCAACGAGTGTACAGACCCAACAGTCAACACAACATGTGATCTAAATGTTCAAGTCTGTGTGAACAACATTGGCAGCTACAGCTGTGATTGTAAGAAGGGATATGCCAGGAATAATGAAGGCTTTTGTATAGGTAGGCCTATGTAGTACAAATTTTAGATTGGACCTTAGATAACAAATCTCCCTAAAACATACAGAGCTATCTGCAGTTAGTTGGGGTCTAGTCCCTAACTCTATATTCAGGGGTAGGTAGTTATCAGATCTATTATTAATGTTTTGATTTTGTAAATTGTCAAGCTGATATTTTAATTTAATTAAGTATATATTCAGTTGTTATATTTCTGTACATTTTATGGTCTTTTAAGAAACAATATCACATAAAAATAAATAAATCACAGAACAAACACAAGAATTTAAATTTCTAAAACTTAAATTAATAAATATGTATTGCTGTCTCTATACCAGTCTACTGGATAAGATGGTAACTAGGTTGCATAAAGTTTAAAAATGTGGTCTTAACTTGATAAATTTTATGGCCTTTTAAGAAACAACAGCACATATAAATGAATAAATCACAGAACAAACACAAGAATTTAAATTTCTAAAACTTAGGTTAATAAATATGAATAGGATAAATGAATCAAAATCACAACGCTGTTATTATATAGGTAGATTTGTTAAGCTAAACTAGTGGTATTGCTGTCTCTATACCATTCTGCTGGATGAGGTGGTAACTAGGTTGCATAATGTTTACAAATGTGGTCTTAACCTGATAAATTTTGAATTTTAACTTACGATTTGATTCCACTCTCACAAAGTCATTGTTGTGAATATTTCTCATGATATCACAAGAGCAGGTTAAGCCCTTTTGTTTTGGCTCTGTCTGTGACATCAAGTTGAAAGAGTAGAATTAAGCCCCTTTGTTGCAACATATTGAGGATTTTCACAATAAATGAAACCATGTTTAGAATGCTGTATTGCCAACTAAGTAAAAAAAAATGAAGCCTCGAGCAGGAGAACTAAATAGAATTTTATTCTGTGTGCTAAAAGGTGCACAAAATACATCATAACTTTTGAAAAACATAGCTTATCAACACTTTCTTCATTCTGCACACAGGTTATATACAAAAGCAAGCTTTTTATATATATTTTTTTGCCATATATGAGATATTCTAATAATGCAGGGACAATATGTTTTGAATAGACTTACATGTTTCTGAACTCAGAGCCTCCAGAATGTAATCTTCGTCTTTTTGATGAACCCTTTCAGCCATGCTGGTAACAGTAAATATTTTGCATGTTGTCCTTCCAAAACTAAAGTGCATTTCCATACCTGTTAATAGGCTCGTGGGAGAGGGACTGGGACTCGAGTTAGACAGATCAACCTCAAATTTTGGGCCATATTTGAGATTTTTTATAATTGCCTATATAATAAATCATCGACTGGTCAGTTCATCCTCAATTAGATTTTTTTTTAGTATTGTGTAATTGTGTTGTTAAGGCTTTCTTTGTAGCCCTCATTTCATCTAATATATAAATATGCTTATTTAGAATGCTTTTTACTATTTTTGACGTGTTATTATAGTGTTTATAGTATTCCACCTTCCTGATGTAATGATTAAAGGCCAAGATGTGGGGATAGTAGTGGAAATCTTTTGAGAGATGAGAATGATTAGAATACTTAAGATCATGCCACTGATAACTTATTTTCAGATGACCATCTTTCACTTTATCTTTATGTCACTCTATCTTGAATATGGGCATGTCATTTTCAACTTGTAACGTTTTATTTATTCTAATAAACGCTGACTTCGACTCTCCTCTGGAGCTGATTCATATCGCCAACAATCAATTTGTTTTAATCCCTGTTTTAACATTAAAGTAATAAATTGTTGCACTGTATAACTGTATGCAACACTTATCAAGTAATTACAAATCAATCTACTATCAATAGATTATTTTATTGAATTCAATTAACACACAAAAACAATTTTTATATCTATATCTATAGATGTTAAATTTTTAGAGTTAATTAATTTAATTTAAGTTAATTTTTTTAGAGTTGCGTTTAATGAACGCTAAAGGCAGCACGGAACACCAACTCTTAGATAACCCCCCCCCCCCCCACTGGTCCACAAATGAGATTGGACCAAAGCTCTCTGAGCATGCTATAAGCATGAAAGTAGCGCTATATAAAAGCTATAATAATAAATAATGACATTAAATTCTATTTTTATTTGAAGTGTCGCATTTTTTGTTATGTAAAAAAAGAATTAATGAAATATTGTTAATTTCATACTTTTTACTATTATTATTTGTTGGATCAGAGGATGAAATAACCAGGGATTAAGTGACCAAAGATGAAATGACCAGGGATGAAATGATGGAAACCCTCATAATCATTCTAAAATGAAAATAAGACGAACTGTGAACATTGTTTCAATCTTTATTTTGCTTTCTCACACTTACAATATAAATATGACTTTTAGCAATCTTTTATAAATCATTTTTATGTAATTGTGTGATCTCTGTTTTTTCTTTAGATATTGATGAGTGTAGCACTGGCATAGATAAGTGTGAACAGTCTTGTGAGAACAAAGCAGGAAGTTTTAATTGCCTGTGTTATCAAGGTTACATGTTAGATGATGACAGGAAGTCTTGTATTAAAGGTAAATCTATGTATTTATCTTATCTATAGGTGCACATTAGTATATACTTCGTTACAGAGCCATGAGCAATGCTTTCCAGTTGCATAGTGGCGCCTGGGTTCAAACATTTGTTATTGAAGACAATTAGACCAAAATGGAAGCAAAACATAACCTATGTAAAGAGTGCCAAATGGAGCAGAGCTTAATGCACTGGTGGGGGTGAAAGAGAGCTCAAACACCATGTCACGATCCACACATCATTTTGCAATAAGCTGTTCTATGGAAGGATACCCACATGATGGAGTTTTTCTTGTGTGCTCAGCCTTCAGCTTTGCCTCTAATCTAAAATAATCTTGGGATATGAGATATTGGTAATAATATAATATAAGAAATTTACATCAGTTTGGATCCTTCCCAGACTAAAAAAATTGTTTAGAGCCATAAAAGGGGGGCTTACATTAGCCTAGAATTTCAAGGTCTTTCAATTTCAAATTGTTACAGAACTTATTTTTTTTACCATGTATTTTTGAATCCTATCATAGTCATTATATCAGTTAGCATGTCTACATATAGTTCACTAATAGTTGTTGTAACATATCTAGGACATGCTTTCTTGTTAAATATGAAATATTATTTCCAGTCAAAGATCCCTGTGTCTCCTCAAACCTGACCTGTAGCTATGGATGCAGAATAAATTCTAACGATGAATATGAATGTTTTTGTCCAAGGGGCTTCACTCTGAGAGGTCAAGATAAATGTGAAGGTAGAAGAGAGTCTCATTTCAAGTTTCTATTTCAATTTTTATTACATAATCTTAATTATGTTATCTTATCTTATAAAATACAGACTTACTTCATAAAAAGAAGATGATTACGTCCTATGTGTGTTCCTAGGTCAATCTGGTCATGCATGTTATGACTTAAATGACTTAAACTCTGACTTATAATGCTTTATAAGATTGAAATATTCCCATATTGATAAAAACTATTACTATTGTAAACTATAGATGGCTACCTGGTTATGCGATATACGCTCTGGAATGTTGTTTCAATGTTTTCACATATGAATCCTGCCTACCAACATCCCTCATCTTTGGTCTACCTGCAGGAGTTTTGGACTAGAATGTCATAATTTTCTGTAGTAGCATCTATATTCTATAGTAGCATCCCCAACATGATAAGCAAAACATGGTTTAAATAAAACACTAATTGAACATTAAAGAAATGTCAAAAACTTGTTTAAAATATCAAGAGACATTGTTGAACTGGATATTTGTGATGACTACCTAGAGCTTTTACTATATAGTCAGGCAGACATTGTTCTTAGTGGCATCAGCCTGAAATCATGATTGAATGCTTGAATTTAATATTTCAAGCTTAATTTCAAATGACAGGATTTTTTTTTGCATGTAAAATGATTTACAGGTTTGGAATGGTTCTTCAGAGTTGAAGGTAATTTACTTCCTAGTCCAAACCTCCCTCAGGACAATGGGGGGATGGCAGCAGCTAGGGTATGAACCTGGGATCATCGCATACATTCGGCCAGATTGCCATTTTTTTTATTATTATGGTATTTTGGAATGTTTTTCCTGAAGTAATATAGACCATTTCCGATAAATAGTTTCCTTTTGTGATGGAAATATAAAAATGGGATACTCATTCTGCTATCCACATTCAACCTACATCATGTAACAAATGTGAACTTTGAATCATCATTCTCTTGAACTACTAAGCCTGGATATCATTTATTGCTATACATTTATTTATTCACATTCCTAACAAAATTCTATATGTTTTTAAAGGAACAATATAATAAAGTCAGTAACATTTATCATGTTATTTTTTTTTAGACTGGTTCTAAAAAAATGCATGTTTATTTGCCATCTATAGATATTGATGAGTGTGCCTTAAGTGAAACAAACTTGTGTTCCAACAAAAATGGTTGTATCAATACAAATGGAAGTTTTGTTTGTTCTTGTGAAGTTGGCTTTAAGCTGGACAATGATAACAGATCTTGTGTTGGTAAGCTCAAGATGTTATGTTTTTTTTTAATAAAATTGAATATATAAATCATTGATACATTAAGTGTCCTTATAAAAGAACTAAAAATAGTGTTATACTCAATCACAAATCATAAGGGAATTTGTGTTTCTTTTTTCTTAGCTTGCAACAGTGGAACATGGGGTCTACAGTGTGCAAACAGTTGTGCCTGTGGGCTTGGAGCTGATCATTGTGACAGTATAACTGGATGTGTTTGTAAAGCTGGATACACAGGTCAGTATTATTTTGTTGCTTTACTTTACATCTATCAATATTTGATTAGAATTAAAACCATGCCATATTTATCATGAAACTCTGAAAGCAGACTATTACATGATATTTTTTTTAATTGAAGATATCAATGAATGCATCAGTGTTCTTACCAATAACTGTAGTCAACTGTGTAGAAACACTGAAGGAGGCTATGAATGTTCCTGTTATGCTGGATATGGCTATGTCAATAACCTATCTGCAGTAAAATAATTAATATTAGGAAAAAAATGTTTAATATTAGGTAGAAGATGTTTGTTTATTGTTTTGTGTGTCTTAAGAAAACTTGTCTTTTTTCCTAGGTAAACACTGTGAAAGTGACATAGACGAATGTAAAAATGGTAAACTTCAATGTAACAGTACTGAGAAGTGTCTGAACCTACCTGGCACTGCTACCTGTAAATGTCAGGATGGATATGAAAGAATTAATGGCTTATGTCTAGGTGAGTATTTAGACAAAAACTTATAGAATAAAAATATTTCAAAAAATGTTTGTGATTTTGATACTACTTCAGCACATATTTTAACTATATGTATGGATGATTGTTATAAATTACTCCATAAAACCATTTCTTTCTGCTTGACACCCTTTTCCAACTTTTGTCACATTTTATTCTTTCATATTTTATCACGAAACGCTGCTGCAAGCAGGCTATCACATTATTTTTTTTAATTGAAGATATCAATGAATGCAGTAGTGTCCTTACCAATAACTGTAGTCAAGTGTGTACAAACACTGAAGGAGGCTATGAATGTTCCTGTTATGCTGGATATAGCTATGACAGTAAAACATTCACTTGTAATGGTAAGCTTGTAGTCTTGTAAGTATAATATATTTTTGGCAACTTATCTCCAGATTCAAAATGAATGAATTTAGAATTTCTTTTAATTTTTAGGTCCTTTTAATTAAAATTTTTTTCCCCACTATTATCTCGAAAAATTAATCCAAATTTTAAAATATGATTTGTCCCTACTGTTATAGCCTATAACTTTTTGGGCTATGGCATAGTTTGAACAAAAAGGTCTTAGAAGATTGGAAGTGCACTGTAAAACCATTTTGTGTTTTACAGTATTTATTTGACAAATTTCAGTTTACTTTGAAGCATAAATTTAAGCAATATAGAATAGGTGGTTGAGTTGCATAAACCACTTGGTTAAATATCAAATGGCCTTGATTTGTAATCCCATCTCAAGGTGGGTGGCTGTGCTGTCTGGTCATGCGTTATGCTCATTGGACTGTCGTTTGGACTTTTCAATGATCCTGAGTTCTGCCATCACCCGTTGTCTTGTGGAAGGCTTGGACTAGGAAGTAAATTATCATCAGCTCTGAAGGGACATCCGAAACATGAAATAAATTTTTAAAAGCTGAGTGTGTTTTTTGACCATCTAAAGGTAGTTTTAGATTTAGACTTTAGAGGCTTCTCCCAGATACCTTCTATCCCTACAAGTACTTAAAGAGATTGTACCATAGTGGACTGATCATACTATAGCATGATTTATGCGGTACACTAAAGTAATTTAAAAAAAATAAATTTTTTAATTAACAATTTGTGGTGTTTATTTTATTTTCATTTTAGTCTTTTCAAACAGAACATGATGTAATGAAGGAATAACTAAATAACCTGTTGTAGATTTCTTAGTTTCATCATCTTTTAAATCTTTTATCAGCTATCTTTGTTGATTTTCTAGATATTGATGAGTGTAATCTTCCAACTTCTAAATGTGAACAGTTGTGTATCAACACTGAAGGAAGTTATCGTTGCTCTTGTACATCAGATCTTATCTTATTAGCTGATGGAGTCTCCTGTAGAGGTAAACAAAACTGCTCCATCTACTTTTAATCTGAGCTATAATTTTTCTTATGATTTGTTTATTAGATTCTCATATAGAGTTACAAAAGAATGTAATTTTAATTTATTGTCATAAGCCTAGCTGACAAGTGTGGCAAGCATAGTATATATTATTTTATAACTCTTCAAGTCAAGCTTGTAGAATACTGTGATGGCATTATTCAAGAATTCACTAATTCTTACTAGAATGGTTAAAAAAAGGCCCTAGAATGTCAAGATGACTATATGGAGGCTAGTGGATTTATCAGGAAGCATGTCTTCACTTTACTTTTTAAAGGGGAGACAAGAAGGTTATTCAATTTTGGTTTGATAGATATGGTTTGTTTTGTTTGACAAGTTGCAGAAATTCATTTAGAAATGGAGAGAAATTGATCTTGTCTTAGCTCTAACTTCCTGCTGGGAAACTGGGGGAGGCAAGTAGGGTTCGAGCGTGGAGCCATTGTGATGACAGTCTGAAGCATATACCATCATGACTAGTATAATTCTGATATTAAAACTTATTCAAATTGATTCTACAATATTACATACTATAATTTGGTGCTACTAATTTACTTCTTGTTGCAAATCATGTTCAGTGTACATATTAAAGTGTATATTTCATCAAGTCCATTTGTTTCAGAGTATTATCTTACTAGATCATTGAACTACCATCACACTCCAGTGGGAATAAAAATGTTATTACATTGTCACAGCTCTCGGCATGTGTGACATGTATACAGAATTATTTGCTGAAAGATGAAAACGTGGTTTAAGAGGCTAAGTATGCCTGAACTTGGCTTGTCTTGGCTACCTATGAAAGGGGCTCAAGGTTCGACACCTGACTTAAGCAGAGTTGTGTTTACTTAGCGCCTAAAGGCAGCATGGAAAAACCTTCTCCCAGATACCCCCTTCCTCCCACTGGTCCAGAAATGAGATTGGACCATAGCTCGCTTAGCATCCTCTTTGCATGAAAATAGCACTATATAAAAGCTATAATAATAATATAGAAATATTCAGTGTTGATAGAATAACTAATTTAGAGGGTCTTATTGTGACAGGAGTTTTAAAATAGATATATATACTAGTAACTAGTGTAGTGCTTGTCCACTCCATAATATGTATTTATCAAGGAAAACATTACCTGTATGTTTATTACAATCAAGATACTAACTCATAATGTAAATCATAATGTTTTATAGCCACACTCCCTTGTGTCAACAAGACAGACTGCAGCAATGATTGTGCTCTGATCAATGGAACTGACACTTGTCTTTGTCCTAGAGGAACAAAATTGGCTGCAGATGGGAAAACTTGTCAAGGTATTTACATAACCATAGACATATGACTTTCTGGAAAAAAATTTTCCCCATCTTTTCTCTTTAAGGTTGATACTTATAAATAACTTTAAGCAATGTCATTTTTAATTTCATTATAATTTTAAATTACTTATCTCACTTAAGGAATAATGTCTCTCAGACTATTCTGGCCAAGGCATGATATACATATATATATATGTACCTTTATATATATATATATATATATATATATATATATATATTAAATTGCTTTGTATTGTACAAATTTCATGCTATAACATGCTCTGTGCACTGTAGTTCTGTCTCTTTTGTGGACATTGGCTGAGAGGTATATCTGTTTGAAGGTTTCTGTTACATTCTGCATTTAGGTATTACAGCTTGAGCTTCATATTATCGCGTGAACTTCAGTGTGGCACCACATCCATAGGACACTTAACTAAAAGGAAATCTTTTTTACGGAAATGTTTTTTTTTCTTAAGGCTTTCTATAAGAGATTGACCCTTTACAAAACATTTACATCAATTTGATAATCATTATAAGACATCAGTTAGGCCAGGTTCACATTGAACTTCGCATTCACTTTCACCTATCCTTTGGCCTCCTGTACTGCTGGGGTACCACACATGATCTATCAACTTTCTTTCTCCATTCTTTTCTGACAATTGCCTTTAATAAAATTCCATTCTGATATTCTTTCTGAAAATATTGAAACCTGCCTTTTTACCTGCCTGGGTGGACCACTTTGGGGGCTTATTTTGAGCTTCTGTTTCCTCACAAACTGTCTTTATAACCTTTTTTTTTTTTAAAACTGCATATCTCTGTGAAGGCTGGCTTTTTTGTTTATGATTTGGGGACATATTTGATTTTACCTACCCCTAATAATTTACATGACATTACTTGTGGAAATCTTATCTTATAAATAAAAGTTTTTGGTCATTGTTCTACTGTCCCGAGACATGACGTTAAACTGGGCTCCTCATTTGGAGCTCAAAAGTGTCCTACTTCTTTTCTATCATTGTGTCTGCCTCCTCTTTTCTTCAGTCTGCCTTTATTACCCATTACTTTGTCTCCTTATCTTAAAAATATTCTGGATTATGGTCACGACATGGCCTAAATTGTGCTGATGTGCCAAAAACACAAAAATATCAAATTAAAAAAAAATGTCATTGTTCTAACTACAGACTCCCTTGTACACATTAAAAGCAGATGTTTATTACATTTTCTGCCTAAATAATAACAAAAAGGACCTACTAATAAAAGAGTTAAACCATGTGTTTTTTTTAAATATAATAATTCGAAATAACTGTTATTTCTATAGAATGTGGGCCAAACTTCTATGGACCATCTTGTGCTTTGATGTGTCAGTGTGAATCAGGATGGAAGTGTGACAGTGTCAATGGATCATGTTACAACAATTTAGTTAGTACTACACAGACAACTACTGCTAGCCAGTCTTGCATTTCTGCCACCTGTAACGCCAACAAACATGAACTCTGTGTGGACAAAACATCAGGCTATGAGTGTGTGTGTAAATTAGGCTTCATGAGAGCCAACACCAATCTGGAGTGTACAGGTACATTTTTTTCTCTCTTATCAATTAAAAAGCATTTTATTTCAAGGACTTTGAAATCTGTGTTTTAGTTTATAGAAATTGAAAGACTTTTCAACTTAAGCTTGAAGGAAATAGATGTATTAAGTCTAAATATTTTTTTTTACAATGATGCCTGTGTATTTAGAAAATAGGTCTCTCAAATTATTCAGATAGATATAATGTGGAAGTTTTGGACTAGGAAATAAAGGAAGGAACTGTGAAGGAGCATCCAAAACATGTAAAATATCCAATATAATGAACTAAAGTTTAATTTATTTATTTTATTTTATTTATGTTGGAAGCGTGGTCGAGAGGCTAAGTGCACTTGAACTTGGCTTGGCTTGGCTACCTAGAAGGGGGCTCAAGGTTCGACACTGAGCGCCTAAAGGCAGCACGGAAAACCAACTCCTAATTACCCCCTCCCCCCCACTGGTCCACAAATGAGATTGGACCAAAGTGCTTTGAGCATGCTAATGAAGTAGCGCTATATAAAAACTATAAATATAAATAAATGACATCCCTTGCAAGTTTCTTAACAGTTACAGCATAATATGGCTAAACTATATTGAGAGATGATCCTGTGTTTCCTACTTTGTGTTGAAATAATATTGTAAAGTAGCCTTCATATTTTATTGTTCATTGTAAAAAATAAAAATACAAAATTGTCCAGTATGGGGAAATCAGACCCATGGACATTTGTGTAAACAGCACAACTATTTAGCCCGAATTGGGTAACTGGTCATTAACAGTTAAACATAAATATAAAGATCTATAATTTTAAATAGCATCTAAAAGAATTAAAACTAAAAACGCCATACACTTTTTTAATTTAACAACATGACATAAAAATTTAGTTCAATGTTTTTCACAAACTAATGAAACAATTTATCTGAAATTTTAATAAAATGTAGCATGGGGCACAAGCTTATTTGTGAAATCTCTGCTTGATTAGATAATGAAAATTCTAAGTAAATGATTCAAATTAAAATTATTTTTTTTAGACTTTAATGATAGTGTGAGTTAATAGTAAGTGTTAATAGTTCACTTAATTTAAACCCTCTTGATTTGTATTTTATTTTAACAGAGATCTCCTCCTATAACTACACTCTCACTTTTGGCTGGGACATGTCCAATGTAAATTTAGACAAAGATAGTGAGGACCACAAGAAGGTGAAAGATGAATGTGAGACTCAGGCAAGTTCTGATTTATTATTTTTTTATCATTAGATTCAATTTATCGTTATAGTGGTATGATAATTAAATTTATTTTTGAGTCATATGTTATTATAAAGAAAAGAGAACTGTTTAGAACAAGCACAAAATAGAGAGGTGATGTGTATGACAAATGAATATAATCACATCCGACACCATTCAATCTCAAAATGACTAAAATTAGAGCCACTCCAAGATAGAGGACTAAAATAGCAATAATACATAAAACACTAACCCTATTTTTACAAGTAATAATAAGGCTTGTCTTCGAGTCCGAAGATTAATGAGGAATGCAGTATTTCCTGTGGCTATGCAGCCCCAGCTGTGACCTACATATTTTGCCACAACCAAATACAAAAACACACAAAAACAACACTAAAACTTAATTTATAAATACAAAAACACAATCCAACAAAATATTCAGATTAAGACACAGGGATATAGACACATTTGTTGTTCCAGATGGTAGAAGGAACTTTAAAAAGTTCTCTTTCCTGCCTAGTGCCATTAGATCATCGGTTTCCTGAATCAACCAGGGACTTAACTAAATTGACATGTTGATACCAATTGAGTGTATTTATCTTCTTACTTTAAGAAACATTTATGATTTATAAGATAATTATGTATTGTGCTCTTTCTTTTTTTCCAGATGACCAAATCATTAAGAGAGAAAAAAGTGGATGTTGTCTTATTTTCCATAACAAATCTCAGGTTTTCATTTTCATTAGTTTGCTTAATATCTAATATTTTGTTTTGTAAACTTAAGCTTGCCTTTTGCATTTGAAATAGTAATGTACATATGTTTTCCTGCAAAAGCACTAATCCAATTGTCACGATTGTGTTTTGTAGTGCAGTGTATTTTCTCCACGGTCATATTGCATACACAGATTTGAAGATGCCTTTTGTTAGGCGTTTCCGTGGTTTCTAATGCAAATAAACCAAATGGAGGTAACACTCAACGTAGTACGTAATCAATATGGATCACAGATTGCTTCAGGATAAGGATAAGGTTGTAGCATTATGCTGACTAAGCATCTTAATCAATATGGTGGCTTAGTGATGAAGCAATCAGCTTCCAAACTCTGAGGTCCATGTTTGAATTTTGGTGAAGCCTGTGATTTTGATCTTGGGATTCTTAGGACTCACCTGAGTGTACCAGCTCTAATGGTTACCTGACTTAATTTGGGGAAAGTATAAGCAGTTGGTCATTGTGCTGGCCACATGACACCCTTCTGATTAACCATTGGCTTGAGAAAAAAGATGACATTAACATCATCTCACTTTTTGATAGCAAGATCTGAAAGTGAATCTTGCCACATGACACCCTTCTGATTAACCATTGGTTTGAGAAAAAAGATAACATTAACATCATCTGCCCTTTAGATAGCAAGGTTTGAAAGTGAATTTTAACTTTACTTTTTAAACATGATCAAACTGCCCTCCAAACAAAGCAACTAATTAAACTTGTATTCAATATGTATGTTCAAAACTACTTTTTATATGATTGTATAACATTTTTTTTTTCATTTTAAAAAAATTACATTGTATTTAGTTTTTAAGCAAACACCTATTTTTTTAACAATAAGGCAATGTATTTATCAATAATAAGTGATGATGTATTATTGTTTATTCATACCTAGGCATATGATAATCTGATGCATTCATTTTTAATAAGTAGTATCATGATACAATTTATAGTATAGTAGTATTAGAATGCATTTGGAATTAATTATGTTTTTAATGCAATTTTATGGCAAAATAATTATATTGTTTAGTGAACTCTAATGTTTTTGGAAGAATACTTCAGTTTCAAATAGTTGGTCTTTTTCTTGTTTTCATTTCAGTAAAGGAAGCTTGATTATAGACTTTACATTATTTATCAACAAAAGTTCCTCCAGTAATTCTGTGAGCAGTTTGACTATTGCACTGAATGCAATCAAGTCAGAAGGAATCTTTCTCAATGGCAGCAAAATATTCATAACAAACTTTATACTGAATGGTGGGAATTTTTTAATTCTTTTTTTTTTTTTAGTTTTGTTGGCAGTTACATAAAACTAGGACTATTTTTATTGATATTTGTTTTTGAGTAAACAATAACATAACAACCTGTATAAACATGCTTTCATCATCAAATTATTAAAGTATCAAATTATAATTATTATACAATTTTAATTTTTGCCTATAAAAATTGCTAAAATATATATAGATATATAATTACAAATATATAACAAAGGGATTTTCACTGAAAAAAACAACCTTGACTAAAATAATTTTGGCTTGAAATTTAAAAAATTTAGATAAAACTTATGCAAACATATTTTTAACTAGCTACTCTCAGCAAAAGCTATATTCAAATAATTAGAAGACTTTGCTTTATTGAATGTACATTTTGTGTAATCTTTAGTTTTGATCTTCAGTAGGACTTTGAATTTAACTTTAGCTTTATTATTCTCTCAAATAAACCTTCTCTAAATGTCCATAAAATAGATTGAATAAGAGAAAATATAGATTTTTAGGGCGCCCCTGAGTCCAACCCAACTATAATGGTACTTAACTTTAGTTGGGGAAAGTAAAGGCAGTTGGTCCTTTGTGCTGGCCACATAACACCCTGCTCATTAATCATTGGCCAGAGAAACAGATTACCTTTAACATCATCTGCCCCATAGATCACAAGGTCTGAAAAGGAAACTTTACTTTATTTAAGAGAACAATGAGTATTTTGTGGTAGTATGTGAAATATATTGCATATATGAGTGGCCATTATAAATATATCAAAAGGGCAGTTCTATGCAATAATTATATGATTGAGCTATTCAAAAAACTAACTCCAGCCAGAGAAACAGATTACCTTTAACATCATCTGCCCCATAGATCACAAGGTCTGAAAAGGAAACTTTACTTTATTTAAGAGAACAATGAGTATTTTGTGGTAGTATGTGAAATATATTGCATATATGAGTGGCCATTATAAATATATCAAAAGGGCAGTTCTATGCAATAATTATATGATTGAGCTATTCAAAAAACTAACTCCAGCCAGAGAAACAGATTACCTTTAACATCATCTGCCCCATAGATCACAAGGTCTGAAAAGGAAACTTTACTTTATTTAAGAGAACAATGAGTATTTTGTGGTAGTATGTGAAATATATTGCATATATGAGTGGCCATTATAAATATATCAAAAGGGCAGTTCTATGCAATAATTATATGATTGAGCTGTTCAAAAAACTAACTCTTCTGCCTACAGATGCTCCCAATGTGTGTGATGTAAGACAGCAGTCTAACCCATGCAGGTCTTCAGAAGTATGTCAAGTTCAGGAAAACAAAGCTGTGTGCATGTAAGGAATACAGTTTGTACACTCCTATATAACAGATTTATGCCAGATTATAAAATTAAAGTTAATTAACAGGTTCACCCCAGAGATATTAAATTTAGTATTTTAAAATTGTGTATTTTTTTTTAAGGCCTGTATATAAATAATATATAACACAAGAAATGTAAACAGGAATGAGTTTAGATTTAGACTAGAGCTCAAGTTATCCAAGTTTATATTACAATTAGATTATGAAATGTTTGTCCATCGAAGAATAAAATGTATACTAGTCAAGTACTATATTACTTGTATGTTTATTGCAAGTTTTTAAAATATATTTTCTCTACTTTTTTTTTTCAGACCAGTGGAAACAAGCAATGGTAAATTATATATATATATATATTATGAAAGAATTAAGGAAATATAAATAAAAAAATACTTAGTTGTTTTATTTTCAATATTTTAATATAATTGAGACCAGTCAGCTACCATTATTGCAGTCTTGGATTTGACATAATAATTATACTTTTTTTGTGTGTAGGAATGAGTTTAGATTTAGACTAAGTTGTTTATTTTCTGTGTGTGACCAGCGTGTCAGAAGGTCATGTCCAGTGTGTGTGTATTAATAATACTTAAACAATGTCATATGAGACGTGTTTGTGACCGTCCATGTTTTACTGTAATCTTGTTGAATAAAGTCATAATATTGATATTCTAGCAGAGTTATTTCATTAGATTATGAGAAGAATTTTTGAAGTTATTCTTATTGAATCTTTGGGATTAAATTGTTAAGGCCTTAATTCTGAATTTCTATTTTCCTGGGTTTCATTGTACTTTATTCATTCTTTCGTCAAGTTATATTATACAAAGACATAGAACTGCTTAAACTTATTACAATCAAAACGTTTTTCATCCACACCTTCTTCCTCGTTCTCATTATTTTGTTGGAGCTTTCAGATGACTAGACCAATATGAGATGAGCTGTGCATTGGCTTCCAAATCAGGGAGCTCTCCATATAGTTTTCTTTCTGTTGGGGTGTTTTGAGGCCAGTTTCTTGTTTGGGCCTCTTGGTAAAAAATGCAGTTTTGAAGGACGTGGTCAGCATCCTCTGGTGACATACCACATGGGCAGATTTCACTGGTTCCAATTTTGAGATTCTGGAACATTTGTTGTCTCATTTTGTTGTGTCCGATTCTGAGTCAAAAGTTTAGATGTTGATCTTGTCAGGATTTTGTTTATAATAGGTGTCATAGTGGTGTCAATAGTTTCAGTTCTTCTGGATAGAGTGCTATGCTTAATTGAACAAACAGACCAGCATATAAGTATGCATATTTCTTAACTTGATCTGAATAACTATATAATACTAATTGTTTGAACTACAAATGTTTATTTATATTTTTGAAGTTTATTTTTGTGTGCCACTGAATCCTATAACTGAACTTAAATTGGATGATTTATTTTCAGATTTGAATTTGGGACTGGCTATAGGACTACCATTGTCAATTGCCTTTTGTGCTGCTGTTGTTATTGCCATAGTTGTGTGCAAATGTATTAAAAGCAAAAAGGCAAGAATAATGTCTTCAACAGAATTTTTTCATCGGAGAAATAGACAAGAGGATAGTTTGTATGAGTAAGTTGTATTTGTTTTCCATGTGGTTCTTGAGGGGTTAATTGTTTATTTTGACTACATCCTCAAGTTTTATACAAAGCTTAACCATTTTTTTTTGTTATAATACACAAAGTCTGGGATGATTAGGTGCAATGTTTTACTTCATTGTGCCAAACCCAAAATATCAAATATCTCACTCTGTTGTGTAGCCCTTAGGCTAGGTGTGTACCTTGAAGAAAAAAAACCCCACATAAATCCTGGATAAATCTATATTTTAGGATTACTAAGCAAGCTTGATCGTGTAGAAACGAATGGCCTTAACATCATCTGCCCTATAGATCGCAAGGTCTGAAAGGGGAACTTTGCTATATGGGCGGCCTCTTTCCAATCTAGGTTTGCAAATGATATAAACTTAATAAAAAAAAAAATGCAGATCTGATAGATGATCTAACTCCAGAGCTCGATGCTACAGCTAAAGTAGTTGCCTTGCGCAATTAATGCTAATAAAGTTTTAGTTTGTGGTAGATGTAATACGAAATATTGAAGTTGTCTCATAACTAGGATCAAATATAACAAGAGATACATGACCAATAAAAGAGGTAAAATCCATTTGAGCTTGGCATCCGCCATCATGAGTAAACTGTAATATAGAAAAAAAAAACAAGTGGTCTCTAAAGACCTTCTAAAATGATGAAATAGTTGCTATTTGTTTATGTTTGTGTAACGTCGTGAGAATGTGTTCACAACATTGATTTAGTGTGCTACAGTCCAAGTCTCTTTCGTCAGTTCATGTGTCGTTCTAGTTTAATAAAGCCTTGTTTTAGGTTACTCTTCAGTGTTCCTTTATTTCTTATTACAATTTATTAAACTAGAAATTTTCAATTCCATGGATCTATGTGCCTCACGTATCTTTTTTGGATTTTCGTTCAACACTATTCTCAGTCTGTAAGTAAAAGTAGTAATACAAATGGAACGTCTATTTAGGCCAAAAGAGCTAGACATAGAGCCTAGCTCGCCATCGGCTGCCGAGAAGTGGCTGCACTGGCTGAGAACATTTGAGAATTTCATCTCCTCAGTCTCTCATTGCGAGATTGACAAAAAGAAATTACTAGAAAACTACGTTTCTTCGAGCGTATTTCAGTACATAAATGAGTGTACAACAATCAATCAAAGTTCTACAAAATGTCTACGTGAAGCCTAAAAGCGAAATTTTTGCACGGCACATGATAACTCTTTGTCGACAAGAGAACGGACAAACCGTTGACTCCTTCCTACTTAAGCTTAAAAGTATGGCCAAAGACTGTGACTTCAAAGCTGTCACCGCTGAAGAACACAGAGATATCTTTGTAAGAGACGCCTTCATTACTGGACTGGCTTCAAACAGCATAAGGCTGCGACTCTTAGAGAAATCTACTCTAACTCTACAGTGCGCCTATGAAGAGGCAAGACAACTCGAATATGCCCATAACCATGCCATGGCGTATAACATCCACTCTGAAACTCCCTGTGGAGCTAGCGCCGACGAGGAGAGCCTTTCTCCAATGACAAAAGTAGAACACGAGGTGAGTGCGGCGACTAGTAAAAGATGTTTCTTTTGTGGAAACAGCCCACATCAACGCTTTAGATGTCCGGCCCGTGACGCTACATGCAACTTGTGCGGTAAGAGGGGCCATTTCCAGAAAGTCTGTAAATCGACCAGACAGACACTCAAATCTACAACCTCAGCCATAGTGAAAGCAGATGATGACACGTCTCGGACTACAACCGTTGGATCTTCCTGGGCATCGACACCAGCGTCCGGTCTTACTAAATCTACTATTTCAATACTCGTCAATGGAGTACCATTGAAGGCTCTCGTAGATACGGGGAGCAGTGAAAGCTATATATCTTCTTCAATTGCTAAAAGGTACAAATGGAAATTAGAAACGTCCAGAAACAGAATCTACATGGCCTCTACACATCTTTCTCGCACTACTCACGGCCATATTTTCGCTAAAATAAAGTACAAAGATGAACAATATGAAAGTGTTAAGCTCTCACTACTAGATGGACTAGTATCTGATGTAATCTTAGGGCTAGATTTCATCAGCCAGCACGAAAAACTGATGATCCCATTTGAAGGAAAACGAAGCACTCTCCAGGTCTGTACGCTGAAAGCTGCACGAGTTGAAGCCCCTCGCCTCTTCGCTAATCTGGCTCCTAACTGCCATCCCATAGCCACTAAATCTAGAAAATATTCTATGCCTGACTCCAAATTCATTCAAACTGAAATCAAGAGACTTCTATCTGACAAAATTATTGAGCCTTCCACGTCCCCGTGGCGAGCCCAGATAATTGTAACAACGAATGAAAGGCACAAAAAGAGAATGGTTATCGACTATAGCCAAACCATCAATCGATTCACTTACCTCGACGCGTATCCCGTGCCAAAAGTGGATGAACTGGTGCAGGAAATATCTAAATACTCAATGTACAGTACATTTGACCTCAAAAGCGCTTACCACCAGATACCTATCAGGGATGATGAAAAGCAGTACACGGCGTTCGAGGCTGGCGGAAAGCTTTATCAGTTTTGCCGCATTCCTTTTGGAGTGACAAACGGAGTCGCCGCATTTCAAAGGACGATCAACACAATAATTGAGGAGGCAGGGCTACAGGACACGTTCGCTTACGTGGATAACGTTACCATCTGCGGACTTGACTCCATTAGCCACGACCAGAATCTACAGAGATTTCTCAATGCCGCTAAAAAGTACGGTATCACCTTCAACAATGATAAAAGTGCTATTGCGACTAATAAAGTATGCCTCCTAGGCTACGAAATCTCACAAGGGCAATTAAGACCAGACCCCGAAAGATTTCAAGCATTGAGAAACCTACCTCCACCACAAGACATGAAATCACAAAAGCGGGTGATTGGACTACTGTCCTATTATTCTCAATGGATCCCAAATTTCTCCAACAAGATCCATTTATTGGTGAACAACAAAGCCTTTCCTCCCCCTGAACAAGTACAACAAGCTTTTAAACAGCTAAAACACGAACTTGAAAACGCTGCTGTGTCGACGATAGACTACAATCGACCACTAACAGTCGAAACAGATGCCTCTGACATTGCGATTGCCGCCACTCTTAATCAAGACGGCCGTCCTGTCGCCTTCTTTTCAAGAACACTCACTAATAGTGAACGCAGACACTCAGCAGTGGAAAAGGAAGCATACGCTATCGTAGAAGCCCTGAGAAAATGGCAACATTACCTTATCAGTAGACCCTTCACATTGGTTACAGATCAACGCTCAGTGTCTTTTATGTTTGACCAGCAGAACAAGGGCAAGATCAAAAACGAAAAGATTCAAAGATGGCGACTGGAGCTTAGTTGTTTCCAATATGACGTCGTATATCGACCCGGGAAACAAAACGCTGCGGCGGATACCTTTTCAAGGAACCACTTTGCGTCAGCAATGACTGGAGAAGACCTCAAACTGTTACACAACAACCTCTGTCACCCAGGGGTCACGAGACTCCTCCATTTCGTTCGGACCAAGAACTTACCTTTTTCCTGCGAGGACGTCCGCAAAGTGGTAAACCAATGTAAAACTTGCGCTGAACTGAAGCCTAGATTCTTCAAACAGTTTTCAGGCACCCTCATCAAAGCTACCCAACCATTTCAGAGAGTAAGCATTGATTTTAAGGGGCCACTCCCATCTGCTACTCACAATAAATACTTATTAACAATGGTGGATGAGTACTCACGCTTCCCATTTGCCTACCCATGTCCCGATATGTCCTCATCCACTGTCATAAAGTGTTTAAATCAGCTGTTTTCCTTTGTTGGGATGCCAGAGTACGTCCATTCTGACAGAGGTACGTCCTTTATGTCGAGGGAGGTGCAATCCTTTCTGCACGAGAGGGGAATAGCTACAAGTAGAACAACCGCCTTTAATCCCTCAGGCAACGGACAAATTGAACGACTAAACAAAACTCTATGGAACGCTGTTACTTTAGCACTGAAAGACCTCGATCTCCCGATCTCGAGATGGGAGCTTGTCTTGAACCAGGCCCTATACTCGATTAGATCATTACTATCTACGGCAACAAACGAAACTCCACATGAGAGAGTTTTCCGGTTCAACCGAAAATCCTCCTTCGGGATATCTATCCCCACTTGGCTATCTAGCCCAGGTAGAGTGTTGCTGAGAAGAGAGAACCGATCTTCAAAGTATGATCCTCTCACGGAGGAAGTCGAATTGCTGATGTGCAACCCCCAATATGCTGTCGTACGGTTGCCCAGCGGTAAAGAGGAGACGGTCTCTCTAAGACGCTTGGCTCCCACCCCCTCCCCATCCACAACAACAAGTGAACCTTCGTTCTTCCCTCAGGGTGAGGATAATGAATATCCTCCAGAAACTCAAAACACGGAAGTACTAGTCAACACCCCTACCGTGATACAAGAAAGGAAAGAACCCCTGGTAGGCTCTGAGGACCTCCGAGCGCTTCCTCTTGAAAATACCCCACTTGACGCTCAGGAACTCACTAGTGACTCCCAAACTGTAGAACAGGATAGTCAACCCCGTTACAACTTGAGAGAGAGAAGAACCAGACCGAACTATAGAGTCTAGAGTTGTTCCTTTATTGCACTACATATGTTCTACATAAACTGGCATTGTTTATCTCTTGCTACTGATATTAGAGTTTACTTTTCACTTACTTACGTACATGTCTACTTACTACACTATTTGTAATATTTAAAACAGAAACTAGTAATTGTTTATAAGTCATACAACAGATATTGGTTTTTAGGTTTCTTTGCATCACCATTCACTATTGTTTACAAGAGAAATTTCGACACTATTTATTGATCTATTGTATTACAGGCACTGGCATTCTCTTTTATTTATGCTATTGGCCTACTATATTACTATACTTGCTATTTTAATTCTAGGCGGGGTGAATGTGGTGAAATAGTTGCTATTTGTTTATGTTTGTGTAACGTCGTGAGAATGTGTTCACAACATTGATTTAGTGTGCTACAGTCCAAGTCTCTTTCGTCAGTTCATGTGTCGTTCTAGTTTAATAAAGCCTTGTTTTAGGTTACTCTTCAGTGTTCCTTTATTTCTTATTACAGTTGGACACTGAACTCTAAGTCTGAACGAAGAATTCAAACCTTTAAAAGTAAATGCAACAGAAAACTACTGGGTAGACGCCAGGTGTTGATAACATTAAACAATTAAGCAGATAACTCTTATGCTAGTTTCTAACTGACAAATCACCTGTTAATTAATATACCCTTCATGGTAACAACAGTAAACAAGGGACATTACTCCTATAACTTAATAGCATAACCTATGCATAACACACATACTAACACCAGAAAAAGAAAACACATGATTTTTTAGTTGTACAAGTCATTTTTCTGTTGGGCAAAAAAAAAAAAAGTCCTCATTATTTTGTGATTCATACAAATTGGGTGAGAACCACTGCTTTATATACATTGATTTTGAAAAAAAGGTTTTGAGACTTGAAGAAAGACCCTTACAGAAGACAGGCAAAGACAATGAAATGAAAATGCCTCATCAAATGATAATTCTATCAGCATTAGATAGAGGTGACAGGTTCCAACTAATTTTATCAGCATAAGATACAGGTTTACAGGTTTCAACTATGTTTGATCACTTGTCCTATATATTTGAAATAGATGCAAATGTAATTAAAATTAATAAAAATGTAAACAAAAAAATATTTTATTTTGTATTACAGAGTCTACAAGGGAGATCAACAAAGTCTTGCTGATCCAAAAAGTACAGAGTACTTAAAAGGCTGACAAAAGACACCTCTTTTTTATTTCATTTTCCCCATTATTTGTTTTTCTTTTTTACTGTATGAAAATTTTTAAGCTAAATTTTTTTTTATCCCATAGATATAAAGAAAAATGATAGTGGATTCTAGTGTCTAGTTTTACCTTAAAAAATGAAGACTTTAGATATGGTGATATATATATATATATATATATATATATATATATATATATATATATATATATATATATATATATATATATATATATATATATATATATATATATATATATATATATATATATATATATATGGAAATAAGAGGGGTAGTCATAGGTTTATGACATACATATTTTTGTAATCTATGTAGAATCAAATAGTTGAATGTTCTTAGCAATATTAAACTTATCTTTTGTGTTATTTAATTGGCATATATTGATCTTAGTTTATCATGTAATTGTTTTTTTATATATTCATATACATATTATGTAAAAACATCAAACTTATTTCTTTACATTTTATTTTTTTAGAAATACAAAATCAGACTTTATTCTTCAAGCACCAGGCAGACCTTTTTGTATCAGATGCATTTTTTTTCTGTTCTAACTATAAGTCCTTGGTAATTCTTACCTTAGTAAATTTGAGATTTGATTATAAACTTTTATTGTCACAAAAACAGTTTTTTAAAAAGTTAGCAAGTTTATGAGGCGCAACTTGCTTTGAGCTTAGGTAATTATTAAAATTTAATTTACTCATAAACTTGGTGAGTAAAAAATGTGGGGTAAAAATGTCAGAAATCACTTATTTGAATCTCCTTTCAGATAATTTAATTTTCTATCCTTCTCTAAATTAACACACATCTTATAAAGATGTAAAAAAAAACCTGTAGGAAATTTAATACCAAACAATATCCCCTCTTAACTTACTAAATTAAAAAAGTATCTAGAACTAACTTCTTACATTTGGTTTATATCAATATTTACATATATGTATATATTGCACTATAAGATATATACAATACTTTATAAAACTGATATTATACATAGATTTGTTGCTTATCTTGTGATACTTTCAGATGTACAGATGTGTATGCTTAATTTGACTGTAAGCACAAGTAAAACAAATATATATTTCCTGTTAAAGCTTTGATTTCTGATGTGTCTTTCTTTATTGTTTTTTTTTAAAAGGATTTTTGTCTTTGAGATAATATTTCTAAGTCATCTACAAATTCCAGGTCCTCCAGCTTTTGATTCCATTGGATTTCTTTCCCTGAATTATATTAATATTCTTTCGTGACCCAATCCAGTAGGCCTACTAAAAGAAGTATTAGGGGTGAAGGAATAAATCCTTGTTGTGACTGGGGATTCCTCTTGACATTGGTCACTGTGGACTACATGTCAGGCAAAAAAATCCAAAAGATCTTAGATGATTTTTTTTTTGCTATCCTGTTGTGTCTCATTACTCCCCAGATAGTTTTTCAGTATTATCAAAAACATGTTCAATGTCAACAACTGTTGTACAAAGAGGAGATTGTTATTTGTTACATTTTTCCGCATTTATTCGGAATTACTGTTTAGTATCAGGCCTTCTCTTCGTACACAAACACTAAACATCATAGGCAAAATAAAGTTTCGCAAAGAAGACATTTGAAGCTTTACAGAGAAAGTCGAATGAATCCTATAAGCCTAAACACTCTAGTTAAATTGAAAAAAAATAAATAATTTCCTCTATTCAGAAGTCATCATTAAGCCAGGGAACATTGTCGGAACCAGATAGATGTGTACCAGTTGCCAAGGAAATGGCTACAAACTACAGATCTTGGTACTGAGGGGAGTTCAATGGAACACTTTTGGAGAATCTTATTTCCATTCAGCAGTAACCCTAATCTTCTCTTGAAGGACAAGGATTTCCATGAAAATTCAGTAGTAGGCTACTTCTAAAGAGCATAAAAGTCTCTTAGAATGGAACCAGTTTCAGAATAAATAATTAGAGCCAAATTTGTGTCAGTGTACAAGTAGCGACAGATGCAAAAGACAGATATAATAAGGTACCGGTATATCATTTTAATTGTGCCATGTTTTACTCTGAAAGACACAAAATAACTAAGCCACTGATCATTGCTGCTCCTAGAAGAAGAAGCACAAGTTTTGGATTTATGATTAGTCTTCCATCAGCGTGGTAGGAGCCAACACGATATATATAATGGAGACTCATTAAAGATTTAGTTGTTAAGGCCATTGAATGTATTATACTTGTCCAAGAAATAACAGCCATTGATTCTGCTTAATCGCCACTAAGGTATATTGGAATTGGCTTTCAAATAAGTTGGGCACGCAAACCTTATTCAATAATTGTGGACCAAAAGTCAAGTTAAAGAAAAGAGAATGTTTTTATTAAGTAAAATTTAAAATTAAAAAACCTAGTAATTTTTATATAAATTAAAAATATGACATATTTTTCAGACAGTTATGAGCCTTAGACGACGACCTTTCTGTAGATTATTCCCGTATTACAATGATATAGAGAAATCTATGACAAAAACAAACTAATATTAATGTAAATGGCCAAAAAAAAATTTCAAGCTTAAATCTGTTGGAAACAGCCGAGCAAACACCAATATAGAAGGAAATCAAATAATGATAGTGGAACTGGATTGGGCAGACCATGTTGGAGGATAAGGAAAAATGTTGCCAAGCAGGTTCTGACCTCGAACCCACATGGGAAGTTCAAGGCTGTGAGACCAAGGTTAACATGGAAGAGGACAACATAAATATAGAAAAGAAAGCAAGTTGGACATGGACCCGAGAGACATTGCCAGTGAACGGTGTCCGATAGCGAAGTTCTAATGCGCCCTATATGCTTCACTTGGGCTAAATCTTCTTATCTTATATAATACAGACGTTACTTCAAAAAAGAAGATGATTACGTCCTACGCGTCATGCATTTAGTCATGCATATCAACCAATGACTTAAATTCTGCCAAGTCACTGGTTTTCCTGGCTAGGTCAGGCAACCCATTCCATGCTCTAATAGCACTAGGGAAGAAGGAGTATTTGTACAAATTTGTCCTAGCATATGGGACGAGGAATGTACCTTTATCTTTGTGTCTTTCAGAGTATTTTATTAAATTTTGTTTTTGTATTTGAAGATTATGGTTCAGTGTTTTATGTATGATTGCTACTTTACTTTTGAGCCTTCTGTCCTGAAGGCTTTCTAAATTTAGTGATTTTACTAAAGGTGTTACTCTAGTCAAATGTGAATATTCGTTTGTTATGAATCGCACTGCTCTATTTTGTGTCTGTTCTAGTTTCTTAATGTTTTTTTGAGTTGAGGGGTCCCAAACAGAGGATGCATATTCTATTATTGGCCTAACCAAGGTTAAATAAAATTTTAGTTTTATGTTCTTATTTGATTTATAGAAATTTCTTTTAATAAATCCTAATGCTTTGTTTGATTTTTTGTAGTTTCATCAATATGGGGATTCCATGACAGTTTTTCATTTATTATAACACCTAGGTATTTTGCGTTTTTAGTCTGTGTTACTGGTTTGCCATGAATAAGATACGTGGAATTAATTCGTTTTAGTTTTTTTGTTACTCTTAACAACTGACATTTTTCTGGGTGGAAAGACATGCTCCAATTTGATTCCCATTTCTGTAATTCATCTAATTCTCTTTGTAAAATATCTGTGTCTTGTGTTGTTTTTATTGTTCTATATATTATGCAATCGTCTGCAAATAATCTGACTTTTGTTCCTGAAGTAATGCAATTTGGTAAATCATTTATGTAAATTAAAAATAGTAGTGGACCCAAGACTGTTCCTTGAGGTACACCTGAGTTTACTGTTATCGGTGTTGATTTAGAGCCATTTATTATTACAGTTTGTTCTCTCCCTATCAGAAAGTCCTTAATCCACTGATGCAGTGGACCATTAATGCCGAAATATTTTAATTTTTTAAGCAAACTATGGTGGTGAACTTTGTCAAAAGCCTTAGAAAAATCTAGTAAGATAGCATCTATTTGTTCAATATTATCTAAACCTTTTGAAAAATCATCAATTAGTCCTATTAGTTGTGTTTCACATGATCTATATTTCCTAAAGCCATGCTGGTATGGTGTGAGGACATTATGTTTGTCTAAGTGGTTTATGATGTTGCTACATATTATGTGTTCTAGGATTTTACATGTGATGCTGGTAAGTGATACTGGTCTGTAGTTTCCTGGGTCAGATTTTTCTCCTTTTTTAAATAGGGGGTGACATTAGCTTCTTTCCAGTCCTTTGGTACTCTGCCCTGGTTAAGTGAAGCCTGAAAGAGTATTTTGAACACTGGGGCTAGCTCATTACTTAGTTCTTTGAGTAATCTAGCTGGAATACCATCAGGTCCAGAAGCTTTACTTGGTTTGGTGTTGGCTAATAGTTTTTGAATTCCATTTTCTTGTACTACTATATCTTCTATGTTGTCTACTTGGTTCAAATTCAGTAATATGTCTTTGTCTCCTGGGGCTGAGAATGCTGATGCAAAGTATTTGTTTAGGATGTTTGCTTTAGTTCTATTATCATTATGTATTATGTTATGTTCATCTTTTAATGGCGCTACGCCTGTTGTTTCCATTTTCTTAGACTTAATGTATGACCATAGGTTTTTGTTGTTATCTTTAGATATTACATTGTTTATGTATTCACTCTGCAGCTGTCTGCTTACTTTTTGGGTTAAGTGTTTAATTTTTATATACTTTTTGTAAACTCTTTCTGCATTAGTTTCTTTAAATTTTCTAAATAGGTTTTCTTTCTGTTTACAAAGCTTCTTTAGTTTATTATTAAACCAGCATTTATTTATTTTGTTTGATATGTATTTAGTTGGAATATGATTTTCTATAATGCTTTTAAGATGGTTTTTAATGAAATTCCAGAGGTCATCGACTGGTTGGTTAATGTCTTTTTCTAATAAGAATGTTTGTTGAAAGTTTAATGCAGCTTGTTGTAGTTGTGTTAGGTTACATTTATTCCAGAGTAAGATTTTTCTTTTGGGTTTTGTATTGGCTACTGCTTTTATCTGACTGTGTATTTTTATGATCTCATGGTCTGATAGACCAGGGATAATATCATAATCAACTATTAATCCAGGTCTGTTGGTTAAGAAGAGATCTAATGTGTTGTTTAATCTAGTTGGCTTTTTAATGATTTGATCTAAACTTAGGTTGTGTAAAGTTTCTATGAAAAGCTCATTTATGTCCTTAAGGTTTTGGTGTTTATCTATGGTTAGTGTTTTCCAATTTATATCAGGTAGGTTGAAATCACCCATAATCCAAAAAACTGCATTTTTATTTGTCTCTTTAATTGTAGTAATCTGATTACATAGTTCCTGCATGTATTCTAAACTAGAATTTGGTGGTCTGTAAATGCTGCCTATTATTAGGGATGTTGAGGTGGTATTAATTTTACAAAATGTTGATTCTATATTTTTTGAGTTAGGTAAGGTAATTTCTTCTGCTATAAGAGTGTTTTTTATTGCTAAAAGAACTCCTCCATGATTATCAGCCCTATCTTTTCTAAAAATTTCATAATTACTATTGAAAATTTCTGCATTATAAATTTCAGAATGTAGCCAAGTAAATGCATAAATAGATTTTTTTTTAAATCACACAGCACATCCAACCAAACTTGGTGATTGCGATTCGCTTTTACACAAAATGTTAGTTAAGAATTTATCACATCTATGGTATGCACAATGATGCCCAAACTTATTTAACCTGCGGGCCATTTTAAATTCCGACACTTGTGTCGCAGGTCATATGAACGAAAAGCTACAAAAACGAAATGACATTGACCTAAAACTATTTGATTGCAATCCCGTGGATCTAGAACTTACATTAATTAATGGGATATTTCATGTTCATCTTTTTTATACGCGCCAGAAAATAGCTTTATTTCTCTATTTTAAAAAATGAGCAGCATTATAGCTAGGTATAACAACCAACTTAATTTCTTGTTTCTTTTTTAAAAATATTCCCATCAAACATCCAATCTGTCGACGCAGTTTAACCATTTTATTTCGCAGTTAAAATAAAAGAAATTCAGTCATATTTGTTGTATAATGTCGTTTACATATTGATTTTTTCTTCAAAGAACTGGTTTGATCATATTGTTAGATAAGACTAGCTGTCAAAATCATTATTCAAGATACAGAAATAATAAAATTACAAAGATAATTGCGTAACATATTCTACGACAAAATGAACTACGCATACCAAGAATTGCGATGACATGGAGGCCAATACAAGGAAAGCGCAAACAGAGACGACCTTGTATAACTTGTCTACCTTCATGGAGGACCTCAGAACAGTGGACACCAGGTGGGAGGAGGCTTCAAACATTGCAAATGACAGATCTTTATGGAGACAGCTTGTCGTCCAATGCGCCGAACGGCGCGGGATGACCAATGTCTAAGTAAGTAAGTCTTAAAGTAATAAGTCTACCTATCTTTTCATTTTAAGCAAAGAATATTTATTGGTTTAGACAATTTTATTTTGTTTTAAGTTATCGTAGAACATGTTCTCATTTTTTTAACACCTAAAAAAAAAAAAAGAAGACTTGCTCTCTCATAGCACTATTTTCAACTCTGACTAACTCTCTGAAAGCCCTATTAATTAACTCTCTGAAAGCCCTATTGACTAACTCTCTCAAAGCCCTATCTTCAACTCTGACTAACTCTCTCAAAGCCCTATTGACTAATTCTCTCAAAGCCCTATCTTCAACTCTGACTAACTCTCTCAAAGCCCTATTGACTAACTCTCTCAAAGCCCTATCTTCAACTCTGACTAACTCTCTCAAAGCCCTATCTTCAACTCTGACTAACTCTCTGAAAGCCCTATTGACTAACTCTCTCAAAGCCCTATCTTCAACTCTGACTAACTATCTCAAAGCCCTATCTTCAACTCTGACTAACTCTCTCAAAGCCCTATCTTCAACTCTGACTAACTCTCTCAAAGCCCTATCTTCAACTCTGACTAACTCTCTCAAAGCCCTATCTTAAACTCTGACTAACTCTCTCAAAGCCCTATCTTCAACTCTGACTAACTCTCTCAAATCTCTCTCAAAGCCCTATCTTCAACTCTGACTAACTCTCTCAAATCTCTATCTCCAACTCTGACTAACTCAAAACCCTATTGACTAACTCTCTCAAATCTCTATCTCCAACTCTGACTAACTCAAAACCCTATTGACTAACTCTCTCAAATCTCTATCTCCAACTCTGACTAACTCTCTCAAATCTCTATCTCCAACTCTGACTAATTCAAAACCCTATTGACTAACTCTCTCAAATCTCTATCTCCAACTCTGACTAACTCAAAACCCTATTGACTAACTCTCTCAAATCTCTATCTCCAACTCTGACTAACTCAAAACCCTATTGACTAACTCTCTCAAATCTCTATCTCCAACTCTGACTAACTCAAAACCCTATTGACTAACTCTCTTAAATCTCTATCTCCAACTCTGACTAACTCAAAACCCTATCTCTAGCTCTGACTGACTATTTGAAAGCCATATCTCCAACTCTGACTAATTCTCTCAAAGGGGCATAGGCGCCCGCAGGTTTTTTTGCAGAAGAGGGTGCCAGTTGTCACCGAAGCCTCAAAATCGAGGCTTCAGTTATTACGGAGAATATATCAGAAAAGAACTGCCCCCACCTGCCCTCTTCCCATATCAATGCAATATTACGTGTACTGTAAATATTTGTTTCATGAAATAAACTAAATTAAACATGGGAACAAACTATTTACTGAACAATTTGCTATGTTGATCCGTGTGACCCGTGCCTCCTTACCGTCATCAAACAAAAACAGCAAACTTTGAATTTGGCTGCCGAAACTTTCAATAACTTTATTAATGAATTGCTTCTCTTCGTGATGGACAATCTGGCAATGGACACTTATCGTTAATGAAGAAACAAACGAATTAAAATACGGAATGTAAAGCCGTATGCTGTAATAACTCCCAAAAATAGTTCCTCACCGTGGTCAGGTTGGTTTTTGATCATGTCATTAAAGTGACCACTGTAATGCTGTTGAGTGACCACAATGTTTAATTGAACAGACTGCAATATTGGGAAAACTGGTTCAACAACTGATGAATAATTGTCGACAATTTAAAAAAGAATTCAGAAACACATGTTATGCAGGCTTTGATTACACATGTGCAGTTTGTCTGGTTTATTTTGCAGCCGTTATTTTAAGATCCGCCAAACAGTTAAATATCTTCTCAATGTTGTGGCTGAAACCGGATTTGTACTTCTAAGTCCATTGTGTCTCACACAAAAGAGGTTAATTTAGAACAAACACTGTTTACACTGCACATGATGTATTCACTGACAATGACGTTAGAAACAGACAGTGCGCCTCTCTAAACAACAGGGACTACACCAATAAGTCTTCTAGAGGAAACAAAAAAGAGCAAACGAAAACATGTATCATATTCTAGGCCATATCTAAATATAGAAAACTATAAACTAATATTGCTCTTTCTGTCCTTGTAATCACAACAAATTTCCATAAGGATTACTAAAGACGTCTTTGTATCGGAAGACGATGGATGCGCCCAGAAAAGTCACTGACTTTGGTTACGTCTTGAGACGGGCAGAATCTGGAGTGACTGATCAAGCCAATTCTGGAGCGGCAGAGTTTGCCACAGTTCGTGCTTGTATATGCATCTGTCCTAGGGCTTGCTGACAGAGCAGCTTTCTTTCTCTTTCTCTTGGCTGACGCAGCTTCGTTTCTTTTGCACTTGGCAAAGTTCGTACCAGCACGTACAGTCTGTCTCCATGCTGTCCGGTTATGGGCCATCTCCTCCCCATACTTTAATCAATGCCCGTGGCTCTCATGTCTCGCTTGCAGACATCTCTGTAAGTTAGTCTGGGGTGGCACTTGGGTCTGACTCTCTCTACAAGCTCAGCGTGTAGGGTGTCTTTAGGGATTTTTTATTTGGAGGACCAGCGGCGGACTGACTATATGTGCAAACGGGCAAATGCCCGGTGGGCTGGCATCAAATGGGCCAGTCTGGTATCGATCAAAGAATTATTTTTTTTTTGCAATGCAGACAAATTTGAAAAAAAAAATTGACAACAGCAAGACACATATGCCTGAACACGTTTTTTTAAAAAGTATATATTATTTTTTTAACAATTAATTTTGTTTGAAATTCAACAAGAATATATAAATATTTACACTATACACTACGAATTATGATTAGCAAAAAGCTAGACAGTACTTTTTGCTAAGTACGAGCGGCATAAACTTCAACACTGCTTTGATGTCCTTCCCTCTCCTGTCTTTTGATGCTTCCATTGAGAGTGTTACCGAAAACGAGGGACGAGAAAGGTTAATTTAGAAAACATTGATATAACGCAGGGGTGGCAATTAGCTCTTAAAAAATACTTTATAGAAATTAAATTTAACACACACAGCCGCGAAACTGCAAACCACACAACTTATTCAGAGCTCAAGATGGATATAGAGTTCTTTATGCTTAGTATGAAGTAATTGGGAACTGAAATTCATATAATAATGATCTGGTTTTATATAGCGCTGTCATATCCGATATTTAATAAAAAGATATTTATATTCTAAATAATGGGCCATGGTATATTCATATAAAATTCCTGGACGAAGCAAGAGCTTTTCACATTAAGTAAGTGCCTCTCGAACCTTTGTGCGTTATCTAATCTTTGAATGAAATGGCTTGTCTGAATCTGCCCTGAGTTAACCAGGAAATCCAACGACTTAGCATAGTTAAAGTCACAGAAAACATGTATGACTAGATTAAAACATGTACAGCGTCGGGCGTAATATCTGATTTTTTGAAGTAACGTTTGTAATCTATAACATACCAAAACAATCCCAAAAAAAATTACTATTTTTTTTATTTCAAAGTCATTAATGCTCTTATTGTATAGTTTATAATTTTCTGACCACATACATGTATAAATAAAATACATTACATAATCCTACCCTTTACATCGTTTTTGTTGATCTAACTAAAGCCTTTGACATGGTCAGCAGAAGTGGCCTTTTCAAATTCCTAAGGAAAATAGGTTGTCCTCCCAAACTACTGAAGTTCATTGAGTGCTTTCACGAGGAAACGAAATGTACTGTCAAATTTAATGGAGCCCAATCAGCACCTTTTGAGGTTTGCAGTGGTGTCAAGCAGGGATGTGTGCTCGCACCTACTCATTTTGGCATAGTCTTCTCTTGTCTACTACATTATGCGTACAACGACATAAACGAAGGTGTGTTTCTCCATACAAGATCCTCTGGAAAACTATTTAATGTATCAAGGCTGCGGGCAAAAACCAAGGTTACGAAGTTACTCATCAGGGAATTCCTTTATGCTGATGATGCAGCTATTGTGGCTGATTCAGCTACAGTCCCTGGTTGACAAGCTATCTGCTGCTTGCCAGAAGTTCGGCTTAAACATAATTCAAAGAAAGACTAAGGTACTTGTCCAAAACACAAACACTGCACCTCAAGTAAGCATTAATGAACAACCACTAGAAATTGTTGATCACTTTTGTTACATTGGCTCCATCATATCCAACAACTCTCTACTGGATAAAGACATTAACAACAGGATAGCCAAGGCAATGACCACCATGTCACGGTTGCAGAAAAGAGTCTTGGACAACATATTGCTGATTAACAGTACTAAAGCCCTAGTCTACCGGACCTGTGTGTTAAGCACCTTGCTGTACGGAAGTGAAACATGGTCAACCTACTCATGGCAGGAAAAAAAGCTGAATGTCTTCCACCTCCGATGCCTAAGGCGGATCTTTAAAATAAGGTGGAAAAAAAAGATAATTAATGAGGAAGAGCTATGAAGAGCAGGGTGCCAGGACATCCGCTGTTATCAGCAGCAGACGCCTTGGCTGGCTTGGCCACGTTCGTAGAATGCCAGTAGGTCGACTTCCACAGGACATTCTGTATAGCGATCTAATAGAAGGCAGGAGAGCCGCTGGTCGCCCACTTTTACGATATACGGATGTATGCAAAAGCAACATGAAGCTCTTCAAAATCGACACTAGCAGCTGGGAAGAGGTGGCACTGGATAGATCCACATGGAGAGAGAGCATAAAGGAAGGGTCATTGATTGCAGATGTCATACACAACAGAAGCAGAAAGAAGGTTAAAAATGCAACGGCGCCTGGTGATTACATATGCCTAACCTGCGATCGCAGCTGTGTATCAAGGATTGGCCTCTTTAGTCACACAAGAAGTTGCAAAGGGAAAAGATCGTCTCTCGAGACGTAAAATGCCACAGACATAATCCTACGCAAGCATATGGTTTTCGATGCACATATCAAGCTTTATATATGTTGAAGAGAATTAGGCTTACATATATAATATGACATATGGGCGTAACCGGTTGGGGGGGGGACTCAAACCATCAGTTGCTTCAGGCCTCACTTATTGCCCTAAAGCACCCAAGGAGGAGGGTTGAGCTTAAAATCTACACTCCAGGAGATTTAAGGTTAAAACCCCCTTTTCAATAAAAAAAAATTAAGCAGACTACAGTCACCAAATTTCATGAGCGCAGTCAAAAGAGGTTTTTGTGGTTACCCCACCCCCTTTTTTTTTCTCCAATACAAAAAACTAAAGCAAAAGTATAGTTACCATGTTCTACCAGTCGCTTGACTCCATTAATTAAATACAGTAAATAGCAGATTTTTTTACATTAATTTTTTTAGCGGAAAAGTAGCATATTTGTATGTAGAAGCCTCAGAATTGGCATTTTTTAAAAACTAAAAATACCGGAAATATTATTTTGATCCGGTGCTCCGCCCCAAACCCAGACTCCTTAGCTGTCGATTGCGGTGTGTACTGTCTTTCCACTAACTAAAGAAATAGTCTATTCTAGGATACACTTCCCCCACACCAAAAATCCTGGCTACAACATATGACATGCTATTTTTGTAGGTCGGTTTTTATGTAATGCCCGGGCCTATTTTTATACCCAGTCAGCTCTGCTGGAGACACCGAGTGACATGACCGAGCCAGCGTAGTCTTCTCTGTTGAAGGAGAGCATAGATGCTGTTCACATTGACCCGTTTTAAAACTTCTTGGTTGGTGACATGATTCCTCCAGGAGATGCTCATTATGCGTAGCAGGAAGCGTAGGTGGAAGCTATTTAATCTATGCTCTTGACGCATGTAAGTTGCCGAGCTCTCGCTGCCATAAAGAAGTGTGCTCAGAACACATAAAACTATAACTATTAACTTATATAAACTATAATTATATACAAATAAAAAAAATATCGCCACGACTATAGTATATTGAATTGCAAACCCATACAAGGCTTACATGGATGGTAGGACATGAACTACAGATTAACCAATGCTAATTTCTTTCAGTAATAGCATATCCTTCGAACTGAACTTCAGTGGAAGCCCTACTCGTTACGTTGCTACTTAGCGGAAGTTATATGAAGGTTTAGGAAAAATGGCCTAAAATTTGCAACTCAGAATTCAGAGGGATGCATGTAGATGGACGGGGATCAATTCCCGATAAGCCAAAGGCTAGACTTCTACAACATTAACTTATTTGACAACTGTACTTCAGTCACTTCAGGCTATCAGTTGCTACTTAGTAGAAGTTATATGAATGTGTAAAAAAATGACCTAAAATTTGGCTACTCAGAATTCAGAGGGATGCATGTAGGTGGTTAGTGATCAATACTCGATAAACTTAGGCTAGACTACTACAACATTAACATATTTGACAACTGCACTTCAGTCACTTCAGTCACTTTCAGTCACTTCAGTCACTTCAGTCGTTCAGTTGCTACTTAGATTTTAATTGATTCGATAGTGCAAAAAATAAAGGCTAAAATTCGACAACTCAGAATCCGGGGGGGGGTGCATGTGCACCACCTTGCACCCTCCTGGGGACGCCCATGAGTCAAAACCCTATCCCCAACTCTGACTGACACGCTCAGAACCCTATCTCAAACTCTCTCTCAAAGCTCTATCTCCAACACTGACTCTTTCAATCTTCTGTCACCAACTCCATCACAACTTAATTAAACACCTCATATACCCCTACACCATTGCTGTTTACTTGTTGACCAAGATCTCATCCCGTCGTGATACCAAACATTGTTCTGTAAGTCTGAAGAGTTATTTTAAACAATCTTAAACATTATAAATTACAGAATTTACTTCCAAAAGAGAAGACCATTAATCGTTTATCATTAATATTTTTTTTATAGTTGGAACAGTCCATTACCAATATCCATTATCAATATATTTATATTTTTTACTTACTCCATTTTGTGCTATAGGTATGCTAAAGTCATATTTTAATACGCATTCATTTTTTTTTTGCGATGAAACATTCAAAACATTAATTGCAGATATAGTGTGTCAATTCAAAGTCGTGCCGGGTACATGACATTTAAAGTTGGGTCGTAAAATAGGTTACAATAGGTGATAACAAATGTAAAATTTAAATAAATAAAAAATTGAACAGCGGCCAAATTATAAGACGCTCTTCCTACATAAAACTTCGGTATCGGGAGATTTAGAAATAGTAAGCCTATATAAGACAAACTCTCAAGTTCCGTGTCCTTAAATTGACTATTGTAGCGTTTAATAACACTTAGTACTGGATACATATGAACAATATTTAATATTAATAGCTATTAATTAGAGAAAGATATGTGGTCTATGCCAATGTAGATCTAGCTATTTATTTATTTGTAAATTCTATTAGAGATGTTTTAATATTTTTTTTTTCGAATTCAAATATATAGGCCTAATAATATTGTCACGTCACACAAAGTTTATGCCAATAAATGTATATGCTAGCAACAGATTTCTATTCAATATAGTCTTATCTTATCTTATATAATACAGACGTTACTTCAAAAAAGAAGATGATTACGTCCTACGCGTCATGCATTTAGTCATGCATATTAACCAATGACTTAAATTCTGCCAAGTCACTGGTTTTCCTGGCTAGCTCAGGCAACCCATTCCATGCTCTAATAGCACTAGGGAAGAAGGAGTATTTGTACAAATTTGTCCTAGCATATGGGACGAGGAATGTGCCTTTATCTTTGTGTCTTTCAGAGTATTTTATTAAATTTTGTTTTTGTATTTGAAGATTATGGTTCAGTGTTTTATGTATGATTGCTACTTTACTTTTGAGCCTTCTGTCCTGAAGGCTTTCTAAATTTAGTGATTTTACTAAAGGTGTTACTCTAGTCAAATGTGAATATTCGTTTGTTATGAATCTCACTGCTCTATTTTGTGTCTGTTCCAGTTTCTTAATGTTTTCTTGAGTTGAGGGGTCCCAAACGGAGGATGCATATTCTATTATTGGCCTAACCAAGGTTAAGTAACATTTTAGTTTTATGTTCTTATTTGATTTATAGAAATTTCTTTTAATAAATCCTAATGCTTTGTTTGATTTTTTTGTAGTTTCATCAATATGTGGATTCCATGATAGTTTTTCATTTATTATAACACCTAGGTATTTTGCGTTTTTAGTCTGTGATACTGGTTTGCCATGAATAAGATAAGTGGAATTAATTTGTTTTAGTTTTTTGTTACTCTTAACAACTGACATTTTTCTGGGTGGAAAGACATGCTCCAATTTGATTCCCATTTCTGTAATTCATCTAATTCTCTTTGTAAAATATCTGTGTCTTGTGTTGTTTTTATTGTTCTATATATTATGCAATCGTCTGCAAATAATCTGACTTTTGTTCCTGAACTAATGCAATTTGGTAAATCATTTATGTAAATTAAAAATAGTAGTGGACCCAAGACTGTACCTTGAGGTACACCTGAGTTTACTGTTATCGGTGTTGATTTAGAGCCATTTATTATTACAGTTTGTTCTCTCCCTATCAGAAAGTCTTTACTCCACTGATGCAGTGGACCATTAATGCCGAAATATTTTAATTTTTTAAGCAAACTATGGTGGTGAACTTTGTCAAAAGCCTTAGAAAAATCTAGTAAGATAGCATCTATTTGTTCAATATTATCTAAACCTTTTGAAAAATCATCAATTAGTCCTATTAGTTGTGTTTCACATGATCTATATTTCCTAAAGCCATGTTGGTATGGTGTGAGGACATTATGTTTGTCTAAGTGGTTTATGATGTTGCTACATATTATGTGTTCTAGGATTTTACATGTGATGCTGGTAAGTGATACTGGTCTGTAGTTCCCGGGGTCAGATTTTTCTCCTTTTTTAAATAGGGGGGTGACATTAGCTTCTTTCCAGTCCTTTGGTACTCTGCCCTGGTTAAGTGAAGCCTGAAAGAGTATTTTGAACACTGGGGCTAGCTCATTACTTAGTTCTTTGAGTAATCTAGCTGGAATACCATCAGGTCCAGAAGCTTTATTTGGTTTGGTGTTGGCTAATAGTTTTTGAATTCCATTTTCTTGTACTACTATATCTTCTATGTTGTCTACTTGGTTCAAATTCAGTAATATGTCTTTGTCTCCTGGGGCTGAGAATGCTGATGCAAAGTATTTGTTTAGAATGTTTGCTTTAGTTTCATTATCATTATGTATTATGTTATGTTCATCTTTTAATGGCGCTACGCCTGTTGTTTCCATTTTCTTAGACTTAATGTATGACCATAGGTTTTTGTTGTTATCTTTAGATATTACATTGTTTATGTATTCACTCTGCAGCTGTCTGCTTACTTTTTGGGTTAAGTGTTTAATTTTTATATACTTTTTGTAAACTCTTTCTGCATTAGTTTCTTTAAATTTTCTATAGAGGTTTTCCTTCTGTTTACAAAGCTTCTTTAGTCTATTATTAAACCAGCATTTATTTATTTTGTTTGATGTGTATTTAGTTGGTATATGATTTTCTATTATGCTTTTAAGATGGTTTTTAATGAAATTCCAGAGGTCATCGACTGGTTGGTTAATGTCTTTTTCTAATAAGAATGTTTGTTGAAAGTTTAGTGCAGCTTGGTGTAGTTGTGTTAGGTTACATTTATTCCAGAGTAAGATTTTTCTTTTGGGTTTTGTATTGGCTACTGCTTTTATCTGACTGTGTATTTTTATGATCTCATGGTCTGATAGACCAGGGATAATTTCATAATCAACTACTAATCCAGGTCTGTTGGTTAAGAAGAGATCTAATGTGTTGTTTAATCTAGTTGGCTTTTTAATGATTTGATCTAAACTTAAATTGTGTAAAGTTTCTATGAAAAGCTCATTTATGTCCTTAAGGTTTTGGTGTTTATCTATGGTTAGTGTTTTCCAATTTATATCAGGTAGGTTAAAATCACCCATAATCCAAAAAACTGCATTTTTATTTGTCTCTTTAAGTGTAGTAATCTGATTACATAGTTCCTGCATGTATTCTAAACTAGAATTTGGTGGTCTGTAAATGCTGCCTATTATTAGGGATGTTGAGATGGTATTAATTTTACAAAATGTTGATTCTATATTTTTTGAGTTAGGTAAGGTAATTTCTTCTGCTATAAGAGTGTTTTTTATTGCTAAAAGAACTCCTCCATGATTATCAGCCCTATCTTTTCTAAAAATTTCATAATTACTATTGAAAATTTCTGCATTATAAATTTCAGGATGCAGCCAAGTTTCTGTTCCTGCATTTATGTCTGGTTTCTCACATTCTAATAACATTTCTAAGTCTGCTGTTTTGTTCCTAATGCTTTGAAAATTTATAACTAAGGTTTTAAGGTATTTTGGTATTACTTCTTTAGTAGGTTTGTTTAGTGAGGCTGTTGTATTAATTTTAGTAGATTTAGGTTTAACAGGAGTGGATCTGGCTAGTGGTTGGTGAGTTTGGTTCGGGATGGTGTTTAGGATGTTGTATGGGTTAGAAGTGTCCGCATCAAAGGAATCAAACAGTCCTGATGTAAACTGAGGTAACCCACACGGTACACAGTGCCATGATGCGTCTTTGTTGCCTAAGGCATAATACACAGGTGTATTCATATGGAGACATGATGCATGGTACCATTCATCGCAGGTGTCACATTGAATGGCTTTCTGTTTCAGGGTGCATATTTTTTTGCAGATGTTGCATCTATCTTTAGATCTAGGCCCTGGATTTGACTCTACATCTCCTGCCATTAATATTAACAGTGATAGGTATTTATTTCTGCTGTGTCTGATTGAGAACTTCCATTTGTGATGGGTAATCTTCTTTAATGTTATAGATGTGTATGTTAGGTTATTTTTGAAGTTGCATTGTTCTAAAGTGTGATGATTGATTATGACTGTTGTTTCCTTTTTAAGTTTAGTGTTTTAGATATAGTCTTTAGATAGTCTTTAGATATACATTGTATGCATAAAGATATCATCTTTTTTTATATTTCTAGCTGCAAATGATGGATGCATAGAAATAATAAACATGGCTAGCAAAATGCAAATACATATTGCTGTGATTGTTGCGTTCTATACTTTATTTTTAAACCAATACACACATTGTCAATTTGGTGGTAAGTTAAAGTTGTATTTTTTTTCCATTATCATTATTGCAATCTTTTCGCAATGTTCCATGTACCCTTCTCATACGGATATTAGACGTATGGCAAAACGAGGACATGCCCTCCTTTTTAAGGTCGTATCCTCCGTTTGGCAGGCATTGGGCGAAGGGGTGAAAATGTCCGGCTTTACCTTTATTGAAAACTGTTATGGCATCTCTTGCAATTTAATTCAATTCTTCTCATGTTCTGGTTTAAACACAAACTAACTTGTCAGTGATTTACTGTCATAAATATTGTACTTATTGGATATTGATGCTACCCATATGTTTAATTTTTCTTGGAAGCCTACTTTAAGCCAATTATTTGCTGATCAAATGACAGTAACCTAACTGCAGAAATATTGATCCACTCTTATTTAAAAGTGAGAGGCATTTGTGTCGCTAAGTACATTCTGAAAAAAACTGTTTCGTTGTGGGTTTTTTTTTGAGACATCTAAATATTTCGACCTAATATATTTGTTTTAAGTAAACTTCCCTTTTTAGACATTGAAATCTATGAGGCAGATGGTGTAAAGGTAGTCTGTTTCTCTGGTTAACGGTTAGCGAGGGTGCAATGCAGACAGAACAACGACCAACCACCTTTACTTTTCCCAACTTATGTCCGTTACCCATTAGAGTTTTTCTCCTTAAAAAAAAACGATATTAAAAAATCCCAGTCTTCAACGAGATTTAAACCCGGAACCTCTCGGTTCTGAAGCCTAACGCTTTACCACTCTTCCACCAGACCCCCTTTTATAAGTTATACATCCTACATTTTACCGACATGTTTCATCAATTGAATTTTAATTATAGATTGTTATTTTTTTAAAGATTACTTTGTCTTTTGCCTTTTGATGAAAACAAAAATGAACTTTTTATTTCAGACTGTGGAGGAGATTTGTCTGACCAGGCAGGGGTGATAACATCTCCAAAATTTCCAAGCAACTACCCAGATAACTCTTTTTGCCAATGGCATATCACTGTTGCTGATAACCAGGTCATCAGTCTAAGGTAGGCTATAAACTCGTAATAAGTTAAGAACTTCCAAATATATTATTAACTCTTTCTCTCCTAATTGAAGATGGCAACGTTCATTTGACCCCATTAAAACTAAATTGATTTTTGGATTTATAAACTTTAATTTGTCTTCATTAAAAAAAATGCATTCATCTATATTTTGACACGAAATACAACATTTTATAATAACAAATAAAAAAGTTATTCAAGTTTAATCATGTCAGGATAGTGAAATACAAATAAGCTAAATGAATAATTCTATCGGAACGAGAAAAATAATTACGGAGAAAAAGAGTTAAATTTAAAAATTTACAAATCTTGCTTAAAATTGTTCAATATAACAATCTATAAAGTTGATTTCGTAAGATTAAGTATTTGGCACTGTCATTATCTTTACACGGCACTGCAGAATTACCATGAAACATTACGACCAGGTCGATAATAGAAACTAATGAACACATAACGGTTTTACTTAATAAAATAGTCCAACACAAAATTTTAAGCTTTCTAAGAAAAAACAAGTTGTATATTTTAAAAAAAAAGCAGTCACAGCAAAAGCACCCATTCTTTTTTACATCAAGATACGAGCTAATTTAGTTTCTCACATACTGAAATTTCAAAGCTGTCAATCCACAAAATGTTCCGTGTTCAACAATCATACCCTGAAAATGTATAAACATGGGCTCATTACTCTTTTATATATAATTAACAGCAAAATCAATGCATTTATTTTCACCTTACATGCAATTGAGAGTTCAAATCAAAATATGATTTTAGAATGATTCATCCAAATGATTTTCCCGAAGTCCAGTTTTTAGCGGCCCCCGAAAGAGGAAAAGACGCTTCTAGTTTTGTGTGGCCTGTCTGTCCGTCTGTCCGTCCGTCCCGTTTAGATCTCAGAAACTAGAAGAGAAAATGAAAATCGGACATCATGATATTTTAGATCATTCAAAGTTCTGATGCAAGGGCAACTTTTTTCTTTTCTGAAAGTGAAGCTTCTAATTTTTTAAATTATATATGGAAGCAGATTTTTCAGAAAATTACACCATTTTTCAATGAAAAACTTCAGGGGAAGTAAGTGTTATTAAAAAGTTCACAAGCTTCTCCATTAAAAAAGATAGTAATAAAATTTTGAGATATATCTTGGAGCAGTAGCGTCACTAGGGGGAGGGTGTGTGAGGGGTGCGATCTGCACCAGTCGACACCATTTTGGGGGTGACAACCACGTTGGAAAAATTATAGCTTGGCAAAAGCACACACATGGGAAAATATAATAATAAAATCTCTAGATATATGCCCAAATATGCTTTGACACATCTAGAAGGTAGTTTAATTGTAAATGATACAGCACAACGTTATACCATTTAAAATAAAAAAAAAAAAACTGTTTATATGATGTTAAGTCTGTTTCTAATTTTAATTAAGTATTATTGCAAAATGTGCAATAACAATTGAATTAATGTAATTAACATTGGGATTTTACATTTAAGTAAAAATCAATAAAAGAATGTAATCAGCTCACACTTTATTGGGAGGTGTCCATGCTGATCTTAGGTTATCACTTAATGCTACTCTGCTTATTCCAGAAGATTTAGAAGAGTCTTATCAAAGACGACGAGTTGCACTGTATGCTTTTGCTTTTATGTGAATTATAACGCCAAATTTCTTTAAACGATCAAAACATTGGTGAATTTGATGAAGGCCGCCTCTGAAACTCTCCTTGTAATCTTGCTTGCTTTTAAATATGTAAGTCGTTTTTAGCGGCCCCCGAAAGGGGAAAAGACGCTTTTAGTTTTGTGCGAAATGTCTGTCCGTCTGTCCGTCCGTTCCGTTTAGATCGCGTAAACTAGAAAAGATATTGAAAATCCGACATCACAATATTTTAGACCATTCAAAGTTCTGATGCAACGGCTACTTTCTTTTTTCCTGAAAGCGAAAAATCTAATTTTTAAAATCAGTTATGCAAGCAGTTTTTTAAAGAGAAAAGGCTAATTAGTATGCAATATAAGTTAGACCTAATTTAAAACGAATAGTAATCTTATAAACTTTTTTTTTCTTGAACATTTTCTATGTGCAAATTTAGAGAATTCAAATAGCATATTAAGCATTTCCAAAACAATTACATATTGTAAAGACCAGGAGAGGCTCGGTAAAGCGCTTAGCTTCTGAACCGAGGGTCCCGGGTTCGAATCCTGGTGGGATTTTCAACTTCGGAATCCTTAGGCGCCTCTGAGTCTACCCAGCTCTAATGGGTACCTGACATTAGTTGGGGAAAAGTAAAGGGGGTTGGTCGTGCTGGCTACATGACACCCTCGTTAACCGTAGGACACAAAACAGATGAACTTTACATCATGTGCCCTATAGACCACAAGGTCTGAAAGGGGGACTAATTAGGCCAGGTTCACATCTAACTTTGCATTCACTTGCACCTATCCCTTGATCTGCAGCACCATTGGGGCACTACACAAGATCTGTCAACCTTCTTTCTCCATTCTTATCTCTCATTTGTCTTTGATATAATTTCATTTGGATGTTCTTTCTGAAAATATTGAAGCCTGCCTGGGTGGACCACTTCGGGGGCCGATTTTAAGTTTGTGTTTCCTTGTTTTTTTCCTAAGAAAATGCACCACTTTTATAGTGAGAAAGGTGATTATTCTGTTTATTTTCATACCATTTCTGCAGTTTTGTCACTTCTTAAATATTTCTTAAATATTACTGTTCTACCCCCCCCCCCCCCAAAAAAAAAAGTGCAAACAAAAATCAATCCACATTACAAATCCATTCTTTTAAAAAATTCATTTTTTTTTAAATAAATTTCCAAAAGACGAACTTTTTAAAGTAGCCCAAATCTTATATTGATACTATGCAATATTTATGAAGTGGTAGCGTATCTAATCTCAACCTCAGGGGTTGTTTCTCTTGGGGGGGTCAAGGTCAAGTGGTGTGGGCCTACTAGGAAAAACTAACTGTGATCTTGTATTTGATTTTTTTTTTATTTTCCAAGAATTAAGACCTGACTAGGTTGCTATGTAAAGTCAAGCTATTTTCCTTTTCAGAATTTGCGATCGATAGGGTAGATGTGGCATACGGTTTACGATGGTGTCATGTGTCCAGTACAACGAAATCAGCCTTTATTTTTGCCCCCCCCCCCAAAAAAAAATGTCAGTTACCCATTAGAGCTGGCTGGACTCACAGGCGCCCTAAAGATCCCGAAATTAATAATCCAAGTCTTTACCAGGATTCCTAACTGGGACCCCCATTTCGCTTTATTGCTCAGCCACCTCGCCACTTACGATGCTCTGTACTAGGCCTAAAAACAGAAACTTTGTGGCTGTTGATCCATGAAAGTCAGATTTCATATATAATCTTGCTTGTTTAGCTGATGTAGCTACAATATAAAGTTAATTATTTTCAGTTGTACTAAAATAGAGGCTTATTGCCGAGATATAAAAAAATTAAAATGGTGTGATATAATAATGGATAGGAACTAAAGGGATGTAAAACAATCTAAGAAAGTTTTCCAAAACGAAGAGCAATAGATGTGTCATAACTCCGCAGTTAAGACTGTGAAACGTACTTGATTTTACAAAGCTTATATCAACTCACCCTGTCTGCCTGTCTGTTTGTACACGTTATTTCTCCAACACCCAATTTCAAATCAAGCTGAAATGTGGCACAATTAATTTTTTTACCTAACACTACAAGAATCAATTTAAAAATACCCAATTAGTTTATTAATTAGTTACTGTAATTAATTATTTTGTTTGGTATCTCTAGCAAAGGAATGTATACGTTGAACTAGTCCCCTCTAAGCTATGTAGAAAGAAATACGTGGTCGCTTCTAAGTTTGAAGTAGATAACTATAAAACCTTTTATTTTTGTAAGCACATCCCTGGCACACTGGTTAGTACGTTGGCTTTAATAGTCTTGAACTCTCCAGTTTGAATTCAGATAGTTCAACTTTTGTTTTAATAAATGCATTTAAAAAGTGATTATGGTAACTTTCACACAGATATCCCTTTCCCTACCCTTTTTTTTTTCAAAAAAGAAGATGATTACGTCCTACGCGTCATGCATTCAGTCATGCATATTTACCAATGACCTAAATTCTGCCAAGTCACTGGTTTTCCTGGCTAGCTCAGGCAACCCATTCCATGCTCTAATAGCACTAGGGAAGAAGGAGCATTTGTATAAATTTGTCCTAGCATATGGAACGAGGAATTTACCTTTATATTTGTGTTTTTCTGAGTATTTTTTTTTTTAGTTATTATTCTAAGTCTTGATATACTACAAATTTAATTACATGACTAATCCAAACTAATTGATACAACTACGTTTAATATACGCTTTGTTTTTAAAAAGTATTTTTTTTTATTTTTCTTGCTTTTCTCTATCAACAGATTTAGTCGCTTAGACTTAGATAGATACAATGATCAGTACTGCATGGATTCTGTCACATTCTTTGATGGACCCAGTCAACAATATTCACGGATAGGCGAGATATACTGTGGTTACAATAATGAAGAAATCACATTGAGTATTCTAATTCGATCTACTGCCAATACAATGACAGCAGTTTTTCAATCAGACAGCTCAGTCTCCAGAACCGGGTTCAGCGCTTCATATAGAGCCTTTGGTCAGTATAGTAACACATTGAATTGAAAAAAAATACTTTAAAAAAAAGACAATACCTCCTTTATTAAACTTTTAGTGCGATTATTTCATCATCATCATTATCATTCCTATGGGTTCCTCATGGAATATAGGGCCTCAACAAAAACACGCCACTCTCTACGGTCTCTTGCTAGTTTTTTGATGGCTTCCCAGCTCTTTCCTGCATTCTCGGCTTCCTCTAGTATACTGCGTCGATATGCTCTTTTTTGGTCTTACTGGGGGTTTTACTCTAAGACCTGCCTAGCTCTGTTTTTTTTGGTATCTTTTCTAAGAGTGTGCCCAATCCATCTCGACTTCCTCTCTAAGATCTGCACCTCTATATTTTTCTGCCCACTCATCTCCCACTGTTTGGTGTTTTCTACTTTGAGTGCAATTATTTGGCTCTTAATAACTGATGAATGTCAGATATTTAAAAAAAAAGGAACATTTTTTACTCAGCCCCTTCAAAAAATCTTTGATTATTTCTAAGTCAATGTATAAGTCAATGTATAAATCAACTATGCTTTATAATATTCTAATAGTAGGCATTTTCCAATCTTAAGAGTCAAGAAGGTAGCTAAATGCTCCAGAAAAAAAGAATTTATTTAACTCTTGAATGAATAATGCCTACATGCGAAAAGCCCCAAAGACGTAGATCTACTTTCCCGTTCAAGATAAACATTTTCTCGTACTCTAGCCCACTTAAGTCTACAGTTATCTTTTTTTTTTTACTTTGTAAAATTTAAAGGTCAAACTAGAATTTTCCTAGTATGGCCAAGGAGCTAGTATTTCTCTTTCCAACGATATACAGCAACTATCAAATTTGTAGGAAAATCGTTGGAACATTTTTCCAGAATCGTGTCCACCCTACCACAAGTTTCCTCCTACCCATTTTTTTTAAAAAGTTTCCACAAAGTTACAAAATGAAAAACGAATAGCGTATTGTAACTATATATGTCTATTAAAATATGTATCAGTTTTCTTCTGATTTCTGTGTGTCAATACATACATACATGCATGCATACATTAGACCTACATACAAACATACATAATAATAATTATGGCTTTTTATATAGCGCTACGTTTATGCTTATAGCGTGCTCAGAACGCTTTGGTCCAATTTCATTTGTGGACCGGTGGGGGAAGAAGGTATCTAGGAGAGAGTTTTTTCGTACTGCCTTTAGACGCTCAGTAAACACAATTCTGCCCGAGTCGGGTGTCGAACCTTGAGCCACCTTCATAGGTAGCCAAGCCAAGCCAAGTTCAAGTGTATTTAGCCTCTCGACCACGCTTCCCACATACACGCATACGTATATACATACATACATACATACATACATACGTACATACATACATACATACTCATTACACATACATACACACACATGCATACATACAAACATATACGCATACATAAATACATACATACATACATACATACATACTTACATACATACATACATACTCATTACACATACATACACACACATGCATACATACAAACATACACACATACATAAATACATACATACATACATACGTAGGCCTACATACAAACATACACACATACATATTACACATACACACACATACATACATACATACATACATCCAAACATACATACAAACATACATACAAACATACATATATACATACATGCATTCTTCATTCTTTCTCATTGTGTTTATGTTTGACGAGCGTGGAAACAAAAGAACTAAAATGAAAACGTTACTAGTACACTCTGACATTAAATATTTTCCAATGGAAATTGTAACTTGTTTGTACAATGTCAATTAACAAACTGTTTTACATTACTCTAGACTGTGAACCGTTCACGTATGGTTCTGAAACTTGTGACAGAAACTGCTCTTGCATCCAAGCGAATACAGATTACTGCCATAACATAAATGGGCAATGTATTTGTAATGCTAACTGGACAGGCCTGGACTGTTCAATTCTAGTTGACCACTGCCAAGATCCAAACATTTGCAGTGATCTTTACGACCGATGTGTTAACATTCCTGGAGGCTATGAGTGCAGGTGTAAACCTGGTTTAGCCAAAAACAGCACTGGGCAATGTGAAGGTAATGTTTCAATTTCGATACATATTTCAAAAATTTCCATTAACTTTAAAGATAAGTTTATTCAACTTTATATTTCGTTGTTTTTTTAAACTACATCAATGCTTTTTTTTAAAGAAAAACAAAGCATCTACGAAATAAGTTACACTAAGTACTATCATGATAATATGATGCAACAATTAAATCATTCTTTTGACTAGCATACGACACATTCTAAACATTGTAACAGATAAGTAGCAAATATGTACAAATGTTTCTAATAAGTGAAAGTGTACAGGTTATTTAAGATATACCTTAAAGAAATTGAACTTTTTTTTTAAATAGCATTTTATTAAAGATTGAAAAGTAAAAAAAGGTCAATACAATACAAAACCATTTCGCAACAAAAAATTAAGGTACCACTCATGGTTTCCTATTGTCTGAGAATAGCTGAATTATCATCATAAAATCTGTCACTCAAAATTAACATAGTCTGCTACACTTGCACTAATTTGACACTTACAGACACGAAGTTAAAATAAAGGCAACTAATACTACAAATACAGTTATTTACATTGATATTTGGGGCCTTTATCAGTTTCTCAAAAAGTGATATGGGTCCATTTTGTAAGATGAGTTAATTGGCATCAGAATATATAATTGAAATTCTGTTTTACTTATATTGAAGAGCTCCAGAACTGTACCCAAAAACAGTGTTCTCATTACTGTGGCCTGACTGAATCAAATCCACCATTAGAAACTTGTTACTGTCCAAAGGGAATGAAGCTTACTGATGCTACCACTTGTGTTGGTAAGTAAACTGTATCTCAAGCGAACACAGATTATTCAATCGCATAGTATCAAAAAACAAAAACGTAAGAATATCTTTCATGATATTGATACCAGAGGGGGGGGGGAAAGACACATTTGTAAACAACGTTTTTGCGCCTTTGCCATACACTATCTCATCTCATCTGTTCCTTCGTCATAGGGTGCTACGACAGTTCGCTTCATAAAATCCGACTACTCCGGTCTTAGCAGAATATAAAGAGAGAGACTATTAATTATATCTATCAACTAGAAGAGGGCGTCGTAGTTGAGTGGTTACGCGCATGGCTGCCGAACTGGGGTCCTGGGTTCGAATCTTGGCGAAGACTAGATTTTAAATTTAAGGATTTTTAGGGCGCCTCTGAGTCCACTCAACTCTAATGGATACCTGACTTTAGTTGGGGAAAGTAAAGACATTGGTCGTTGTGCTTACCACATGACACCCTTCTCGTTAACCGTTGACTTAAGAAACAGATGACCTTAACACTAATCTGCCCTATAGATCGCAAGGTCTAAAGGGGTAACTTTACTTTTACTTTAACTAAACACATTAATAGGTATCTCTTTAAGGTGTCTTTTTTGTGTGTAGATTGTTCTGACTGGTACTACGGAGATGACTGCGCCTACTACACTCAGTGTAATCCATCCAGGACTGAATCCTACAACAAAACCAACGGCCTGTGTCACTGTTTCCTGAACTGGCAATCCACGTACTGTAACGAAGATTTTGATGAGTGCAGGTTTTTAAAACAGCCTTGTGTCCTGGAGAAAGATCACGCCAGTTGTTATAATACTTTAGGATCGTTTGAATGTCGATGTTCTCCAGGTTATGAGCCAGTGAATGATACAACATGTGATGGTAAATGTTTTTAAAAATTACATTTAACATTCAATTTACTATTTTCTATACGAATTTTGCTTACATCATCTTATCTTATATAATGCAGACGTTACTTCAAAAAAGAAGATGATTATATCCTGCGTCATGCATTCAGTCATGTATATTAACTAATGACTTAAATTCTGCCAAGTCACTGGTTTTCCTGGCTAGCTCAGGCAACCCATTCCATGCTTTAATAGCACTAGGGAAGAAGGAGTATTTGTACAAATTTGTCCTAGCATATGGGACGAGAAATGTGCCTTTATCTTTGTGTCTTTCAGAGTATTTTATTAAATTTTGTTTTTGTATTTGAAGATTATGGTTCAGTGTTTTATGTATAATTGCTACTTTACTTTTGAGCCTTCTGTCCTGAAGGCTTTCTAAATTTAGTGATTTTACTTAGTCCATCCTTCTCAAACTTTTCATTATTACACACACTAAAATCCTCCTATTGGCTTGCACATTTTTTAATGGGTTCAAAAAGTAAAAAAAAATACAATGTGGAAACTGAAAATGGACAGATATTAGATAAAAGGCTTTAACGATTTTTCAAGAAATTTGACAGTTTATGTATACAATATTTTAAAGTAACTCCCTAAATTGACCACACAAAGAAAATTCTGGTTTAACTATTATAATCTTTAAAAATGTAATAATCTTAAAATTAAATTTTGGGTCTTTTTATTTTGAACGCGGCTTTAGTGTGAATTCCCGCACTCGACTCAAATGTTTTTTTTGTATTAAGGTAGGAGTTAAATAAATAAATAGACGTACATGAACATTTTGCGCACCGTCTTATGCAGAAATTAGCGGAGCTGTTTATAGAACTGGATTGTGGGAAGCTCACTGGAAACACTCCTTGCAAAAGCCCTGGACAGAAACCCTGCTGTTCTGCATAGTGTTTGTTTGTCATCATGTAGGTCGAGAATTAGTGGTTTCCCAGACCTGTCGAGATCAGCAATGTTCAAAAAGTTTTAGTGTGTGTGTTTTTTTTTTACAGTGGCCAGCAGTTCAGATTGCTGTTGTGATCCTGTCTCTTTATCTCCTTCTTAGTGATGCGGTATATGTGGGTGATACCTAGGATATTCCCCATAGCATTTCAATTCCATTGCTAGGATCCTCCTCTCTACTTCTGAAGTTAGCGATTTGATTCGCAAAAATACAACAATGTGGCCATTACCAAGGAGTGTGATACTATAGTCGTGTGCTATGTCTTACTAACTTAATCCTGTGCACTCCCAGAGGAGCATAGGGCCGCAACCACACCTCTTCACCGAACTCGGTTCTAAGCAGCTTTCTTCACCTGCTCCTATGCCATTCCAGTATCATCAGTGATGACTGACCTCTTTTGTCGGGGTGCTAGTTTCCAGAGGGTTTTCACTATTACACGTCATAGGGTCTTCCATACAGGAACCTTCCTGGCCAAGTTCGATTTGGTTTGGTGTATTTCCGGTTTCTGTACAATAGTGATGTGAGATTGCTAGCCTTACGATCAACCCTCCTCCTTTACCCGTGCTTGGGACCGGCAAGATACCCCTATAAGGTGTACCCAGGCTGAGTTGGTGCTATGTCTACTTATGAGAATAAATCCATTAATTATAGAATTTGAATTTAATTTCGTGTTATTACAACGAAGTACATCATGCGTTTCCTCGTTTAATGAATTTAACTTGGAAAATGAAAGTCTTCTATTGTATTTTATTTCGAAAAGAGTTATGTAGATTCTTCACAAATACTGGAATACTCAGCATACAAAGAAGGCAGGGCCATAATATGTAACTTCTGAGAGAAGTAAACTTTATCAACCACTCAAAGCCATTGTAACACAGATGAACAACTATATCTATATAGTAAATGAAAAACTGTCATGGAATCCCCATATTGATGAAACTATCAAAAAATCAAACAAAGCATTAATGTTTATTAAAAGAAATTTCTATAAATCTAATAAGAACATAAAACTAAAATGTTATTTAACCTTGGTTAGGCCACTAATAGAATACGCATCCTCTGTTTGGGACCTCTCAACTCAAGAAAACATTAAGAAACTGGAACAGACACAAAATAGAGCAGTGAGATTCATAACAAACGAATATTCACATTTGACTAGAGTAATACCTTTAGTAAAATCCCTAAATTTAGAAAGCCTTCAGGACAGAAGACGCAAAAGTAAAGTAGCAATTATACATAAAACACAGAACCATAATCTTCAAATACAAAAACAAAATTTAATAAAATACTCAGAAAGACACAAAGATGAAGACTCATTCATCGTCCCATATGCTAGGACCAATTTGTACAAATACTCCTTCTTCCCTAGTGCTATTAGAGCATGGAATGGGTTGCCTGAGCTAGCCAGGAAAACCAGTGACTTGGCAGAATTTAAGTCATTGGTTAATGTGCATGACAATGCATGACGCGTAGGACGTAATCATCTTCTTTTTTGAAGTAACGTCTGTACTATATAAGATAAGATATCTAAATGTACATTACCTTATTATGTGTTCTTCTATTTACTCAGAATGCGGAAAAATTTTGACAGCAACTTCAGGGACAATTAATTCTACCACCCACCGTTTAGCCGATAACAAAGTTAGTCAAGACTGTAACTGGACAATATCCGCTCCAGTGGGACGTGTCATTTCTTTAAGGTAGACAAAGGTGTTTTCAATTTGTAAAGAGCGATTCATGCTCCCAAATGTAAAACAAAAAACTGGGTTTTACGGGTGTAGATGTGACCCAAAGAGTAAATATGCGTGACGCTGGTCCTTTAACTATATAGATGCCGGTGGGCTGTGTGTGATTTTAAATAATAGGCTCGATGTGGGTATATGTGACGTCAGACTATGTTAATGGTAGAATGTCACATAGTGGTTAGTTTTACACCAGATATGTGTTACATCGTTTATAAAAACAAACTAAATAAAGGGTTGCTAGGACCCATTACACAACATAGAGTTTATTTACATTATAATACCAAATCAAATCATTACGACATTTCTCAAAGATGGATTGAAGTCCAATTCCTGCATTAAAAAGCCGTCCACAGACATGATATAGGTAAGTTGAGTCTGCTGCAGATAGCCCTGCTACTTTTCTACTTTTTACTAACCCTTATTTTTGGTTCTGGGTTTTTTCATGATGGCCGCTCTCCTTGCCTCGTATCTTGAGTCTCCGACACTCATGTCTTCACGCCACGAGGAGCCGTCGAGAGCTAGTGTTTCCCAGCAGAGAATGTCAATATCATACTCTTTAAGGGAGCTCTTTAGGGTGTCTTTGTAGGGTAACGCTTGTGTTGACCCCCCCCCCACCCTCCCTAATTCGCTTTCCAGTACACAGTTCGCCATAAAGAAGCCATTTGGGAAGGCGATTTTCTGGCATACGAACTACATGTCCTACCCATTAAAATTGGACGGTTTGTCGTTATGCTGTCCACATGACACCCTCGTTAACCGTTGGCTACAGAAACAGATGACCTTTACACCATCTGCCCTATAGACCACAATGTCTGAAAGGGAACTTTACTTTTTTTTTTTCTTTTTTTTTAATAATAAAAACTCAACATACTCAGCATAAAAGAGAGAAGAACAGCCCAGACACAACCAGGACCAGATCAGCTACTGATTTCTGTTCCAACACACATAACCTCCACTGAATAAAATTACCCTCGTTAAAAACTATTTCCACGTCCAACTCATAACAAATAAACAAAACGTACACTCTGACATCCTTCCCCGCTTCCTAGACAATGCACAGAACAATTTCCAATGCTAACCTTTGCTGTGTAGAAATGAGAGCACTCCATTATTTTCAAAATATGTATCTCTATAGCATTAAAAGTTTCTATGATAAGAAAATTAATATGTTCCCCCTTTTTCCTAACAAGCACTAAAGAGACCTTATGTGCCAAAACATTTTAAAAGCCAATGTTTGGCAAAGTATTTTATTTATCATAATGTGTCATGTATCGAAATTTTTTCTAGCTTATCCATTTAAAAAAAAATCCTTACTTATTTTGGTTTTATTTATGGTCTTTTAGGCTAATCTATGTGTAAATAATAATTTGAATATTTCTCTTTACGTGCAGGTTTCTGTCCATAAACTTTTATTACTATAACTGGTACTGGTGGTGTTCAGCCAATATTCACATCTTTGATGGTAATACCACGGATTCTACTTTAATATGGAGAGGAACCTCTTGGCCTAGTCCAAATTTAATACGGACGTCTGGCAACGAAATGTTAATTGTACAATACCAAGATTCTTGTGACCACGAGAATAATTTCATCGAATTCATTGCCTCGTTTTGGACACACGGTATAATTTTTCTTTTACTGACCAAATAAGTGTGTAGGGGCTGCTTGGTAGCGCATTAAACTTATCGACAATATTTATTCCATTTGACGCCGTAAGTCGTAAGACAATGCTAATGTACTTTGATACACAGTCGTTGGGTCGTAGCTCCAAACTGCTAGTCCAAATTAACCGTAAAAAAAAATGAAAAAACAAAACTATTAGCTAATCAAAATTTATTAACAAATTTACTGAGATTCAACTTGAATGTTAAATGCATGTCGGAACACAGATGAAAATGTAAGCACATACAACTCACTTAAAACTACACATCTTTTTTTTTTTACTGCAACTTTCAATGCCCTTTAAACAACTTCCTCGTGTTTGATTTGGTAATAATTAAAAAAATAATATGCAACTTATTGATATTAATTCGTTCTGTAGTACCTAGTTTAGTTTAGAGATTATGTTAGTTTTGTAGATAAATATTGTGAGCATTTTTATAGCGACGGTAAAAGTAGTGATTTAGTCAGGCGAATGACGTTGCAGGATACCGGTACATGAAGAAAACAAGATGGCTACAGCATATAAAAAGAAGAATAGTGATATAGACGAAGGATAGGGAGATAAGACGAGTGGCGTAGCAAGGGTGTTGGGAGGAGTGGGGAGAATTGGAAGACCCCCACTTGAAGGGGGCCCCCAAATGAGTGTCCGAATTTTAAAAAAAATACATTAAATATTACGTCATTGTCATGTAATCTTGCTTTTTAGGTTGTTATGTAACTTATTATTCAACACAAAATATTAACATTTTAAATGAGGGGTTACTCTCAATTTCAAGGAGTAATTTCCATAGCGCTGACTAGAGCCGTGTTACTCCTAGGAAGTAACTTGGTATATAGAGTAGTTTATTATATCATCCTTACCATTTAAGAAGAAACCTGATAAGAGCACTGAAAATAAAAGAAACAGTGAACGTGTTGAAGAAAAGTATTACTATTTAAATAATTCATACAAAGATACAGCAGTCGAAGAAGTGAAAATGTCTCTTGATGAGAGAATTAGTGCTAAAGAGAACTGATAGAATGGATACTAGAATCAATTCACAGAATCTTCTTCATGCAGTGGAAAATTATAAATCTTTTGCTTATCTGAAATTCCGGTCAAATCTCTGCGCCCAATTAATATATAAACCTGATCTGCAGTTACGGGAAGCTGCAGAAGAAATTAAAACTTATTCATGCTTTCTGCAAAATGATGAGAAACGGACGAAACTGATCAATCAATTCATCCAAAAAGAAGATAGCGATTGCTAATGATTTCCTATAAAAAAAAAAAAAAAAAAAAACAGAACAAACAAAAGACTTGATTGGGCTGTCAATAGAACTGCAATTCAGAAGTGTTGTAGAAGTGCAGGACAGACTTCATATGGAGATGAAATACTGATAATGGCTGGAAAGCCATGTGGAAATCTCTGGGTTTCTTCTTGACCTAACACCTTTTAGAGTTTATGGATGATGAGACTCTGATGAAAAACTATGTTACTTTTTTCCTGTTAGTAATGATGAAAGCAGAAAGCATGAAAGGATTTTAATTTTTTCAGCAGCTTTCCAATGTGCAGACCTAGAGTTTGTAGTTTCTTCTGAACTTTATTAATTGGGCGAAGGAGATTTGACCGGAATTCCAAATAAGCAAAACATTCATAATTGTTCACTGCATGAAGAGGATTCTGTAAAATGTTTGACATGTTTCGGATGTTCCTTCAGAGTTGAAGATAATTACTTCCTAGTCCAAACCTCCCGCAGGACGACGGGGGATGGGAGCGGGCAGGGTTTGAACCCGGGACCATCGATAAATCTGAACGACAGTCCAGCGTGCAAACCGCACGACCAGGCAGCCATCCTGGTCTGATTCTGATTCTGTGCACTGCTTCTAGTGTCCATTCTTTCAGTTGTTGATTCAGAAAACTTCTCCAACAGCTTGATGATTTTGTCGAGATGCAAGGAAACTGCCGGCGTATCTTCATCTCTTACGGACCACCTTGTATTACTCTCCTTTTTTTTTTAACTCTAGGCTCCAGCTTCATTTAGTTTAGCCCATCTCTTGGGTGCATTGAGAAAAAAGTTTTACAATTCATGTATAGTTAAAAAAAAAAGGGGGGGGGGACAATTGCTGGATCTGTCTCAGCAGAATGAAGAGCTGCCAGGTTCAGAGAGTGATTATTATAGTTCAGAAACGTGCCCTTTGTGGCTGCGTTGTCATAGGTTTGACCTCTGCACAGATCAAAGTTCAGTCCAATGTCTTTAAGAGTTTACAGAACAAATTCTTCATAATGTTGTCCATCACGTTTCAAAATTTTAAATTAGCCAATGAATGACTCTTTTATTTCGAAGTTATCAACATCAAAGTAACGAACTATTAGGGATACCTGTACTTGATAAGAAACATCTGGGGTGAAATCAGTAACAAACTTGCTTAACTTTCCCAACAATTGATTCCATAGCTTTATTGCCTGTCAAGTAAGTAAATAAACTCATTTTGAATTTGTGGTGACAAATAATGTGTCCTATACTCGATTCTATGTTAGTGGTGTTTCGTAACTTCATTAAATTCTGCAAGAAATTTCAAAGATATTGAGAGGTTCCCAGGATTGGGTGAATTCATTTTTTCGTTGTGAGCACGTAAGCTTGACTTTGTTTTTGCTTAGTATTTTATAGCTGCTGCTACACGCTTTAGAATATCTTTCCAATACTGCTGATTTTTTTAAATTTGCACCTGAAAGATATGTGACAGTTCATCTGATTCTGCCTTTAAGCTTTTCTTCTTCTAGCTTCCACTTCAAAAGAGCTTGTCTGTGGTAGACTCCTTCTTCATGTTCTTTCAGTCTCTCAGGTTTCTTCCATTATTTCAGATGTTTTCTCTGACTGTGGTAAAAGGTATCCCATGAAGTCTCTTAAGCACTATTCTCATCAAGAGACATTTTCACTTCATCGACTACTGTATCTTTGTATGAATCATCTAAATAGTGATACTTTTCTTCGACACCTTCATGGTCTCTTTTGTTTTCAGTGCTATGGAAGTTACTCCTTGAAATTGAGAGTAACCCCGCACGGAAAGAGTTAATAATCTGTGTTGAATACATACAACAGGGTCACTAACTTATATAACAACGTAAAAAGCAAGATTACATGATATTGACGTAATATTTAATTTATTTAAAAAGAATTTTCGAAAACTCATTTGGGGGCCCCCTCAAGTGGGGACCCGGGTGGATCTTTAAATTCTCCCCTCCTCCCCCCACACTAGCTACGCCACTGTAATTATTTAAGAATCCAAATTCTGTTTAGGCCTATACAATTATAAAGTATAGGCTTTTTATGTTTAACTCTTTTGCTAATCTGTGTGAATAATTCAATATAAATATGTATGCTGAAATATTATAATTTTATTTAAAAAAAAACACAAAAGAATGTCCTCCCAACATGTACGGTGACAACTGTTCAATTCCTTGTTCCTGTGAGATCAACAACACCATCAGAGGATGCAACAGCTCCACTGGATACTGCTCATGCAAGTCGGGATGGAGAGGCAGTGACTGCTCTGTAGACATTGACGAATGTTCCCAGTACCGGTACTACTTTCCTTGCCCAGACTATTCACGTTGTTACAACCTACCAGGCAGCTACGAGTGTCAATGTAAATCTGGACTCGTCTTGGGCTCCAACAAAGTTTGTATCTGTAAGTAATGCCAAATAGTTACATTTAATAATTATCCTATATACATTTTTATAATGCAGGAAGTATATACAAACGTAGACATTACCAACCGTTTTACGTTTACGCTATTTTTGTTATTAACCTCTGAAACATTTTTGATGTCATGCTGTTTTCTTATGGAAATTAAAACTTCACATTTTGCTCATTTGTCAGTAATTTTATGTAAATTATGTGATTGAAACAAACATATTTTTAAAGATTATTTTCTGTATTTTAGAATGGAATTTAGCACCCGAAATATTAAATATTCCTATAAAAGATATTTAAAATTATTTTTTATTTCTAAAACACATTTTAAATGCATGATTTCATTGGCTTAGTCCACTTATGTTGAAATGATGAATTATTGCAGATGATATGAATTCAAGAAACTGCACCACAAGAAACTGCTCACACATGTGTGTCAACTATATACCAGTAAACAAGACCTCCCCAGTAGATCAGTGTTATTGCCCGATAGGCAAGGAACTGGCTGGTGACCAATGTATCGGTAAGATATAGGACTATAGTATAGACCAGTGGTCTTCAACGGGGGTGCTATAGCCCCCTGGGAGGCGTTTTCATAAAATTTGGGATGGAGGCGCTGGGCATAAAGGGGAAAAGAAGAAACTAAAGGTTCTACGTTGAATGACGGCATTTTCTGATTAGTTTATGAAACCAAGTCAGCTTCACGAACACATAGCTATATCCAAAAATAATTTAATGAATATTAATGAACAATCATAAAAATCTACTATTCAAACAATATTAAAAACAAAGAAACCTCAAAGAAGGATATGCTTTAAAGGCCTCTTAGAAAAATACATAATTTTTATTTTTAATTCTTATTATATTGTTTGAAAATTGATTAATTAAAACTCGAATTAAAATTTTTCAAAACATATGTTACACAAAAAGACTTTTTCTGTTAGTGCGAAATATTATTTCAAAATTGTGTAGTAATGTAGCTTATGACGATATATAAGGAACGATCTTTCATTGGACGCTACAATGGCTTCATAAGTAATATAGAATAGTGAAAAGATCTATCCCCTATTCACCTTGTAAGTATACAGGCAACATCTTAATAAAAGTTTAGCCGCAATTTCATTTCTATTTTAATCTAATTATAAAAATTGTAAATATATATACCCATGCCGAAAATAAACGCTGTGTGAAACAAATGATGAGAAACATGTTAAACTCTTGTAAACTGAAGTTCGCTGAATTACGAAAGGGGTTTCTTATTGCTCGTTTTGTTAAGCGCTTAAATATAATTTTGGATTTTTTTTTATAAACATGAAGATTTAACAGTTGGAGATGACTTAAAGCTAAAACAAATGTGTTTTACATGGTAGGCATCTGACAAAAATGAAGGAGACCAACCTCCGCCTGCTAGCAAAAAAATAGACTTTTCCTGATTACATCATTTTCTCTTTTATATAGATATTAAATCTATTTTAAAGAGTTTTACAATCTCACATAACTTGTTTGTTAACAAACGAATTAACTGCCTAAGGACATCGATATCTATGCGATTCACGTAACAATGCTCTATGAAGATATAATGATATGATGATTCTCTTCTAGGATGTTAATAAATAAAAAGTCAAATGCAAATAACAATTATTAAACATCTGTTACTGATGTTGAAATTGAGTTGTAGAAAAAATAGATTTACAAAATTATGTCTTCAGTAAAAAGGGTGTTAAAAGAGATATGGCTGCACTTAAATGTTTCAGTAGAATTCTAAAATTGTGGTCGAAAATGGAATTATTTTTTTTTTTAGCTTTTCCATCAAAATACACGATTAACCTAGATTTAGTGCGTAACAAACTTAATGAATAAGCAAAGAAATAGACTTGATGTAGCAATTATAGCTTGGAATTTCTAATATTGTCAGACTGCAGGAGGCACAAAGTTCCCATTAGCTTAATTTCATTTTGTAGTGAAATCAGAAATTAAAATTTTATTAAAAATAAAATTTACAATTAAACCTAAAAACAGTACGCATCAAAAATTCAATAAATTAAAAAGGGACTATTCTTAGGATTTGAAAGAAAGTCGTGACAATGAGATTAATGTTTGTGTGTAATCACTACGAATTATTTGACGTAATTTTTGTATAATGATAATAATGGCAATGTCTTTGATTCCGAAGACTAAGGCTGAGTGCAGTGTTTTACGTAACCACGCAAACCCAGTTGCGACCTGCATATTTTTACCGAATTTTATGCAGACAAAGCCGTTGTCTGCTGGCGGTCTATTTAAGTTTTCTTTCCGTCTTTTGTGCCTGTCTTCAATAATGGCGTTTCTTTGAGTCTCAAATGTTTCTCCCGCAGCTTTTGTAAGAGCTCTCCAACTGTTTCTCTCAGAGGTCATCTGCTGCCAGAAAATGCTGCCAGGTACTTTCCTCTATGCCACAGAGGGCGAAATGGCGCATAAGTGGATCTTTATAGCACTTAATGGGGGGCACCACTGTAACTCCGTCCTCCTCTAAGCCTGCCAAAGAAGATCGCCTTTGGCATGCGGTCGTCTCCCATGCGGGAAAAGTGTTATATGACAGCATACATATTAATAAATAAATGACATTTTGTTCAAATTTGCCTTCTCACGCTTCTTTATAAGAGTTTTTCTTAGAGGGGGCGCTGGTGGATTTTTTAAAAGAAAAAATACGAAAATGGGGCGGTAGGCCAAAAAAGGTTAAAGGCCACTGGAATAGACAATAGAGCTAAGAGAATTAGCTCACATTTGTGGTATCGTTCTACTCAGTTCCAGTAGGTTCATACATTTACTAATGTTGACGAATACTGCTTTTCAATTTGATCCATCAAAAATATTATTCCTCAATTAAGCATTTTTATGGAAGTTTAATTTATGCAAAAACTTCTTTTTGACTATATTTAAACGTTTCGGATTTTAATTCAGAAGGGAAGATTATTACATTCTAGCCCATGATTTCTGCTGGATGACAGGGAATGTAAGCAGGCGGAGTTTGCATTCAGAATCATCAGTATGACAATTTGGAGAGCATACCACATGACAAGAAAAACATCCCACACTCTACAGAATCATCTCACATTCTACAGAATCATCTCACACTCTACAGAATCATCTCACATTCTACAGAATCATCTCACACTCTACAGAATCATCTCACACTCTACAGAATCATCTCACACTCTACAAAATCATCTCACACTCTACAAAATCATCTCACACTCTACAGAATTATCTCACACTCTACAGAATCGTAACTTAAAACAACAACAACAAATGTATCATGTGATTACAAATGAAAAGAAAAGGTATTTTTCTTACACTACTTAAGCTTTATTTTAGTTAATCTCTCTTGTCTATATATCATTTAGTACGGTAGTTGAAAGATATGAAAAGCAAAGAAAAAAAAGTCGAAGAAAGAAGATGAAGACACACAGATTTACAAATGAAAGGAATGGAATTATTGCTTTGTCAACACTGAAAGAAAGCGAATATCAGTATAATTCATTAGAAGCTAATATCCGAAATCCAAAATTTCAAGAGCCCAATGACGCATTCTCTAATATGTCGTTCCATCTATAGAACCTTCGAAAGCTTATGGATCTGTCCTACAGATGATTAATTTATTTTTAACATCCTCCACTCGGCCAACCTTGGCACCCCCCTAGGGCCGGTTTTAGGGCACTGCAACCTATGCGGCCGCAGTGTGCCCCCCCCCCCCACTTTCATAGGCCCCATGCTAACACTAGTTGCAAACTATTAAATTAAACAATTTGAATTAAAACAGGAGCTCATGAAAGTCATGAAAATCTCATGAAATTATTAAATTATCCCGAAAACACATAAAAATGTCCTGAAAAATAGACGAAATTGTACTTTTGGGGTGTCATTAAATATGGAAAACGCCAATCCTAATCGCGTTAAAAAACAAACAACGGCATTGTCAATTTTCAGTTACTAAAAATAATAAGGCGAATTAAATCCAAAACAGTAAGTTCCAATAGTTAATTTATTGTAATTGTGGCATGTAAATATATACTAGATCTAAATCTATCTTGATCTCTTTAAAAAAATCAAAAGCGATATTTTGCTTGTCGATAGTATAGTATAGTCACTATTGCGGAGCAGGCATGTTTGCGGAACAGCTCGTCGAAATTAGTTAAAATCTACTTTATTTTAAACTTTTCTGCTAAACTACTGTAACGGTACTGCGCATGGTCCATTTCTCTACATTTCCAATATAAGGGTTTTCCTTTCACAGCAGAAAATTAATTTTTAATCCAGGTTAAAGTTGACAGGCGTGGAATCGTCCATTATTTTTTACGTACCAGGAGAACCACATAGGTCAGGGCTAAAAGCTTTTTAAAAATGATAATGACACATCACCTGCATGATATACATATTTTTAGGTTTATAAATGGATGTGGGAAAACTTCATTTCATAGCTATCTACCAGGAATTTAATTTAAAAAAAATTGGGAGATATTAACCCAGTTTTTACCTTTTTAAAGATAGTCACAATTGTGGAACTCTATAGATGTCATTTATTTGACCTGCGCATTTAGCTTAATATTTACATAGTGATTTAGATTATCTGAATTTAAATATGAGTTTGTATTAGTAAACATAAATTTAAAAACATTTAGACAATAATATTACATATAATATATATTTATGATTACCAGACGTCCAGCAAAAAAGAGGACAAATTATAATATCAAATAAAATCATATAGGCCTATATAATATTAATTTAACAAAAAAAGAATCAAAGAATAGTGGAAGATAAAATCTTGTAAGGAAAATCAGGCTAGTGTGACGTCAATTAAATTAAAGAGGTAAAGAATTAAAAAGTGACAATGTGTTGTCTTCAGCTTCAATAAAATAAGCTTAATGTAAAGGATAAGGAGTTCAAGTATTATATAAGACTATATATGCTTTATATAGGCTTTGTTCCGACATTTTTACCGTGTTCCGTAATTGTGACTTCTTAAAAAATCCTGTTCCGTAATTGTGACTGACCATATCTCAGTCGATTTGAATGTAAAATTTAAATATCTGTTGAAAAACTAAACAATACGTCTATTTTTATCGGAAAATGGATGGGCAATGCCTAGATACTTTTAGTTTTTCCATAGGTCTAACCATTACGGAGCAAAAAATTGAAAACTAAAAGTAGCTGCAAACTGTTCCGCAATAGTGGCTCTACTCAAATCTAAAAGGCAGATGTGAATATTTATCGGTTTGTAGTTTGAAAAAATTATATATATTGTAGTTGGCTCGTAATTTAATTTGACCGTGATTTTGCGCTTAGTAAAGTATGAATAAAATGCAATGACCAATCTATTTTTTTTTAGTTCTTTTTTTTCACTTATTATTCTTATCCCTACCCAGACTAGGCCCCGCACTATCCGTTTCGCATAGTGCCCCGCAATCTGTAGGACCGGCCCTGACCCCACCCTTTAGTACAAAAAATCCAGACGTGTAATTTTAGGGTAACAAGGTGCATATTCCTCGTTCCATATGCTAGGACAAATTTGTACAAATACTCCTTCTTCTCTAGTGCTATTAGAGCATGGAATGAGTTGCCTGAGCTAGCCAGGAAAACCAGTGACTTGGCAGAATTTAAGTCATTGGTTAATATGCATGACTGAATGAAGGACGCGTAGGACGTAATCATCTTCTTTTTTTGAAGTAACGTCTGTATCATATAAGATAAGATAAGAATCTGTGTTAAGTTTCTCTGGTTTTATTATTCTGTAAACTGTGTGTTACACTTATACCAAACAAGAATATCATCCACTATTGTCTAAATAGACGTAATATATTATATATATTGTTTTGAATAAATTGACATTTCCCAAAATTAGCTTTTTTTTTAAATGTGATTCTTTCAATTTAGATTGCACTAACTGGAAATACGGACCTGACTGTGAAAGAAGCACCGGCTGTATTAGAGATCACACAGCAAAATACAACTCCTACAATGGTCAATGCTCTTGTTATCCTAACTGGACAAATACTTATTGCGAATACGACTATGATGAGTGTTACTATGGGATGTACACTTGTCAGCCTCACTCATTATGTTCCAATACAGACGGCGGCTACGAGTGTTACTGTGATCAACAATACGGTTACATTGAAGTAATTAATAAAACATGTGAACACATTGGTGAGTTTGACAATATTTTTGAATATATCAGCTATGTCTTAAATGGTTAGGTTTTTGCATTGGTTTCATCTTATGTAATTAGGTTTTCTGTTTTACATGAAAGATGTAACCAAAAAAAAAAAAAGCTAAAACAATCATAAACATGAACTGACATTTTGTCGATGTACTCGACATTGTTAAAGAGCTACCATGGAAATGTAATCAACGGTTACCAATTCAGAAACCCCATTGGCAGCGAAAAACATGCTGTGAATTACTGCCTTAGAGAACGTGAGAGGAAGAGAGCAGTGAGTTTTAAGGTTGCCTTGTCCCCGTACAAGGACAGCCTTTGTGTCGGCCATGAACCAGTTATCTCTCTATCTACTCCTTGTCCCAATCGTCCTTCGTGCAGAACTCTGCATTCGTAAAGAATGTGGTCTATTGTTTCGTCGTCCTCCATGCAATGGCGACACCGTGTGTCGTAATTCTTCTTCCACCGTCCAACTTTCGTTTCGGTTAAAATTCGCACTATTATTATATTTTTATTTAAATATGAAAGCTGACAATGCTTTTTTTTTATTCGCGTAAGATTTGTGTTTTCCATATAACAATTTTGTCTAATTTTCAGGAGATTTTAAAAATAATTTCCACAACTTTTTCGTATATTTTGCATCATTATGCAATTACAGATATACTTAGCGCAGGGCCTATGAAAGCGCGGGGCCCACTGCGGCCGTATAGGTTGCAGTGGCTTAAGACCGGCCCTGGCCCCTGGGTACCTGACATTAGTTAGGAAAAATAATGGCGGTTGGTCGTTGTGCTGGTAATATAACCCCCTGCTCGTTAACAGTTGGCCAGAGAAGCAGATGACCTTAACATCAAATGCCCTATAGATTGCATCGCCTGAAAGGAAAACTTTGTTTTACATTACCTAACTAATGCAAGGTTAAGTTGGGTTGACCCTAAAAATGTCAAAATCCAAGTCATCAACTGGATAGGACCTCGAGACCTCCAGTAGCCATACTCTTTGCCCAGGCCCCTTTCCCCAAAAGCATAATGTAGTTCAAATTGATTGCAAAACTTTTCATTATTAAAAAGGAATTAGCCTCTCTGCAAGCGATTTAAGTAGCTCGCATTGCATAATCGCTTACGGACGAACATATAGACATAGTACTCACATATTCAATAAATGAACTTAAAAACCCTGGTTTCAATTAAAAGTTATTTATTGGTCATTTCATTTGCTATATCTTTCATTGACGTGGCCCGCAAGCCAAATAAGGTTGGGCATCTTGTCATAGTGGAGGTGTGGTGGATGAGTGGTAAAGCGTCTGGCTTCCGAACCAGAGAGACCCGGGTTCAAATCCTGGTTAAGACTCATATTTTTAATTTCGGGATCTTATGGCCCCCCTCTGAGTCCATTCAGCTATAATGGGTACCTAACAATAGTAAAGGTAGTTGTTCACTGTGCTGGCCACACGACACCCTCGTTAAACGTGAGCCAAAGAAATATAACTTCTAGATCATCTGCCCTATAGACAGCAAGGTCTGTAATTGGTACTTTACTTTTTACTTTTATCTTGTTATTGTGCATCAATTCTACATAATGTTTGTTAACTAAAAATTAAATTATTATCTTTTCCCTAGATTGCAACAAGATATTTACCAATGAAACCGGCGAGATCACCAACTACTTTTACACTAATCGGTTTGTGATACTAAACGCTAGTTGCTCATGGCTTATCAGTGTGAGAAGTGACTTTATCATATCTCTCAGGTAATTTTATATTAAAAACATAACTAGAACTTCACAACGGTCTAAGGAAGACGTAGGCCTATTTATTATGATGTGATATTAGTCTGGGTGACAAAGTGGTTAAAACGCTTGGCTTATGAACCTCGGGTCCTGGGTTCAAATCTTGGTGAAGACTAGGATTTAAAGTTCGGGATTTGTAGTGCGCCCAACTCTCATGGGTATCTGTCTTAAGTAAAGGCGGTTGGTCTTTGTACTGGCCATATGACACCCTGCTAGTTAACCGTAGGCCAAAGAAACAGACGGCCCTAACCAGAGCCGACGCGATGGTTGTGACCGCCCCCCCCCTCTTTTTTTTTTCTACAAAAAAAATTCCATTAAGACTAAGCTGGACACTGTTCCAAAAGTGCCCATTGATTTGATTCCATTTTTTATAGACCATTCAATTTTTTTCTTACATATTTGCACCGTTGTTGAATCCCTCAAGTACAACTATGAACAATGCATTATGAACAATTTCGGATTTACATGCATTCAGAAATCAGACATCCTGGTGCTTTGTGGTCAACATTAAAAACTAATCTGGTTACGACTACTCAGTAATGCTCCTGTATTTGCAACGATTATAATTGATGAGCTGCGGCAGGTATATTACAATGAACAGAGTAAATGATCATGATCTATATGCAATATCTCCATAACTTTGACTGCTCAACAATGTTAAATGGTTTGGACGTGTACATGTTAACTTATTTGTTATTCTACGTTAAAGCAAACAAAATAATACAAAAGCAAATGGAAAGTGGAACTTTTCAGCGTTCCGTAAACTTTTGTAATAATTATCACAATTGTATTTTGGAGAGATGTGCATTGTATGTACTATCATCTGATACACAGGTATTCAGAATTACCTACACATTTATCCAACAAATGAAGCAACTCAGTGCTAAATATTTTTCTTTGATTTAAATACAAAGTTAAACATCGAAAATAAAGTAACTAGTACAATGAATTGAGATACAACATTTCCAGTCTTTCTCAAATTCTTTAATTTTCATGTCTTAAGCTCGTCTCACATTTGAACTAGGTATGCTAATTTCATCATCGTCACTGCATAACCACCAATCAATTGCTTAAATTCTTCTTATCGTCGCCTAGGAAACACACACACTTCATAACATCCCTTTTTTACCAGGACGTTGCGCCCTCCACATGAGATGAACTAGCGCTCCCCACAGTGACAATGTTATTAAAATAGAATTGCCGGTAATTTATCTTGTTACAGTGCTAGCTATTCGACTCAAAACAAATAATACAAACAACCCGCGAAAATTCAAGGTCAGAAATGAGTAGGAGGCTATGAAAAAAAACAACAACCTTTGGAGTCCCTCATACGCTGCTCTTTTTTTTTTTTTTTTGTTCTAGTTTCCGAAATAATTTCTTGTGTACGAAAATCGTTTAAATTTCAAATGATAATGGAATAATTAGAAGTTATATAAAATATTTAAGCAGTTTAGTTTTTTTAACTTTTTGTTTCAATAGTAACCTTGGAATAATGATTTGGCCGCACCTTAACTTCACCTGCCTTATAGATCGCAAGGTCTGAAAGGGGAACTTTACTTTTTTTTTTACTTTTTATAACAGACTAATAGAGCAACGATATAGAATAGAAGTCAGTTGGATGCAAGACTTCAAAGTGATAGGATTTAATTATTGACAGAGAACTTGGACTACACCCGGTTATTGAGAGTAAACCAAAAAATGTTGTACTGTACTTTAAAAGAAAAGACCACCATTTAATTCAAGATGTCTGATTAAAGATGTCTAAGTAAATTTTCTCTTTGCTATTTTCTTTAAAATGGAGACAATAGTGATTACATGTCAATTTAATGACCTTTGCAGATTCTCTACATTCTACTTATATAGTAGCTACGGCTGTCAAAACCAATATTTTGAAATATATGATGGTAATAACGTTTCAAGTCATCGCATAGGCCGTTACTGTGGCAGTGGCATCCCCAGTGTTATCCGAACAACAGGGAATAATATGCTGGTTAGATTTATTTCTGACTCCAGCTATTATAACAATGATAAAAACTTTTATGCGACATACACATCACACAGTAAGTTGTATTTAACTATTCTTTTGCAAAATCTAGTCTATAAGATAATATTTATACAGTCAAGCCCAGCCCATACCATCCATCAAGTCAAAACATAAATTACCAGTAGCATGAATATCTCAACTAAAACTATCTAAGAAAGAAGAACTATTGAAAACTCCGTGACAGCAAAAAAAAAAACCCACCTCACTTGCACTTCCAGAAAATTAAAAAATATCATGTGCAAACAATATATAAAAGTCGTTCATACCCAAACAGCAACAAAGTAGAAATACATTTACTCTCGCCATACCTGCCCCTGACATTTATTTTTTTCTCATTCTACAGTTATTGGTAATGTTGCGTCTTCCATGGAGGAGCGGTGGCTGAGCGGTAAAGCGCTTGGCTTCCGAACCGGAGACCGGGGTTCGAATCCTGGTGAAAACTGGGATTATTAATTTCGGGATCTTCGGGCCCACCCAGCTCTAATGGGTACCTGACATTAGTTAGGGAAAAGTAAAGGCGGTTGGTCGTTGTGCTGGCCACATGACAGGGACACCCTTGTTAACAGTAGGCCACAGAAACAGATGACCTTTACATCATCTGCCCTATAGACTACAAGGTCTGAAAGGGGAACTTTACTTTGTTGCGTCTTCCATGTTTGTCTTCGAATCCGAAGATTAATGAGGAATGCACTATTTCCCCAGTTGTGACCTACATTTTTGCCACTCCCAGGGCAAACATAACTATTGTCCGCAATTGGTCGATTTAGATTTTCTTTTCGCCGTCTGCATCTATCCTCGGCAGTGGATTTTTCTTTTGGTCTCAAATGTGTTTCTCGCGGCTTTTGTGAGTGACCACCAGCTGTCTCGTTCTGAGGCCGCATGGAACCAGGTACTCTTTTCTATCTCAGCTAAGGCAAGTTGACACCTAAGCTGGTCTTTGAAGCGTTTACGTGGGGCGCCTCTGTTACGTCGACCACCTTTTAGCTCACAAAAAAAAAAAGACTGCCTTTGGCATACGTTCGTCTAACATACGGGATACGTCTACGTGCCCTGCCCAGCGTAACTGTCAGACCATACTGTCCATACCGGCGTTCGCAAGGGCATCGCTGTTTGTAGTGCGATCTTGCTACCGTATGTCCATGATGGAGCACAAACATCATTGATGAAAGCGCTCAAGTAGTCTTAGTTGCTTTCTGTATAGTGTCCATGTCTCAGATCTATATAGAAGGGTTGAGAGAACCACCGCCTGGTCGACATTGATTTTTGTAGGCAGGCGGAGTGATTTATTCCGCCAAACTCTCGCCTGAAGGCATCCAGAAGCGCTTTTGGCCTTAGCAAGACGGTTATCAACTTGCCTTGAAAGCACTGGCGGATCCAGGGGGGGGGGGCGGTAGGGGCGATCGCCCCCCCCACTCGGCCGACCCCCCCCCCCGAAGGGGGGGGGCGGACGAATTATAGTATCGAATTCACACAATTTGTATGCGAATTTATTACTTATGTTAATAATATATACTAATTATTTATATTTCAACGTATTTTTAGATTATTTCGCCCCCCCCTTTCTAGTATTTTGGCCGATTTGGTAGGGTCGGGAGGGGGCGATGGCATCAATCCGCCCCCCCTCCACCATAAACTTTCGAGTGGGGGGGGCGGTCTTATTTTTTGTAGAAATCACAGCTTGCTAACAGAATCAATTAAATATCTATATGATTAAAACTTGTTATTGGTATTTTAACCGGTCTTTATATAATTTCGTTCACCTGTTGGCCGATTGGAAGGGGAAGAGCGAATACCTCCACCACCCTTCCCATCTAAACCCTTTGAGTGGGGGGGGGTGGTCCTACTTTTATGGAGAAATCATAGTATGTGAACAAAATTAGTCGAATATCTATATAATATAAACAGGTGGAAGTGCGATACATGCAATCCCCTTCCCCCCATCGGACAAATCAATACCTTTTCTTTTTGTATTATAGTAAGAAATTACAAAATAAAAAAAATCTGTCACTAATATAATATATATATGCTATAAAGTAAATTCTTATATCGAGTCGCCCAACCCCTATTCTTTAATGCAAAATGCAATCATTAGCAGAAATTATAAAAAGGAGCGAGGATTAATCGTTTTCATTTTACCGCCCTTCCCCTTTCCAGACAGAGTTTGTGTAATTTCACATGAATTTATCATAACTATTTTAAGAAAGACTTTGCTTTGGAAAAGTTATAATTCAAGCGAAATTTTTCAATATAACAGTCACGGTTGAGATGAGTTCAAAAGCCAGATAATCATTTCCTAGTCGACTTTTTCCAACCTTTACTCTATCTCATATTTTTCTAGTTAAATAAATTTAGGACTATAACTCACAATTTATGCTTGAATTTTATTGAATATTTTTAATCGAATATTTTTTTTTCGGCGGCGATCCTCAAGGCCTTAATCTAAATATGTGGGGTATCTAATCTTTTCAAAGAACAAATCGGTTTTATTTGCAATGTATTAAGGGACTATAAATTCATATTAGAATATTTTTCTCATTATTCAAAAGGCACTTTATAATAGAATGAATAATGAGCTGTAGGTCAGGAGAATGCGTTACTGCAGTGAAGAATGCCAGAAAACGCTTTTAGCGTCGTGGCTTCGCCCCGAACCCCACTAATAAATAATGAGCTGTACATGTCAGAAGAATGCGTTTCAGCCGTGAAAAATACAAGAAAACGCTTTTGGCGTCGGGGCTTCGCCCCGAACACCACTAATAGGTAATGAGCTGTACATGTCAGGAGAATGCGTTTCAGCCGTGAATAATGCAAGAAAACGCTTTTGGCGTCGGGGCTTCGCCCCGAACCCCACTGATAAATAATGAGCTGTAGATGTCAGAAGAATGCGTTTCTGCAGAGAAAAAAGCAAGAAAACGCTTTTGGACGTCGGGGCTTCGCCCCGAACACCACTAATAGGTAATGAGCTGTACATGTCAGGAGAATGCGTTTCAGCCGTGAATAATGCAAGAAAACGCTTTTGGCGTCGGGGCTTCGCCCCGAACCCCACTGATAAATAATGAGCTGTAGATGTCAGAAGAATGCGTTTCTGCAGAGAAAAATGCAAGAAAACGCTTTTGGGCGTCGGGGCTTCGCCCCGAACCCCAGTGAAGAAGCTTAAAGCGCTCTCCCAGACCCCCAAGCTTGCAAGAGAAAGACTGTTTTTTTTTTCTGTTTTTTTTTTCGCCGAAGATTGAGAAACAGTCTTATTTTATTCTCATATATCGAATATATATATATATATATATATATATATATATATATATATATATATATATATATATATATATATATGCTGTACGCACGTTTATGCATAGGGTTAGGGTTTACTGGGCGTTAGGGTTAGGGTTTGGAAAAAAAATCGCCCCCCCCCACTCCAAAGTTCTGGATCCGCCAGTGCTTGAAAGTGAGGCGTCATTTAATACTATACTACCCAGATTTGTGAAGTGGTCTACCACGATAAGGGGCTGTCCGTTTACGGTGATCCTCCGGGCTGACTAGGTTTTATTGGATGACTTCTGGAACATAACTTCTGTTTTCCCGAGGTTTATAGATGAACCGAAAGAGGCGGCAGCGTACGCAAGGTCGTTGACCGCGTTCTGGAGATGTAAAAGGTGTTTGAAAACTCTTTTTTTGCTGCCTTTAGGCTCTCAACAAATACAACTAAGCTCGAGTCCAATAAGACAAGATTATTGCATGTTCCATAATTATTGCTACTCTATTCATTCACGTGTGATGTAGCGTTATCAAGTCTATTTCCTGTGATATATTTAAATTCATTTAAAAACAAGATCTGTAAATTTGTAGGAAAAAAAACAACTGATTATCTAAATCAGAACCTCCGCCCAAAATGTTCTGGACCTCAGAAATTTGGGCCCATCTGCCTTCTCTTCATTCAAAGACGTATACAAAACGCATTTTTAAAAGCGCGTACGGGCTCCACTTCTGTTGGGTCCCCAGATTAGAATCCTGTTTGTTCCCCCCCCTCCCCCTGACGGCATGCCTTAACACTGATGGGGGACAAAGTAGGCCTAGTTATAGTCTATACATATTTTGTTTTTTAAGTTGAAAAAAAATTACATTTAAAACATTTAAATGACATGAAATCTAATTACAGCGTGTCGAAACTTTACCTATGGCAAGGAGTCATGTGACAAGAACTGTCGCTGTGTGAAAGAAAACACTCAGTTCTGTGACAACATTAACGGAGAATGTATCTGCAAGCTTGGCTGGACATCAGGAGACTGTTTTACTGATGTGAATGAATGTATGGGCACCAACAACAAAGTCTGCCCACCAAACTCTGACTGCATCAATACTAAAGGAAGTTACAGGTGTCAGTGCCACTTAGGTTACAAACTTAATGTGAACACTGGAAATTGTGAAGGTATGGATATTTTTCAGGTGCAGGGTTAGGAATTTTTTTTATCAATCGGCGCCCGGGGGGGGGGTGACCTCTTTGGGGACCCCTTCATTTTACGTAATATTAAATGTAATAAAACCAACTCTTTTTGGGGCCCCCTCAAGTGTGGGGCCCAGGAAGATTTTCAAACTATCCCCCCTCCTCCCCCCACCCTAGTTACGCCACTGACTTTTTTATTATGTTAGTTGCATTACTAGGCCTACAGATACATTAGTTTATGACAGTGTTTAATTTGTAATTATAAAAAGGTGTAAAATACTATTCTAGTATTCAGCAATGTAGTATTTTTAGACTATTTTGTCTGTAGTCAAGTGTAAACATTTATTATAGTCTAGATCTAGACATTCTAGATCTACATCGAAGGGAAACTGAGCAACTCTTGAAACTGTATATCTAGATCTATATCTGAATTTTAGATCTAGATCTTGATCTAAATGATCTTGATTAATCTTGATAATAGGGCCTACTTCATCTAATTATCTAGATCTAATTCATTAACTCCTTCACTGAAAGTTTCAGTGCCTGACTTGACTTAGAGTAACCTAGGTCGCCATAACCAAGTTGCAAAGTTAATACACCAACACCTGGCTTTGACGTACAAATTGATCGGTAAGGACACTCCCCCTTATTATAAATACTCTCCGCAGGAGGTTCTCGAGTCTACTGAACATCTGCTGTACTGGGATAGGCCTATTCTGACCGACAAAATGGTAGATTTCAATCGCCCGGATCTGCTGTTCATCGATAAAAAAGAAAAAACTGCTACCATTATCGATATCACCGTACCACTGTCTCATAATTTAAGAAAAACTGAGATAGAAAAACAAAAGAAAACATGGGAACCTGGGCTTGGAAATTAAGCGTCTATGGAAATTGTCCAAAATAACAATATATCCCATTGTTATATCAACCGAGGGGATAATAACAACTGACCTCACAGACACCTTCAAGGCCCTTAACATTCCTAGGAACATCTTCATTGCCTGTCAGAGGGCGGTACTGCTGCAGACCTGCCACATCACCAGAAAATTCCTCAGTGGAAACTGTTAAAGGTAGGCCTACTACGATGAATTTTGTTTCTCTTTATCGAAACTCGACCCTGGCAGCGCCAGAGAATGACTACTCGTTCATTTCTAACATAATAATAATAATCTTTATTATCCGTATGGAAATTTGTCTTACAATTTGTGCATTACACCAAACGAAAAACATTATAACCAAAGTGTACATTCACACCAGACTCATACATAGTTTACATGTGACAAAGTCTATACCAGATTGTTCTTATTTAATGATTTGATTGCCAGGGGAACAAAAGAGTGTTTGTGTCTGTTTGTCTTTGCTATCGGTGTCTTGTATCTCTTTTGTGATGGTAAAATCACAAAACCCTTACACAAAGGGTGATTCTTTATTTCGAGGATCTTGTTAGCTTTTTTATAGATGTTTGTCTCAATTTAAACAACTGCCCAAATGGGGTTTGTTTTTTGCCAATGATTTTACCAGCAGCAGCATTTAGGATTCTATAAAGTTTATTTTTATTTTTAATGCTCAGATTGCCATAATATACCAGGCAGTGATATTGAAACTTAAAATATTGCAGATGTGAGCGTGATAAAACATAGCCAAGGCCTTTTCGCTAACATTAAACGAGGACAGTTTTCTTAGTAATCGTAATCTTTGCTGCCCTTTTTTGCTGATATAATCAGTATTTGCAGTAAAATTTAGTTTATTGTCTAGGATAGTACCAAGGTATTTAAAGGTTTGCACAATTTCAATAGTCTCTCCAGCTACAGAAACAATATCATTTTCCTTCTTGTCCCTACGAAAATCAATTATCATTTCTTTGTTGTTTTTTTTTACATTTAATAATAAAAAATTGTCTTTACAGTATTTTTCGATGTGTTCTATTTCTTTGAAATACTCAATTACGTCTGAGCTCTCTGAGAGCAGTCCAAGAAGAGCCGCATCATCGGCGAATTTTGTGAAGGAGCAACAAGAACTATCGGATTGAAAATCATTTGTGTACAAAATGAACCACAATGGCGATGTCACAGCCTAGCCCCCTGGGGCGCCCCTGTGTTAACTATGCGTTCATTAGATATAACATTGTTTACCCTAACCCTCTGAGATCTCTGGGTCAAAAATTCATTGGCCCATAGTATTATGTATGGACTAATCTGCAAAAGTAAAGCAGCAATAATACATAAAACACAGAACCATAACTTACACATACAAGAAAAAGACATAAAACAACCATAATCATAAGAGTATTACTAGTTACTGGTAAATTACTATTAGGCCTATTGGATAACTGGCATATAGATCTAGATCTACAAGAAAAAGACATAAAACAACCATAAAAGAGTATTAGATTGAGTGTCCACTATAGTCCTAGGAATAGCTCTTTCTACTTCTATATTTATGACTTCAAAAATAGTTTTAGATTCTAAATATATTAAATAAATCTTTTTTTTTTTAAAAGAAAGCTCTGACTGTGTTGTGAAGCACTGCTCACACTCATGCTACATTATCAGTCCTGGTAAAGAGCAATGTGTTTGTCCTGAAGGCCTTGAACTTGATGAAGGGACACAACTGAATTGTGTTGGTAAGGATTACGATTAGATTTAGATTATCATCTAATTTATATCTAGATCTATATAGATCTAGATTTAGAAATGATTTAAGCCTGTATATACTTAAAATTATGACTCATATTTAGATTTTAGATCTAGACGATATTCTAGGTATAGAATGTAATTAGTTTGCTTGAAATTAAATCTAGGGCCTACTACTCACCGTCTAGCCTAGGTCACAAATGTGATAATTAGGGCCTATAGACAGTATAGATCTACTCATCTAGATATAGGCCCTATTAGATATAAAAAATTAACTGCCTTTTTAAGTAAATCAGATGTTTTTAATGGAAGCTAAAATCTACTAGACAGTCTAGATTGACTCTAGATCTATCTAGCTTCAAAGCCCTTAATAAAAAAAAAATTCCGAGGATGGTACTCGTAGTACTAGGCCTACTCGTAGATCTATATATATAGGCCCACACGACATATTTAAAAAATTCTTCAGTGGAATAGGGTTTGCTATGAATTTACATTCCTTTTCTATTATTCTGACAAATTGAGAGAATAAATATTAGCTCATAAATAGGCCTAATTATAATAATAGACTAATTAGCTTATAGTTATCACAAAGAAAATTTCTATAGGTTTTACAATTGAGCATTGTATGTAACCCTTTAGCATGTTTCTCTATTTCTCTAACATTACATTATATATATATATGATGCCCCCTGTAAGGTCTGTATAGAGCAACTGATTTGCCATAGAGTTGAGAAGCTGGCAGCAGATGACCTCTAAATGAGACAGCTGGAGATCTCTTAAACACCATGGATAGATTTTTGAGGCCAAAAGAAAGCCCTTGCAGAAGACAGGTGCTAAAGACTAAAGACAACTTAATTAACTTAATTAGGATGGCTGCCTGGTCGTGCGGTTTGCACGCTGGACTGTCGTTCAGATTCACCGATGGTCCCGGGTTCAAACCCTGCCCGCTCCCATCCCCCGTTGTCCTGCGGGAGGTTTGGACTAGGATGTAATTATCTTCAACTCTGAAGGAACATCCGAAACATATAAAACATTTTACAACCCATCAGTGGATAATGGCGTTGTCCGCATCAGGTGTGGAAACATAAGTAGGTCGCAATATGGTTTGCGTAGTCATATGTGAAACACCATCCTCATCCTTATCCTATATGGCTCTGCGACATAAACACTGTACAGAAAACAACTAAGACTTCTTGAGCGCCTCCACCGAAAAAACTGGCGCTCCATCATGGGCATATGGTGGCAAGACCGCACTACAAACAGCAATGTCCTTGCGAATGCCGGTTAGGACAGTATAAAGGTACTTCTTATGGTCCAACAGTTACGCTGGGCAGGGCATGTATCCTGTATGGGAGACGAATATATGCCAAAGGCAGTCATTTTTGATGAGCTAGACCGGAGGATTCCAGCTACCCGTCGCCTCAACGTGGCGCCTCCGGTGGAAACGTCTAGTAGTGGAGCTAGATAAGCTAAATACGAATAGCAAACCAGGCCCGGTCGGACTTCCCTGGGTGAGCTTTTTGTTTTTTCTCTCACTCCGGGTTGGGATGGAAAAAACGCCCGGGACCCAATCAAAATGTCCGCCATGCCGTTCCACAAAGGGGGCCTCATCAGTATCCCATTAGCTGGAGTGGCGGTTACAGTAGAGGAATATGAGACAAGCTACCCACAGTTAGCACTGTTCTTGGCCGCTTATAGTGAGTGGGGGATGGTAGGCTGTGTACATGGCACGGTCCAATTCGGCCCAGTCAATCAACATGGCCGTCTAACATTGGGAGCCCTCAGACAGGACAGGAGTGAAGAGCCCCATGTCCAGGCCTGGTTGTTGGATAAAAGCCTTTCTAACGACCAGTGAGATAATGGCGCCTAGTGCACTGAGGTGCCCCTCGGAAACGCTTCAAAAACCATTTTAGGCATCAACTTTCCTTGGCTGACATAGAAGAGAGCACCTGGTTGCATGCGGCCTCAGACAGAGACAGCTGGAAAGCACTTCCTATAATTATCCATGTATCTATATTTAGGTATCAGTCTTCAATTTCAGAGAAACCCCAACCATATGTTGTTCATTAACTTTTTAAATGAGCAGAAAACTAATTAAATGTACAAAGTTTTAAGAGAGAGAGAGAGAAAATAATTCGAAAATGGAGTAATCCAAACGAAGTTATTATTGATATATTATTAACTAGTCGACCGGCGGCGTAGCATATGCCGCTATTTTGCAGGGCCGGCCTTAGGCCACTGCAACCTATGCGACCGCAGTTTTAATCTAAAAATACTTTAATATTATCACAAATTACATAAACATCATATTTCCCAACTCTCTATCCATCCCTTCCGGCTTCCACCTTTTTAATCCCACTTCCTTTCAATATCCAAATTCGCACAATTTTCATTCTAACCATGCTGCGCTACGACCGTAACACAGAAACAACAGAGTGACCTTTACTTCTTGCTTCTCGTCCAAACTCTTGAGGGAAGAGGAGAATTAATTATATATAGAGAGAATATTGTTAATCAAGATTAAAGTCTTCATAATCTACTATATATGAGTCTGATGGTGTATGATTATGAGTCTCATCTGCTCTTCACATCTTTTTAATTATGTGTTTCATTATAAAAACATATAACATGCAACCATTAATACCAATTAACAAAAGATTAACTACCTATCCCCTTGCATTAGTCTGGGAACAGAAATTGAATTATTGGCACATATATTGTATAACATATATTACTATAAAAACCAGACAGGATGTTTAAATAAGACATACAATGAGAAAATGTTAAGAAATTGAAATCAAATTGTAGTTTGTCTCTCATAAACATGATAATTATTAAGATGAAAAAAATATATGAAATTCAAACAAATAAAAACCTTTATATTTTTCATGGTCATCATTTAAATTCAATGAAAGTTATCATGGAATCCCCACATTTAGAAAATAATAAGGAAATCTGACAAAGCACAAGGATTTCAGAATACATTTTTTTACAGATCAAACTAGAGCATAAAACAAAGATGCAATCTAATATTAATTATATATCTTCAATACATAAAAACTTAAAATAACTATAAAAGAGTTGTATGATTTATGCCAATTGTAACACCATTAGTAAAATGACTAAAACTATAGACATTTTATGACAGAAAACTACAATATAAACATAATAGATTATGTAAGAAACATAACCTAATAAAATACCTAAAAGATACAAGGATAAAGTCACATCTTTCTATATGATTTGAAAAAGTCACTCAAGTACTCTTTCTTTAAAAATGTCATTACAGCATGCTATGGATTGCCTGAATCAGCCAGAAATACCAACTTGGTTTTTCTTATTTAACATGAGCTACATTAACTGATCAATATTTAATCGTCTATTTTGAAATAAATCTATAATTTATTATTAATTTTTTTTTTCATTTTTTCATACATAGTACCTTACTATCCCTATGGTAAGGAAGCTGGAGATAAACTACTTTCAGATGACTATATTTCAATAGGCTCTATCCATGTCAGTAAGCCTATTCATTTCAGAACCGGAGCCGTATTTAGTAATCAGTACCAAACATCAGCATTTGTAAGTACAATTTTACCACTAATGGAGTTTATCTGATTTTACTTTGTTCTAAAAAAAGCCCTTGTGAAATTGTCTTATACTTTTTATTACTTACATTTTCAGAATGTTATATAGGCCGATGGTTAATGGGGAAAAAAACATCAATAAAATAAATAAATAACAAGAAAATTGGCTAATCCTATTTTGAGTTTGTTATTATTAAAGTATTTGATTAATGTACATTTTTAAAATTATTTTGTCATATGTTCAGAATAATCCATGTATTTGTATCATATATTTGTCCCCAGGTATTCTCTAATGGAGTTATAGGCTTTAATGACAACATGTTTACAATAGGAGGCACCACAGATATCAGTAAAGTCACCAACCTTAACATTGTTGCTCCATATTTGGCTAATATCAATCCAAATCAAGGTAAATGTTTGTAAAATGTTTTACATGTATCGGATGTTCCTTCAGAGTTGAAGATAGTTTACTTCCTAGTCAAAACCTCCCGCATGACGACGGGGGATGGAAGCGGGCATGGTTTGAACCTAGGACCATCAATAAGTCCAAACGAAAGTCCATTGCGTTTATTGCATGACCAGACAGCCAGATAATAGTGATGCCTAGTCATGTAATATACATACTGGACTGTCATCTTGATGGTATAGAGTTATAACCCTGCCTGTCACCATCCTCAGCCATCCTAAGAGAGATTTGGGCTACTATGTAATATTCAAAACATGTCAAACAATCATTTATAATGTCTAATAGATCATCGTAAGATCCATAGCTCAGAATCCGCACAGAACATGCATGATAGTAAAACTCTGTTTGAATAGATGAAGCTGATTATTTATTTATATAGTGAATTTTTTTTTACATGCATTCAACTTAATTAAAGTAGATTGCACCATTGCAGTTATTCATTAATATAGAGACTGAAATAATAATTTGCAATATAAAATAGTTTAGAGAAGTAAGTATTAATTGTATTGCAACCTTCCTCATCAGTTTGTTTTCAAGTAGCTCGATCAGAATTAAATTTAATAATTGTTGTGTACTTTCTCCTGTACTGTACACTTTTTACACTAATGACATAAGAAGCACATCTGACTTAGTTAAACTCATTAAATTCGCTGATGATACTGCCATAGTTGGTCTTATTTCAGGAGACGAAACTCTGTATCGAAGCTGGATAGAAGGGTTTACAAACTGGTGCACTGACAACTTTCTAGAATTGAATGTCACAAAAACTATAGAACTCATAGATTTTAGAAAGAAAAAACAAATAATACACCAACTGCAGATAAACACTACATCTATAGAACAAGTGAAGGCATATAAATATCTAGGCCTCATCATTGATAACAAGTTTTCCTGGGAAGACCACCTTGGAACTATGACCAAAAAAAAAACAACAGCCCAACGACTTTTTTTTCTATACAAACTCAATAGCTTTAAACTAAATAAGAAGATCCTAAATACTTTTTACTTCGCTACTATGCAAAATCTGCTAACATACGGAATAAATTGTTGGCAAGGCAACGCTTCATCTAAACTGTTGCGCCGCCTAGTAAATATTAAAAAAGGGCATCAAAAATCACACGCACAACATACCATATTTAAAGGAATTTTTTGAACCTAAATGTCTAAGAAAAATCAGATTAATCGCCATCTGCTCCATCAGAACTACGTTAGGTGGTCAGGAAGTTGGCGACTGCTGTCAATCAAGACAAGAACAGAGCAGTACAAAAACTCATTCGTACCTTACTCCTCGATCAGAGTATATCAACACCACTTGTTGATCAGGAAACATGCAAAAGATCAAGATGCCTGTGTGCAGTCGCTGAATGAACTCTTTATTTTGTGTCTGTTCTATTTATGTATATGTTTCTGTTGTTTTGTCTTTATATTAGACAAGAGTCCTTGTAATCACAACAAATTTCCATAAGGATCAATAAAGCAGTCTTAGTCTTAGACCAGTGGCTCCCAAAATCATTACTTTAATAGAACACTTTGCACATTTTGAGTATTTAGCAGAACACTTTTTGTAGAGGGATTAATTCACATGGTGGCCTACTAGTTAATAATTCCAGTAGTTCATGGGAAAAACCTATTCAGGCCTAGCAGACTACACAGTTTGGGAAACACTGAACTAGGGAAATTCCTAAATAATCATATAAGATCTATCTTAACTCAATAGGAGCCTCAGCATGGTGGTGGTTTAATTCTTTTGTCTGTTCAGTTTGAAACTTTTGCTTCCTGCATGGTGCACTGATGCTGCCAGGGCAGTAAACCTTTTTGAGAAAAAAAATTAAGATAAAGAAAAATTAAATAGCAGAAACTTTATGTCATGTCAAAGGTTTAATTTATTCTTGTGCATGATTACCACATAAAAAACAATTAGCTGCCTGTTTGTCAAAATGACCATTAGTTTGAACCCTGCCTACTATCATCCACTGTTGCCTTGCTGAAGGGTTTGGGCTAGAGAATACTAATCTTCTTCGTTTCTGAAGGAATGCCTGAAGATTGCAAGTAAAGCAATATTAGTTTGATTGATCTGCCCTGGGTTAATGCATTTCTTATTTTCTATATTAGTTTCTTAGCATTTCTCTATCTCATTTTAGGTCAAGTCTATTACCACTTGTATGACAAGTTTGGGGATCAATTTGGAGATGTTGTAGAGAGATTTGACAATCCAAAGATGGCGGAAATCTATGCAAGAGCACAGAAGGATGTAAGAGAGTATCACGGCTTTGCAGATTTTAAAGTCAACAACGTCTTAATAACTACTTGGGTTAGAGTACAACCTTTTTCTCCGCATAATGAAGTAAGTGTTGCCTATATATAATAATATTTTTCCTTTTTTTCTTTAATAAAAAAGTACCAAAGAATTATTTTTAAAAATATTGACATAGATATTAATTCTTGGGAAAATATTGTCCTCAATTGCACGATGAGGAAAGATGACAAGACAAGCTGTGGACACCATAGTAGCATTAACTTTAGCCAAGAAAGAAAATAATCCAAAGAGAAACAAACTGCTCAAGCACCCCAAGTGGCACAACTTTATTTGTTATGTACGTAGACATGAATGCTACTCCAATGTAGGTCTCTGAAGACACAAAAGGAAAGGCTTCATGAGAAAAGCCATATTTCTTTTATAATTATAGTTAAATGCAGCCAACAACACTAATTGTAGATTCTTAATTGTAGTATTATTTAGGCTTAAGGTTAATGTTATTTGTTTTATTTTTCTGGGGCTTAGTCTGTTAGACTGTTGGGGCAACTCTTATGATTTGTCAACCATCTCTCTCCATTACTCTTTGCTTTATGCCAGAGATTTTTTGTCATTAACAGGCCTCTCCTTCTTTCGCTAGCACTGTTCCCTTATCAGGTTCTTTGAGGATGTTGTGATATGGCTGAACAGGCTTAGATTACATTTTTTTCAGAGGGTCATGAGGGACAACAATCACCATTATGAACCTGTTTGTGATGTCTTTGTATGTAAAACCTTGAAGCTTTGTTAAAAACAATTTACTATTACAGAATGTCATAAAAAGTAAAACTTCTTGTGAAAACTGTGTAGGGCAGTTTAAGATATGTGTATTGTTAATGATACTTGTGGCAGGCATATGGTTGGCAAGCACAAAATTAACATTTGCCTTTAATTGTCTTAATTGAACCCAGAACTGTTCATTTCATCATTACTTTTTCTTTAACAGAAGTTGAAAAAAATAGATTTTTTTTTGATTATTTAAACTGAACTACCAAAGCATAATTTATATTATGGTTTAAAATAGATGGAAAATATTCATTCTTTTAAACATATCCTTTCAATAATATGATTCTGGGAAATATTTGTATAATATTTGCAAACTTTACTTTTTCGGCAGACCTCAGAAGACAATACTTTCCAAGCAATTTATATTAGTGGTTGGGAAACAGCTAAAATATCCGGACAGACTTTAGGTAACTTTCTAAAAGCTTAGAATTAAGTATTGTATCTATTAAAAAACAATTAAATTAAATTAACACAATTTTTATTTTAATACCTAGTTGTAAAACCATGAATATACTTTAAAGCTATAGTTGAACTATCATTTACTTCAATGTGAAAATTGACTGACTTTTTCTGTGGAGACAGGTTGCAGAACAGTGCTGAAGAATCTTAGTAAGATTATCAGAGGAGGAGTAAAACTTGGTCATATCATTATTGTTTGGTGTTAATTATTTACCTGCAATTTTTTTCCAAATTTTAGAGATTTTGATCATTTACTTATTTACAGAAAATCTTAAATACAAATGTGAAGCAATGTGCTAAAACAATAAATGATGCATACAAATTTAAAGGCAGTCCTAGGTACCTAATGTTTCATGAAATGGATTAGATACAGTGAAATATAGGACAGTCCTGAACAGGGCACAAACCATGGGCCCTGTGATTTTGCAACTCAGTCTAGCAGCAAAATAGTATCCAGAATCCTAAACAAAGAATCTTTCTGATCCACAGTGTTTAGCCAGCAAGCACTTTGTCACACAGAAGTTAACCCAGTCTCATGCCCAGCCTCAAGACACCTTAGTCTTTCGACAATCTTAACAGAGCTGACCTACTTACTGAAATTTCTGTCATGTCCAATTAGTTTTACTGTGAGATGTGCATTTAAAAATTGCATTGCTGTCTATTATATTATATTGTTATAACCCTATTCGCGAGGCAATAGGGTTAACTGTGTGTGATCAGCTGACATTTGTAACACAGGCCAGAAAGGCAGTTTAGTGTGCTATGTCGATGGGCAAGGAACAGTACTGGTATAAATATGGCACGTGAATATGGCCCGTGTTATGGTCATCTGATCATAAAATACGTAGACTAAAGACACAGTTTGTAAGAAAGTGGAGTTCAAGACGGGAGACGGGGACTGTTAGTCGGCCATGAAGTCGATCCTGGTTGAGTCCTCAGGTATTATGTACGAGTCCAGAAAGAGATAGAGACAGTAGAGTTTTGTACGGTGATATACAGTGTAACATTTTAGTTGTTGATGTGTTGCCAATAGTCTAGTATTGACATATACTTATTGACTCATTATTAAAGTACCAGATTAACCAGAGCTCTTGTTGTCAAGTTCTTGATGTGGTGTGTGTTTAGCAGTGTTTACATAACGCTTGATTAGGAGAGAGAGAGAGAGAAGATTCGTAACACTGGTGTCAGAAGTGAGATTTCCTATGGCTTCTGTGAAACTGCTAGATAAACTGAATCTGAAAGAACTGAAACAAGAGTTGAAATGGTGAGGACTGAAGTACTACGAAAGGAACAACGAAACTCTTAAAGAACGTCTCCGGCAAGCCCTAGTGGATGAAAAGTAAGATCCGAACACATACCTCTTTGAACTCAAACCCGATGTGGTAGAGCTCTTGATCACCTTTCAAGAACAGATGTTGGTTTGCTTTCAGAATGTGGCCAAGGGTGACTCGCAGAAAGTGACAGAAGAAGAAACAAGAGAAGAGACCAATAGTTCAACCAACGCTTTTGCTGTAGACGTACCTGATGTGAGTGCCTCCATCAGCCAGATAGAACAAGACAACGTTGTGTCTTACCCCAAGCCTGTAGCTGAGGAAATTAAAGACATCTGTCAATCTGCCAGTGCTGATGAGAGGAACTCAAATGTTTATGGCTGCACCCAGATGTTTTTTCAAGATCTTTGCGTGTCGAGCTTTGCAGGGAGAACGCCAACTCCAAGGAACCCATCGGCAAGGTTTGAACTCAACAGACGACTCTTCTGCTGACGAGACTAGAGTGAGAAGCCCTGATGGTGGTCAAGGTAGTCAACTGGAGCCTGATGCAGAAGATGTTGGACCTTCGCAAGTGGAGTGCTGCCAACTTGCTTCACTATTATGTCCTCCGGACAAGACTGAAGATGATGTGTGCCACTCTTTCCCCTCCTGTGGACCTGAAACCCATTCCCAAAGACCTTCTCTTGAAAGCCCTACAAAGCAACCTGTTGGGCCAACGACCGTGGTGACCCCGGTCCCTGCATCTTATCCCTCCCCATGTGTTAAGTGGTTGCCTTCAGTTGTGAATGTCAGAAGAAGGCGACGTTTGCTGGCGATGCAACCATGACGTCAGTGCAAAAAGATGAAGGTTGACTGGAGTAGACGTAAGCGACATTTGCTGAATGGGACATGGACGGCTTCGTCTAGCTCATGAGGCAAGCCCACAGTCACCCCCACCGATCGACCCCCCTCTTGCGTCGATAAACCTCCAACGCCCATGTCGTGAGGTAGATTTTGTCTGGGAATGACAAATCTGAGAAGAGATCAGTGTTTTAACCCTATTCGTGACGCAATAGGGTTAACTGTGTGTGATCAGCTGACATTGATGACACAGGCCAGAAAGACAGTTTAGTGTGCTATGTTGATGGGCAAGGGACATTACTGGTATAAATATGGCACGTGAATATGGCCCCTGTTATTGTCATCTTATCATAAAATACGTAGACTAAAGACACAGTGTGTAAGAAAGCAGAGTTCAAGATGGGAGACCGGGACTGTTAGTCGGCCATGAAGTCGGTCCTGGTTGAGTCCTCAGGTGTTATATAAGAGTCCAGGAAGAGATAGAGACAGTAGAGTTTTGTACGGGGATTTACAGTGTAACATTTTAGTTGTTGATGTGTTGCCAATAGTCTATCTAGTATTGGCTGTTATCTACTTATTCACTCATTATTAAAGTACCAGACTTACCAGAACTCTTGTTGTCAAGTTCTTGATGTGTTGTTTTGTGTTTAGCAGTGTTTACAGAACGCCTGATTAGGAGAGAGAGAGAGAAAAGATTCGTAACAATATGATTAGTGGCTGTTCATAAAAAAATATTAATGTGTGTTTCGAATATCAGCTGATCAGATTTGTAATTTTTGCTCACAATAATGCCTCAGTGTTGTCTTTGATCTCTTATTTCCCATTAGATGAAGAATCTGCTTATGTAATTTTTCTTTATCAATTTGGAAAAATGAAATGGGACTATGTGCCAGGAAGGACCATAAGTATTGGAACAACAGGAAGAAACTTAAATATTCTCCAAGATTTGGATACGCCCCTAGTGGCCTTGTTGGACAGAGTTCCTGGAAACACTGGTATCCCTATAATTTTTCATTATAGTATAGTTTTAGAAACATTATGCTATAAAAAAGGATATCTTCCCTATTCTTTTTACTCACTGACATTATCTCATAAATTCATATAAAAATGAAATATCTGCTACAATGTAAAAGTAATACATTTGCAAACGAAACAATATTATAATTTTTTCAGGCTATAAAGGGGTTGTGAGCTTTGAAGTAGGCAGAGTTTATGGCAATGCTCAGTCTTGTAACAGATATGTCTGTGATAATGTTAACCTTCTAAACAATGGAAGATACCAACATGAGAAAAATGAATTGTATAGATGCCCGTGCACTTTGGAAAGACTTGGTAACCAATGGCAGTTGTTTGAAACATGAGGACTCTTGAATGAGATTTACTGCTATGCTATCAGCCCTGTTGCAAAACGCAGACTACTCAGCAACAACATAAGAAATGAGGTTGGCTTTCTTTTGTTATTTTCGTTTCGAACATTTTGCATTCCCGTTCAGTCTGTTAATAATCATTCTTTTCAATATCTTAAAATGGAAATACTTTTTGAAATACTTATCTTAGATAAAATTTGGTATAGTCAAGTTCATCTGTTTCTATAACTAAATATAAAATAATTTTGTTTACCATCCAACTAAGTTACTTATTAGTGTAACTCCCCACATCGAATGTTCGTCATCCATTATTGCACTTTGAACTAAATACTTAAGAATTCTCTGTAGAAGTCCTCTTATGGTTAGTGTCTACATTTAAAGTTATTTGCTTGGTACGAAAAAAAAATTCTACTAAGTTAACACCCCTAATAGGATGCATTCATGGGATTTAACTTTTTTTCTCTCCTTATTTTTTTTCCATGTTCTAATGGAATTATTCATTTTGCTCATTTGTATTTCACTATCCCATTTACCTTCAATAATTTTTTGTTTGTTATCAGAAAATGTTATGTTTGGTATTGAATTATAGGGTAATGCATGCTCTTTTTACACAATGAAAGTCTATAAACCAATATTTAATTAATTTGTTTTAATGAGAACAGAGTTGATATTCTCAATTTGGAGAGAAGTAGTTAAGCAATCATCTTGCTATGCCATTTACAAAGAAAATTTCTTCCTTTGTTACAGCTTTGTTGCTACCGATGGGTCAAACCTGAAAATGATGATTGGAGGGAATGGTTGAGGACCTGGAGAGAAGCCACCTACTTGCCACCCTCTCCATACTCTGGTCACATCCTAGTCAGAGACCCCTGGGACTACAACTATTTTGCCATAGAAAACTTGTACATGCATCAGATGTGTTGTAACACTCAAGAGAAATATTGTAATAGATTCTACAAGCTGTTCCCTGACATGGGATGTTCTAATTTTGTTACATTTGTTCCCCGTAAGTTTGATGGGATGGTTTTGTTTATCTGATCTTGTAATATTGATGGGATGTTCTAATTTTGTTACATTTGTTCCCCGTAAGTTTGATGAGATGTTCTCTTTGTTTTATCTGATCTTGTAATATTGATGGGATGTTCTCTTTGTTTAATCTGATATTGTAATATTGATGGGATGTTCTCTTTGTTTAATCTGATATTGTAATATTGATGGGATGTTCTAACTCTGTTATATATCTGACTTAGAGACTCTGTGCAAAATCTGTCACTGGCCATGTCTGAAGCCTCTTCCCTCCTTGTGTCCACTGCTATGAGGTCCTCCATGAGAGTGGTGCCAAGTTATACGAGGATGTCCTTGTTTGTGCTTTCTTTGTATTGGCCTCCATGTCATCGCAACTCTTGGTATACGTAAACCTCATGCCATGCTCAGTCACAACCTCATTAAGTGGTTGACTCCCAGTTTGGCATAGAAGTTCCTTGTTTAAGACCCATCAATCTCTTTAACTGACTCCTAAAATCCATCACATTAATCACATTTAAATATATAACTTCCACTTAATTTTTACTAAACATATTATTTTCTGCAATGTTGATGTCAAAACTCAGTAATCTCCTTAGACAATTTTTATTGAACTCTTATAGCAAATAAGTATGTTCTACTTATAATATTATCCTACTGTATATCTTGCAGGCAATGTTGAGATTACTTAGTGTTATTGTCAATTGATAGTGAGTGTTTAGTGTGGCCTGCAAAATAACACTAAGCCCTTATGCCACTGGGCTTATGTAAAATATAAATATATAATTATCTTCTTCCCTCAATAGTTTAAACGAGAAGAAGTAAAGATCACTCTCTTATTTCTGCGGATAGTCCACGAGAAAACATGAGGGGGTGGGGGGAAAACAAATAGTCACAAAATAGCAGGGCCGGACCGCTGTAACCAAGAAATATCACTCTCTTTTTTTTTATATTTCTACCTCACGTTAAATCCGCCCTGCAAAATAATGGCATATGCTATGCCGCCGGTCGACTAGTAGTTTTTGTTTTATCTTTGGTAAAGTAAAAGATTGAATTTACACCTGTCTCGGAGAATTTTTTAAAAATCAAACTCAAAGTGCACAAATACTCTGTCCTTTCCAGTCAGTAAAAATAGTTGTTACTGTATTTAGAATATGAAATAGTCATGCCTTCATATAATAATTAAAGTCCACATCAGCATATAACAAATTGATCTCTGAATCACTTCATAGCATTTTCAAACATTTACATTAGAAACTTAAATTCTTTTGTTACTGACATTTGGTATTGATGCAATTGTAACAAAAGAATGTGGATACCCATTCAGACTCTTTAGGCAGTACTTTTTAACATGCTATGCTAATTGACTATAAAAATAAATGTTCACAACAGGATCAGCACTTGGGGATCCACACATTACAACATTAGATGGTATTACTTACACTATGAATGGATGGGGAGAATATATTCTTTTATGGATCTTCAGCCAAGACTTTAGGCTTCAGGTGAGCTGCTGGATTTTTCTTCACTTACAATATAAACTTAGAATCTTTAAAAAAAAATAAAACATGGCAATAATAATTTTTAAAAAAGTAAAGTTCCCCTTTCAGACCTTGTGGTCTATAGGGCAGAATGTTTCTGTGGCCTACGGTTAACAAGGGTGTCATATGGCCAGCGCAACGACCATCTGCCTTTATTTTTCCCCAACTAATGTCAGGTACCCACTAGAGCTGGGTGGAATCAGAGGCGTAAGAAGATCCTAAAATTAAAAATCCCATTCTATACCAGGATTCAAACCCGGATCCTGGTTTTGAAGCAAAGTGCTTTACCTCTCATTCACTGTGTCTCAATGTCAATAATAAATGACAGTGAAATAAGTTTGTTACATTAAATATTATTTAATTTGCTGAAATTTTAATATTATCATTGACAGTGTCGAACTGAGAGAGCTGAAGGACAGAATGGCACACTAACAAATGCCACAATATTTACAGCTTTTGCTGTTCAAGAATCCAACATCTCTAGTTTTCAAGTGGAGTTATCAGCCACAAAAAAATGTAAGTTAATCAAGGTGTAAACAATGTTTAGGCTTGCCTTGTGAGTTTGTGATCAATAAAAATTGATAATAAACTATATTAGTGTCAAATGTCACAGCAGAAAAAAACTTCTATTACTAACTTAAGAAAAAGAGAATCAGTTTAGAGAGAGCTTGAGAAACTGCTTCATTTAAAGTCCAAAACAGGAAAGTTGGTTTTGTTTAGTAATACACATGAAAAGCAAAATAGCATAAAACTAATTTTAAAAAAAATCATTAAATATGTTTTTAAAAATTAATTTTATTAAATATATAAATTCATTTCATTTAATACATTTTTTTAATTGAATTTCTTGCAGGTTTATTTTTAAAAGAAAATCTTAATTGAATTAGTTTATTTTAACCTTCATTTCTACTGCTGCTTTTCTTGGTGTTCCCAACAGCATTGATAATAATGGCAGGAGGCATTGATGTTACCACAGAGTTCTATAAAGAATCCCAGCCTGGTATTATAGTCTCTACAGATACACTCAGTGTGAGCAGAGAATACAGCAATAATAAAACTATGGTAGTGGCTGGATTTCCATCTGGTAAATTCATTCATTTATTGCTCATTTTGTATCTAATCATTTCAGAAATATGAAAATATGAGTGTATTATAATATAGTATCTAGGCTCTCTTCAAGCTGCACCGCAGGACAAATTGAACTTAAAGAACCTCAGAACTCAGGGCTCCAAAATATCAGTTTAATTTAAAAAACAGCACAATTACTGTACTGTTGGCAACAACATGACACTATCTAAAAACCTAGTCTCTGATCTGGACTGACTTAACACACCATGCTGGTTCTGACTTCGCCTCGTACTGGTCACATTGCGAGGTAACGTGAAGTGTCTTGACTCTAACACCCTCTCTCTTATATAGGGTCCATAGGCCTTCTAGAATTGGATGGAACGTCCCTTGCCCACTGGTTGATCACTAATGTCGTGACTTGCGTGTGTAATATTTACAATATGGGTCCTTGCCAAACTGGCGTGTACTTCACTCGTCATAGTTGATCACTCGTCTAGCATTGGACTGGGGTGATTAGGGTAGGCTAAAAACACACACAGCACTACCTCCATCTGTGTCATCACAAGGTTTATAACAATATGTAAGAAAGTTAGTAGCTTTTATTTGAAATATTCCTTCAAATTATAAATGTTTCCAATTATGTTTTAGTATTTGCTATCCAAGTAATTGAGAAATGTTAATATGAAAGAAAATCAGTTTAGAGAGAGATTGAGAGAGTGCTTCATTTAACTATTTATTCATTACATTATTGAGTTTTTCTTTTTACTATTTTCAGGTGTATCTATTAAAGTGTATATAGCTGCTAAAAGTCTTTTGATAGAATACAATGTGCCAAAAGAGTATGAGAACTTCACTGTTGGATTACTTGGAAATTTTAATGGAAACACTGATGATGAATTTACTCTACCAGATGGAACAGTTCTGCCCACAAACAGCAGTGAAAGAGAAATATACCATCATTTTGCTAAAGCCTGTAAGTTTTTTTGCATTGTGTTTAAAACTTTAACATACATGATAAATTACCAAATTTTCATAATTTCAAACAGGCTTTTTGTGATCCTCACTAATTTGATGGATAAAACATGTAAACTGTGTAATACTTCTTTAAAATTTTAGATAAACTTGATTCATAGGACACTATTTTAAATACAGTTTATAGAGCAAGAGCCAATGAATCCCCATCACTTTTGAGTCATATTCTTAAGATAGATTGTTAAAAAATGAATTAAATTTTCATTTAGCAATGATTTATTTCAATCATAATAATAATCTTTAATGTCCGTAGGTAAATCTGTCTTACATATTGTGCATTACACCAAACAACAAAACAATGGTTACATTTTTAGTGATTATTCAGCACCTTTAAAAATAGTTTGATGGTACATGTTATAATGTTGAGAAATATTAATTTAGATCAGTACTACCCAAACTACTGGCTATCTATGGCCTGTGAAATAATGATATACAGCTTATCAAAAGTTTAAACTATTTATTATATAAGGTTAGCTGTTACTGACCTAGATAAAACATAAAAGCACATTAAAAGAAATAGTTTTTAATAATAATCAAACAGGGACAGTGAACTCTACAACCAGTGTATTTAGTTATCTCCCTGGAGAGAGTACAGAAACCTACCAACACCCAGAGTTTGAACCATTCTACAGAGATGAAGCTGATCCTACTGCTGTGGCCAAGGCTAAAGAACTCTGTGGAGAAACAAATGATGCTTGTATATTTGATTACCTTGTAACTGGGAACAAGGAGTTTGCCACAACAACGAAACAAGCCAAAGAAGAAATGGAAGTCATTATTATAAGCTTAGGTACCAGGTATCTTTTTCATGAAACAAAAATTTACATATTTTAACTATAAATCTATCTTTACAATTTCATAATAAGTAGATAACAATCTTACACCCCAAAGATTTTTAGATAAACACCAAGTACATTTAAATTGAATACTAGTTTATTCTTTATTATTTTTCAATATCTATGCTCTCAATAAATTTAGTGCTGCTATTTTATGTATTCTCATGTTTCCTTCATCTTTTTATTTACAACATTAATCTTTAAACATCATTTAATTTATTTATTAATATGAAAACATTAAAATAAGTATTCTACTGAAACAAAATTCAGATTATTTGCAGATGATTGCATAACATATAGAAAATATAATAAACATGCATATATGTAACCCTGCGGGACCAAGTGAAGCTAAAGGACATTCACCCCTTCAGCAGTATATCTTTGTTTTTGAGTATTATAACATATAGAACGATAAAAATATCTCAAGATACTGACTTTTTTTTTGCACAGACTAGGTGTAATAAAAAATGAAATGTTATCACAGAATCCCCATATTGTTGAAATTATTAAAAATCAAGCAAAACATTAGGGTTTATTAAAAGAAATTTTCACAAGTCAAACAAGAACATAAAGCAAAAAGGCTATTTAACTTGAGTTAGGCCAATATTAGAATATGATAATCTGTTTGGGATTCCTCAACTCAAGAAAACATAAAGAAACTAGATCAAATACAAGAAAGAGTTGTGAGATTTATAACAAATGAATATTCAAATTTGATTAGGGTTACACCATTAGTAGAATCACTAAACTTAGAGACACTTCAGGACAGAAGAATAAATAGTAAAGTAGTTGCAATACATAAAACACTAAACCATAACTTACAAATACAAAAACAAAACCTAATGAAATACTCAGATAAAGACACAAAGATAGAAGCACTTTTCTTATTCCCTGCGCTAGTACAACTCATACAGTGCTACTTCTTCCCTAGTGTCATTAGAGAATGGAATGGGTTGCCTGGATCAACCAGGGAAAACAATGACTTAGCAAATCATTGAGTAACATGCATGATTAGATTGAAACATGAAATTTGTAGGACCTAATTATCTTCTTTTTTGAAGCTATGTTTGTAATATATATGTTAAGATAAGAAATCTTAAATTCTCTTAATTGAGAATTGACCATTGCCTTGTCATCTTCATTATCATCTGCATTCACAATTTGTTTTTATACCTTCTACCTGATTATAAGATGATTTTTTTAGAACTTTAAAATGCTTGGTACTATTAATTATTCATTGATAAAATTCCTTAGTTACTATATGCACAAATAAAAAGTTGTACATTTTGTCTTAAAAGAAATCATAGTTATTTTTTGCAGCATCACTTTTACTTACTTTGTTTAACTATTTCATTGCTTCACCAGCCAACACACCACCAACACTGAAAGTAAACAATGAAAGTCTGAATATTAATGGGTACTGGTATGTTAGGAATGGAACAGTTTCAGTGTTACAAGTTTTAGTTGATGATGTTGATGGAGACACAGTCAGCATTGAGATTCTGGTCAATGCAATTGGACTCAGTGTTAATAGCACTGGGTTTATTTCTTATTTACCTAACACCAATCAACCAATCTCTTTGAGGTGATGTTAATTTTTACCAATTAATAATTTTAAAAAATGTCATATCAGTTTATGAAAACATTTTGTAAATTAAAAATGTATTTTGTTAATCTGCAGATTGCGAGCAGTAGATTCTAAGGGCAGCTACTCTACAGACTTGTATATTCCACTCCTAGTTTGCCCACTATGCAATAGCCATGGTACTTGCTACACCAAGTCTGTTGGTAAAGAATATGAAAATGGAAAATTTAAAGTTCTATCTTGTAGCTGTCATCCAGCATACACAGGTAGGACCTATATGTAACTATATTATTTAGTCTATTTGGTATAAAATTTTGTAAAAGAATGTATGAGGCGGACTATTGTGACTTTTTTTCTCATTTTATTTAATTAACTGTTTGATTCACATGTCTGGCCTAGTCATTTTGTTTTTTTATTTCTTGTCTATTAGTAGATTTTATTAATTTTTGGCATAATATTTATACCTACATTTACATAGAATGTACAGATTAGATGCATTATGTCTATATTTCTTTGCTCTTCTTTATATTTCTAATAATATGCTTTGAACTAAAAATTGATAGCTAGTTAGAGATATTGTAAATCATCAACATGCAGACTTAAACATGTGCATACTGAGGCCTTCTTACTTGTGTTGCCAGACAAATGGATATGTCCTCTTTTTTTTGAATCATGTTCTCCATCCCTTGACATTGATTTTAAGTGTGAACATTTCTGGCTTTTACTTTTTTTTATGGATGGCTTCTTAGTCCTTTGGTTGTCTCAAATGTATGGGGCTCATACCCTGCCTACAGCCATCCATCCTAGTTGGTTTGGGCTACAATGCAGATTATCTTTTACTTTGAAAGAATATCCAAAACATACTACTTAGAACTCCTGAAGCTGTGACTTTTTCTATTTACAGTGTATCTTTTGCTAATTAAATCACAGTGGTGGCACAGTAGTCAAGAGAGAAAATAGACTATTCATTGACTCTGAGCAGATTTTTTTATCACAAAGTCTAATATGAATTAAATGTTGCAAGGCTTATGTTTGTACAATGATGAACTGCAAAACAGTTGTTACATCTGAATAATATAAAACTTACTGTAGCACTAGTTCATCCTCTGATTTATTAATAGGCTTCATCAATTAAATGGTAACCCTAGTCTTTATTTAGTTAACTTACTATTTTATTTAATCCTTCTTTTTAAGGATTTGTCATCCTTGCTGTCCTAGTTCCGGATGTTCCTTCAGAGTTGAAGATAATCTACTTCCTAGTTCAAACCTCCCTCAGAACAATGGCCAACAGCAGTGGCCAGTGTATGAACCCTTAACAAACAGCAGTTCAGATGGCATACTGCACGACCAAGTAGCAATCCGTATAATGCATAAAAAATAATCTTTTTTGTTGATTTTCTATTAGAGAAAAGAGAGAAAAGGTGTTTCCCACAGAGTATCTTAAAGAAATAATTGCCACAAAGAAAAAACAGTTTAACTTAGGCCTACTTATTTAGAGCTTTAAAAAGTCTCAATTTTCCAGGCAAAGACTGTGAGTCAGAAGTGGATGCTTGTGCCAGTCAGCCCTGTTTTAAAGGACAGACATGTACTGATCTAACAGCAGTTGAACAAGGAAATAGTACCATTGGCTACAAGTGTGGTTTTTGTCCTTCTGGGTTTCAGTCTTCAATGGGCACTTGTATAGGTCAGTTTAGTATTCACATTTTATTTTTAATTGTATTAAATCACATTTATTTTTAATGAGCTACTTTGAATTAAGTCAAACATTTTGTCTTTATATTGTTGTAAGTTTAGCTACTTAATAACTTTAAGTGCCTTTGTAAAGCTTTTTTTTTTTTACATTTCAAAATGTACATTTTTATCAGAATTCTTAAGCTGTATATTTTTTTTTTCTTTTATACTGTGAAAGTCTATATTTTACTTTCACAATTCTTTTTCTTGCTTTCAGATGTGAATGAATGTTTGAATAGTACAGCCTGTGATCATTCATGCGTGAATACAGAAGGTTCCTTTACTTGTAGTTGCAGAAATGGATTTAGACTTGATGCCACTGATAAGAAAACGTGTAAAGGTGAATACTTTTTGTTGTTGTTGTTGTTGTCTGATAAGGTTTTTTATCCATAACACTGCAGGTACAACTTGTCTTTGCCTTGTTATACCACTAAATGTTATATTTAATTAATCACTTAATGCATCTTACCAGCACACAAGCTTATAACTTTTGTACCACAAACATAAGAGAAACACAAACTTAAGTATAAAGTTTAGAATGGATGCATGATAATAATAAAATAAAGATAAGGTACAAGTATTACAACGTATATAAATGTGTGTGTTTGTCCTACAGTACTTAGACCAATTTGACATACACCAGTCATCCTGATGACCAAAACACTTTAAATATAAAAGAAAATTAAATATATTAGTACATATTTTATATGTATGGACCACAAATTATAGCATGACAAAAAAAATATATTGTGTCCTTTTAAAGGAGCTTTTATTCACTTGTGGTCATTGATATAGTTACAAATAAACTCAAATGCATATATATAATGGCTTCTTGAGTATCAACTTAATTTTTTAAATATGTTATATACTTGTTTGTTTTTTTCAAACTAAGAAAAATACAGTACAAAAATTGACCTAGGTTGTGGTTTTACTATTAGAATCAATTGTAATTCAAAACAGAATATAGGATGTGAGAATTCAAATCAAAATGGAGAATCCCATTTTTTTTCTTTCATGATTTTTGGGACAGTTTAGATAAAAAAAAGCAACACATATCTTTTCCTAGATACCGATGCTTTTGCATGATATTATATATTATTAAAAAAACAATTATATTACAGATATCAATGAGTGTGAGGAAAGGTCCTCAAGTTGTCTACATAAGTGCACCAATACACCTGGAAGCTATAACTGTTCTTGTTATACAGGTTACATACTGGATCCTGATGGTTACACATGTAATTTAGGTAATATTTTTTTCAGAATTTAAAATTATTACATCTTAGTCCAAATCTTGTGCAGGATGTTGGAGATGGCAGAGAGCAGGGTTTAAATCTGGAATTATCAAGACCATCAAATGACAGCCCTGAGCGCATACCACACCACCAGGCAGCCATCCTTAATGAATAAGAATCACATCACATTAACTTATGTAGAGACTCACTTTAGGTGACTGCTAGTGAATGCACAATTATGACGACATGAAGGCTGTAGATTAGATAGATAAAACGAAAGTTGAGGTTAGTCTTTCATACAGGTGATATCGTTTATTATAGTAACTGAGACTAGACTGTTTCCTTTATGAATTAAAGAGTTATACTCTTACATACACCTTTTGATTGACTTTATTGTGGAGTGTCCTGATCTGAATGTCTGTGGCTATGAACTCAATAGTAATACTAAAGGTACAACAACATACAACCTATCTACTGATCAGCACAAATTATACAGACTCAGATTAGACACCTTTTCTACACTTATGAAGCTGATGAGAGCTCAGACTGAGGGACAGGTAAGGGGAAGCAGATTTTCAGATCAGAAACTGTGGCACCACTGACATTGATGAACTTTTAAAATTTTAATTTGATAATTTTATTTGCTCATCAGGGCCTAATCCAAAATTTTTTGTTTTAAAATTTAGTAGTTAAGTAAAAAAAAATCTTTTATGACTTTTACAAGCTGAGGTGTTTTTTTTCCAATAGTTTTTTTTTCTGTTATGATTTAGACAGGACAATTTTCTTACTGCTGTTTTGAAGTGTTAGTTTTATTTGATGATGTTTTGTTTTTGTGTGTTTTATTTAATAAAGCATTTTCTAGTGAGTCTTCCAAATGATAAAATAAAAAGAGTAGAAAATGTATTTGTATTTCGATTATTTAGCTCTCAGATGTGCACATTAGTAAGTCTAATATAATGTTTATCTTTCGTCCTGATTGAAAAGTTGACTCATAATTACCTGTTGTATTTCATGTCAGATTCTATCAAAGAAAAATGTTATGACTGTCAACAAATTTGTATCACTGGTGAGAATGTGACCTGTGCATGTAGGCTGGGATATGAACCAAATCCCAAGTCTACTAATGATTGTCTAGGTAATAAAGTATTACTCATGTAGTTGTTTTTTTTTAAATTTTAAACATAGTCCCTCATTGTCTTTTACATACTTTTTTTTTTTTACGTTAAATAAATATTTATTTAAAATCATGCTTTTTTAATATATTTTTTTTGATATTATAGCATCAATTTTATTTTTTAAATTTAATTGCATCAACTGAATTTTAGAAAACACTTATATATGATTGTATTTGAAAATTGAATTTAATATTTCAGATATAGATGAGTGTAAATATGGCAACCAGCCTTGTAGCCAGCAGTGCAAAAATTTAGATGGTTCCTATGAATGCTCATGTTATACTGGGTACAAACTGTCATCAGACAAAGTTTCATGTTCTGGTAGGCTAAATTAAATGGCATAATGGCGCACAAACTAGGCTAATTCTGTGGTTGATAAAGTGTTTTAATTAAAGTGTTAAGTAGTGTGCTACTATTCAAATATTGTTAGTGTTAGGCTCAAGTTCAGACTTTGATGCTTAAAATTAACAATAAATTACTGACAGTTGTTTTTTTACTTTTAACATCACATTCAAGTGAGAGACTAATTAACAATTCTTAATTGTGCAAATTAAACATTGCATTAAATGAATATTTACAAAGAAAGATGACATGTAAATTGACATTAGACATCACCATCATTCATCATCATCTGTCCCTTAACCTTAATCCTAGGGGGCTCTGTGAGAATTTGTGTAACCAAATTACTCCTGGTCAGAAGCTGTTCTTAGCTGGTCCATTCTATTATGTTGTCCAGCCAGCTTTTCTTTAGACAACCCTTTTTTCTTGCTCCTATCACTGTACCTTTAAGGATGACTTTTGAAAGTGATCCATGTCTTACAATACGACCTAACCAGCTCAGCAATTGTCACTACACAGCATTGAGGAGTTCCTGCTTTTTTTAGCCAGCTACAGTGTTCACTTGTAAAAGTATGAACACATTTTTTTTCTGGTTCTTCAATGGAATGTAAAATATGAGACTTAATCAGTTATAGTCCACATCTTAAGGTGACAAATACCAATCCTGTATATTTAAATACAGTTTATATAACCTGCAGCTATTTCTTCAGAACATATTTTTACAAACAAATCAGAGAGAGGTTTAAGATCTAAATATTTCAAATGAAAAGATTTTTTATTGTTTGATATTGAAATTTTATTCATTTGTCTTCAGCTTGTCAGACTCCTTACTATGGCAACAACTGTGCCAGTACCTGCCAGTGTAATGGACGTGGAACATGTAATGCCATCAGAGGCTGTGTGTGTAATGAGCACTGGTCAGGGGAGAACTGTGAGATTGATGTGGATGAATGTCTCCAGCCCACAGCTTGTGCTGAAGGTCTAGTCTGTAGGAACACAGTAGGAGCATTCCAATGTGTTTGTCCAACAGGATACAAGATGGACAACACACAGTGTATAGGTGAGTTGACTTATGTTAAGCTGAGGCTATAGATATGTTAATATTCTTCATAAAGCATTTGATGTCAAGTTTATTTCCATGGAGCAGAAAAAATTCTAGGTCCAACGTACAATAAGCCAATTGATGTTCATAGGTAATGCCTTTCTTCAGCTAGAGAAATTTGTAGTGATATGAATTAAAGTGCTTGTCTTCAACCGGAGGATCCTGGGTTCAAATCCTGGAAAAGACTGGGATTTTTTAATTTTGGGATCTTTAGGGCACCTCTGAGTCCAACCATCTCTAATAGGTACATGGCATTAGTTGGGGAAAAGTAAAGACACTTGGTCATTGTGCTGGCACATTTTTGTTAACTGTGGACCACAGAAACAGATAACCTTTATATTATACACCCTATAGACCACATGGTCTCATAGGGGGAACTATGTTGCCATCTAGCATCCTTGTAAACTATTAAACTTGGACTTTTTATGCTAAATATACTTCTGCACCATATTTCTTTTGTTATAGTGTCTGAGTATTATTTAGATACGAATTATATTTGCATTGAAAGCAACAATCTATTTACATATTTTTCCATCCAGACATCAACGAGTGTACAGACCCAACAGTCAACACAACATGTGATCTAAATGTTCAAGTCTGTGTGAACAACATTGGCAGCTACAGCTGTGATTGTAAGAAGGGATATGCCAGGAATAATGAAGGCCTCTGTATAGGTAGGTAGTTTACATACAAAGATGGGTCATTACTAGATAAATCTTTGAATTGGAACTGCCTGTTGAGTTCCATCGATATTGTAGAGCAGTCAGTGAAGCTCAACCTTATTGAGCCGGTGTTGCAGGCCATATTAACATAAAGGTAAAAAAGGAAACACATAATACAGCATTTATAGTAAAAACCAGTGAATCTAGTAATTACATTAATTCATAAAAAGTATCCAAAAACAATTTTCAAATATTCAAAAGCGTAGATGAGACGCCAAGTTGAAGCTTGAATTTAGAATTCTAGATGTTTGTTAATGAAATGATTACATAATATAGGTTTCACATGATTCATCACCAAAAGGTTTTCCTTACAAATAGCTGCTTGTAATATTTAGGTTCAGAAAAGTCTCTGCAAGCAAAAGTCAAAATCAATTCTCTGCATCACTTGAACTTTTTCAAGCAGGGATGTCTAGCTTTGTCAATCAGTTCCAGTTGCAGCTCTGTCTGGACACCTGGCATATTTTAGAAACGACTCTGAACACAATCATCACATGGTCCTGGCTTAACACCTTGCCACACAGATTTTATTGGGGACTGAAGCACTGAGGCTCTGTTCCATTTGACTTAACTTTTCTAACAACTTTTGCTGTCAACCATACCTGATGGTATTACATAAATGATTTACCAAATTACATTAGTTCAGGAACAAAAGTCAGATTATTCGCACATGATTGCATAATTTATAGAACAATAAAAACAACACAAGATACAGAAATTTTAAAAAGAGAATTAGATGAATTACAGAAATGGGAATCAAATTGGGCCTATGTTTTTCCACCCAGAAAAATGTCAGTTATTAAGAGTAACAAAAAACTAAAACAAAATTAATTCCACTTATCTTATTCATGGTAAACCAGTAACACAGAATAAAAACACAAAATACCTAGGTGTTATAATAAAGAAAAACTGGCATGGAATCCCCATATTGATGAAACTATCAAAAAAACAAACAAAGCATTAGGGTTTATTAAAACAAATTTCTTTAAATCAAATAAGAACATAAAACTAAAATGTTATTTAAAATTGGTTAGGCCAAAAATAGAATATGCATCCTCTGTTTGGGACCCCTCAACTCAAGAAAACATTAAGAAACTGGAACAGATGCAAAATAGAGAAGTGAGGTTCATAACAAACTAATATTCACATTTGACTAGAGTAACACCTTTAGTAAAATCACTAAATTTAGAGAGCCTTTAGGATAGAACAACTAAAAGTATAGTAGCAATTATACATAAAACACTGAACCATAATCTTCAAATACAAAAACAAAATTTAATGAAAAACTCAGAAAGACACAAAAATAGAGGCACATTCCTCCTTCCATATGCTAGGACAAATTTGTACAAATGCTCTTTCTTCCCTAGTGCTATTAGAGCATGGAATGGGTTGCCTGAGCTAGCCAGGAAAACCAGTGACTCAGCAGAATTTAAGCCATTGTTTAATATGCATGACTAAATTCGTGGCGCATAGGATGCATGGGTGTAGCCATGGGGGGGGGGGGGGGGGGGTTCAAACCGCCCCCGAAATGAGACGGACTTTAGTGACTGATTTTTTTATTTGATTTTGTTTATTTTAGGTGAAACTTTCATACTAAACCATCACTTGCCCCAGCACAGCAAAGGGGTTTTGAGTTTAAAACCCCTACCAGGGGGCTAGCTGTTAAATTCATCTCTTCTATAAAACAAAACAATAAAAAAATAATGCAAACGACAATCCCCAAATTCCAAGAGCATGGTTAAGGAAGATTTGGATTTTAAACCCCCCTCCAAAATTTACTATAAAACCCCCTCTTCAATATAAAAAAGCAAATCACACACTTCAATATGAAAAAAGCAAACTACACACTGCAAATTCTATGAGCCTAACCAAAGGGGTTTTAAGTTTAAACCCCCCTCCAGTGGGGTTGGAAGCTAAAAAAAATACATCTTCAATATAAAAAAAGCAAATTACACATTAAAAAATCTTTGAGAGTAACCGAAGGGGTTTTAAGTTTAACCCTCCCCCCTCCAGTGAAGTTTGAAGCTAAAAAATACCTCTTCTATAAAACAAAAAAAAAGCAAATTACACACTCAAAATGCTATGAGCGTAGCTAAAGAGGGTTTTGAGTTTAAACCCCCCATCATCGGGTTTGATGCTAAAAAATACCTCTTCAATATAAAAAAAATGTAAATTACACACTAAAATTCTTTGAGCTTAGCCAAGCCAAAGGAGTTTTGAGTTAAAACCCCCCTCCTCCAGATGGCTTTTTTGTAGTTTAAAACCACTCCAGATAGTTTTGAGTTTAAAATCCCCCAAAAGAGAGTTTTGTGGTTGAATATTATTTTAAAGCATACTACACTCACCAAATTCTATGAGCGTAGCTAAATGTGGTTTTGAATTTGTTAGTTTGAAACCCCACAACAGATGATTTTGACGATAACATTTCCCTTTTCGATATAAAATCTAAAGCAAACTACAATCACCTAATCCAAGAGCGTAGCCAAGAGAGGTTACAAAATTTCTACCAGTGGCTTGACTCCATTAATAAAGTGCAGTGGAATGTCATCTGCCGAAATTGAAAAAGACTAAATGTGGCTCAACTAAGATGGCTAAGATGGATTTTAGGAGTCAGTTATAGAGATCGGGTCTCAATCAAGGAAATTCTATGCCGAACTGAGAGTTGTCCCCTTAGTAAGGTTGTGACAGCGCGTCGCATGAGGTTTGCGGGACATGTATTCCGACAAAATGAATTACGCATAATAAGAGTTGCAATGACATGGAGGCCATTACGAGGAAATTGCAAACAGGAACATCCTAGTAAAACTTCATGCCACACTTTCATAGAGGTCCTCAGAGCAGGTGGGAAGAGGCTTCAGACATTGCCAATGACAGATCTTTGTGGAAAGCGCTTGCCGCCCAATGAGCCAAACGGCGCGTGAGGATCTAAGTCAGTAAGAATAGCATGTTAGGTTTTGAAATACAACTTTTTAATAGCAGAACAATGCGCTGTAGATACCTCAGAATATGTATTTTTTAGGCTTTCATTACCGGAAATAGTGATTGGCGGCGGGGCGAGCCATTATTGGCATGGGCTGGGAGTCTACAATTTTTCCACTAACTCCAGGAAGAACCTTTTCTAGGGTACAATAAACAATATATATATATATATATATATATATAAGGAGAGAGAGAGAGAGAGAAATATATGGCGGGGGTAGGGGGAAATCCCCCTCCAAATCCACCCCCCACCCCAAAAATAAATCCTGGCTACGCCCATGGTAGGATGTAATCATCTTCTTTTTTTGAAGTAATGTCTGTATCATATAAGATAAGATGTGGCATTATCAGTAGTTATTTGTTATTTTTGTTCCAAAAAAGAGAACGAGCATCTGTGATGGTTAAAATATTTCACAGGTCTTAGCCAGTGGTGTCCCATGAATGCTCCTCATAGCTACGAACTTCTTTAATTTCAAAACTGCTGTTTGTACAGCGAATAAATACCAAGTTTTTGACCGGTATTGGTTATCTAGACTCTTCAGCAGCAACAGAAAACATTTTGAAATCTGGTTTGTCTTTTAGTTTTGAATGGAGATATTTTCCCCTATATGTTTCACTCGCTTTGTAATTGTCATGAGAAAGGTTGGCAGCTTCAATGTCGTTCTTCTTTTGTCGACACATTTTGTTATACATTCGCCGTCGGAAAATGGCTTCATTTCTCTATTTTTAATGTGAACAACTCTGTAGGTGGCTTAACAGCCCACTCATTCACATGTCTCTTTTCGGTAAATATTCTCCACTCAAAATGTAATCTAACAATCGAGTCTCAAATTAAGTATGCCGCCTTATTTATTTATGTGTTTAAATTATATTCTTTTAAAAGAGCCACTCTTTCTTTGTTAGACAAATATATTGGCTTATTTTTAAGTACCAGTATACTACTAAGGTAGGGAAAGTTTTGTTTTTTTCAATTTTATTTTTTGAGAGGATTTTCTACACTTTGTGCCTAAGTTTCGGTGGGCCGGTTTGAACCAAGTTGTGGCCATTTTTTGGGCACCACTGTTGTAGAGCATTTGAACGCATGGCAAAATAACTTTTTTTCCCATGACATCACAAGTAAATTAAGCTTTTTGTCTGTGAGAAGAAATTAAAAAGTAGATTTAGCCCCTTTGTTAAAACATAAATGCAAGGACATTTTAATCTTGAAAAAACTTAAATAAATGTTTTCAACTCTTAGCTTGCAGCAATCAAGATATGGGTATGCTATTATGTGATAAAAACAGTCTTTTTCTTTTCAGACATAGATGAGTGTAGCAGTCAAATAGATAAGTGTGAACAGTCTTGTGAGAACAAAGCAGGAAGTTTTAATTGTCTGTGTTATCAAGGTTATATGTTAGATGATGACAGGAAGTCTTGTATTAAAGGTAACTCTATATCAGTGCACATTAATATTTCCTTTGTTTACAGAACTCATACATATTATTTTATTCCAGTATCATTGAGCTATTATATCTGTTAGCATATCTACATTTAGTTCAGTAATAACAATTGTAAAGTATATATGACTTATATTCTGGTTAAATCTATTTACAGTCAAAGATCTATGTGTCTCCTCAAACCTGACCTGTAGCTATGGATGCAGAATAAAGTCCAACGATGAATATGAATGTTTTTGTCCAAGGGGATTCACTCTGACTGGTCAAGATAAATGTACAGGTTGAAGACAGTTTTATTGCCATGTAGTTCAGTTTTCATTACACCATCTAAAAGTTGTATTTTTCCTTTATAAATAAAAGCTATTATTTTTAGAAACTATGGATAGATGTCATGTCATGAGGTATGCACTCTAGACTGTTGTTTCAAAGGTCCTGAGCTCAAACCCTGCTCACTGCCACTCATCAAGTGGAGGTTTGGGCTGGTAATAATCTTCAATCCTGAAGGAAGATAAAAGTCATGTAAAACAAACGTGGTTGAAACAAAACTTTTTAACTGGAGACAATGTTGAGCAGGACAATTCCTGATGACTGTCCAAAACATTAACCATAATTTATGCTTATATATATTTTCTTTCTCCTGAAATTCTATCCCATTTTTAATAAATAGCTGAATTTAAAAATCTTTTTATTAAGAGCGGGGAGAAAAATAATACAAGTGGATATTCATTGTGTTATCCTCATTCAACCTTCATCATCAAAAAAGGTGAACATTGAGTTACCATATCTTCTATAGTAGGCCTGAATTTCTTGTTGCAGCTATGAATTTGTTTATTCACAATCACAACATAATTCTATGTAGTTAATAATTTGAAATTACATTATAAAATCAGTTATATTAGTCAGATTTTTCTTTATCTACAGATATTGATGAGTGTGTTTTAAATAAAACAAACTTGTGTTCCAACAAAAAGGGTTGTATCAATACAAATGGAAGTTTTGTTTGTTCTTGTGAAGTTGGCTTTAAGTTGGACAACGATAACAGATCTTGTGTTGGTAAGTTCAAGATATTAAGTTTCTTAGTAAAACTGATTATACGTTAACTTGAATATATATTAAGTGACCATTTAAAAAAAACTCAAAACAATCTGGAAAGACAAAGGCAAAGACACTAAAATGACATGATGTGCTCTCTGGACACAGTTTGCAGATTGCAGAACTAGAGAGGAGGATCCTAGCATAAAAATTGTGTTGCTACAGATAGATTGTAAATATATGGAATTGTATAGAAATTTACATAGATCTAGACTAGATCTAGGTCTATATTTTGAATAAACCATTGTCATTGTAAATTAGCTTTCACTTTAGACTTAACTTAGGCATTGTAAACTTTAAACTAGATTTAGACTAGACCTTTAATAACTAAAAGCAAACAACAGCCATTATGAAATTGCTCTGGCTATTTATCCTGATAATTACCAAATACACACTAGCTGAACACAGCTCTAGATCTACCTCAGTCAACACTTAACTTAAAAGGAAACAACAGTCATTATCAATCATCACACTCTAGATCAATGCAATTTCAGAAAAAATCTAACATACACATCCATAACATTAAAGAAGATTACCCATCACAAATGGAAGTTCTCAATTAGACACAGCCGAAAGAAATACCTATCACTGTTAATATTAATAGCAGGAGATATAGAATCAAATCCAGGGCCTAGATCTAAAGATAGATGCAACATCTGCTAAAAAGTATGCAACATGAAACAGAAAGCCATTCAATGAGATACCTGTGATGAATGGTACCATGCATCATGTCTTCATATAAGTACACCTGTGTATTATGCCTTAGGCAACAAAGACGCATCATGGCACTGTGTACGGTGTGGGTTACCTCAGTTTACATCAGGACTGTTTGATTCCTTTGATGTGGACACTTCTAACCCATACAACATTCTTAACATCATCCCAAACCAAACTCACCAACCACTAGCCAGATCCACTCCTGTTAGATCTACTAAAACTAATACAACACCCTTATTAAACAAACCTACTAAAGAAGTAATACCAAAATACCTTAAAACCTTAGTAATAAATTTTCAAAGCATTAGGAACAAAACAGCAGACTTAGAAATGTTATTAGAATGTGAGAAACCAGACATAAATGCAGGAACAGAAACTTGGCTACATCCTGAAATTTATAATGTAGAATTTTTTAGAAAAGATAGGGCTGATAATCATGGAATAGTTCTTTTAGCAATAAAAAACACTCTTATAGCAGAAGAAATTACCTTACCTAACTAAAGAAATATAGAATCAACATTTTGTAAAATTAATACCACCTCAACATCCCTAATAATAGGCAGTATTTACACCACCAAATTCTAGTTTAGAATACACGCAAGAACTATGGAATCAGTTTACTACACTTAAAGAGACATATAAAAATCCATTTTTTTTGGTTTATGGGTGATTTCAACCTACCCAATATAAATTGGAAAATACTAACCATAGATAAACACCAAAACCTTAAGGACATAAATGAGCTTTTCATAGAAACTTTACACACCCTAAATTTAGATCAAATAATTAAAAAGCCTATTAGATTAAACAACACATTAGATCTCTTCTTAACTAACAGACCTGGATTAGTATTTGATTATGATATTATCCCTGGTCTATCAGACCATGAGATCATAAAAATACATATTCAGATAAAGCAGTAGCCAATATAAAACCCAAAAGAAAAATAATCTTATTCTGGAACAAATGCAACCTAACACAACTACACCAAGCTGCATTTAACTTTCAACAAACATTCTTATCAGAAAAACACATTAACCAACCAGTTGATGACCTCTGGAATTTCATAAAAAACTATCTTAAAAAGATTATAGAAACTCATATACCAACTAAATACACATCAAACAAAATAAATAAAGGCTGGTTTAATAATAGATTAAAGAAACTTTGTAAACAGAAAGAAAACCTATATAGAAAATTTAAAGAAACTAAGGCAGAAAGAGTTTATAAAAGTACTTAAAAATTAAATACCTAACCCAAAAAGTAAGCAGACAGCTGCAGAGTGAATGCATAAACAATGTAATATCTAAAGATAACAACAAAAACCTATGGTCATATATTAAGTCAAAGAAAATGGAAACAACAGGCATAGCGTCATTAAAAAGAGAAGACAACTTAACACAAAATGTAAATGAAACTAAAGCTAACATCCTAAACAAATACTTAACAGAGTGGCTCTCAGCATGGAAAAGCTATCCAAGTACTTTGGTGTAACTTAAGATCGCAAACTAAAAATGTGTGAGCACATCCAGGAAGTTGCTAGAAAGGCCTCAGGGAAACTTTGCATTGTTCGGAAGCTGGCATCCACGAAATGGGGAACCCAAGCAGACATGCTCCGAACACTGTATTTAGGAGCAGTCCGATCACAGATAGACTTCAGCCTACCTGTGCAAATCTATGGCTCAAGGACAGCTCTTGAACAACTTGATAAAATACAGTCCCAAGCACTAAGATTAGTCTGTGGAACCTTTAGGACAAGCCCAGTAAATGCGACTGAAATAATGGCTAATGTAGGTCCACTAAATCTTAGAAGGGAAAGGTCAGTACTGACCTGCTTTGAGCAGTATAAACGGCTGGATGAATACCTCCCAGCTAGAAAATTAGTGGATGGTTGGAGATGCAGAAGACGTATCCAGATGCAGTCTTTGATGCATCATGCCACTAGACTATCTGATAAAGCTGGCCTCTCCACCATCCGACAAAACATTCAATGTTTTCATACCCTTCCCCTTTGGGGTCGCCCAACGACCCCAGACGTACCCTTGAAACTAGTAGACCCTAATGCCACTAAGCTAAGTTGTTCATCTAACGAACTTCAAATTCTAGCACTGGACACCATTAATGCCTTCAAGCCCAGTGCTATTTTTGCATATACTGATGGGTCGGCATTGATAGATTCTGGAAGAGCAGGCTATGGAGCCTACATCAACTTTCTTGGCTCTTACTCAGTAAAAATCTTTGGACCATGCAGTTTTGACGCAGAGACCATGGCAGTCTGTGAAGCCTTAAAGGTCATTGACTCTCAACTCGGCGAGGGACATTTTAGGGCAACACGGATTGTTGTGGTCACTGACTCAAAATCTGTACTACAGGCTTTGCAGAGCCCTGGACCATGGCCACCCAATATCGACACTGTCATCATGGCCTCACACAACATAAAGTAGCGCTATGGCACCCCTGTAATAATGCAGTGGGTACTGAGTCACATAGGTGTGACTGGCAGCACTATTGCAGACTCCTTGGCCCACCAGGGAGGGCAAATCCCACCAACTGAACAGGCTGTAAGTTTTCATCATGCCCTGGCTATAATTAAAAAAAACAGAAATGGAAAAGTGATTTCAGTTCTGGGACAAGTCCCAAAAAGCCTGTCGAGTCTGGGAGTGCATGAGGCTCCCTGACCGCACTTCCCATGTTGGAGGCTGTCCAGGCCTGTACAGGCTATTATAGCACAGTGCAGGACTGGCCACTGTCCTGTTGGCTCATATTTCTCACGGCTATGGCCAAATTTCGATTCGACTTACTTCCCCGCTGCGGGGAAGTAGAGGAGACTGTGCCTTATATTCTGTTTGACTACCCCAGACTTGATCTCCGCATCAACAGGTCTGGTAAACCAAAAATTCTCGACCTGTATGGTGACGTGTACGCACTACGAAAGACAGCAGGGTTTCTGTCCAGGGCTTTTGCAAGAGAGTATTTAAGCCTCTCATGCCCTCACTCAAATGGAATTTGATGATGATAAAGATGATAAAATACTCAGAAAGACACAAAGATAAAGGCACATTCCTTGTCCCATAAGCTATGACAAATTTGTACAAATACTCCTTCTTCCCTAGTGCTATTAGAGCATGGAATGGGTTGCCTGAGCTAGCCAGGAAAACCAGTGACTTGGCAGAATTTAAGTCATTGGTTAATATGCATGACTGAATGCATTACGCATAGGACGTAATCATCTTTTTGAAGTAATGTCTGTATTATATAAGTTAAGAAGATAAAAGATTCTAGGTACACATACAAAGACCTCATCAGAAACATAGAGATTAGAGACAGGATTAGTACAGCGATTGGACCCCACAATGACCTGCCTACTACTGTCAAAAAATGCAAACTAACGCTTTATGTCCATGTCACAAGGTCCTCAGGGCTTGCAAAAATCTTCCTTCAGAAAACAGTACCAGGAAAAAGAAGATGAGGCAGACAGAGAAAGCAATTTGAAAACAACATAAAAGATTGGATGAGCCTGTCATTGAATGAGATTCTATCAAATGTAAAATGGCAGAGAGGAATGTAAAGGGATGGTCAACAGATCTTTGTACTCCAACAGAGTAAAGGCTAGGTGAATGGGAAACTATTTGTATAATCAATAACAATTCATAAGAAAATTTATATTTCTTTTCTTTTAGCTTGCAATAAAGGTACATGGGGTCTACAGTGTGCTAACAGTTGTGCTTGTGGACTTGAAGCAGATTATTGTGACAGTAAAACTGGATGTGTTTGTAAAGCTGGATACACAGGTCAGTTTAGTCTTCTGTATTATTGTTTGTTTTACTTAGCATTTAGTACTTTTTAATTTCATACATCGCCATTATTTTAAAGTTTAAAGAATGAAAAATGCAGTAAACTGTTGAATATATTAGGACGTAACTTTACATTTCCCCTTTTAGTTGTGTGTTTTTGCTTTTTACCAAACTTGTCTCCTTTCCTAGGTAAACACTGTGAAAGTGACATAGATAAATGTAAAAATGGTAATCTTAAATGTAATAGTACTGAGAAGTGTCTGACCCTACATGGCACTCCTACCTGTAAATGTCAGGATGGATATGAAGGAATTAATGGCTCATGTCAAGGTGAGTAAATAACACTTAATTAACAATTAACTTAATGTTTAAAAAAAAAAATTTAAATCAATAACAATTTTTTTTCATAAACTAATGACCAGATTTATTTATTAACAATATAATAGTGATAATTTTTCTATATTGTTTAATAAAATGACTTTGTGCTTCACATCTTATGCCAACTATCATCACTTTATAGGTTGTTACATTTCATACTTTTATATTTTATCATGAAACTCTTTTTCTCAAAGCTGGCTATATTAAGTTGTTTTATTGAAGATATCAATGAATGCAGCAGTGTCCTTACCAATAACTGTAGTCAGCTGTGTAGAAACACTGAAGGAGGCTATGAATGTTTCTGTTATGCTGGATATAGCTATGACAGCAAAACATTCACTTGTAAAGGTGAGATTACAGTCTTGTTAGTAATATCTTTTATTAATGGCTACTTAAGTTCACATTTGAGATGGATGAAGTTGGAAAATATTTGAGTTTTCTGCTCATTTTAATCTGAAAGTTTATTTTCACAGTTACCACAAAACATTAATGGATGTTTTGCAAGATAATACGTAATTATTTGACACTGCTGTTATGTGGTATACACTTGTGATTTATGGTGGATGAAAAGGTGATAGAAGATTTGCAGGGTACTTAAAAAAAACATGTAGTGTGATGCTGTATTAATTTGACAAATGTTTTTAGTTTACTTTATAGCACATTGTTTAAAAAAGCTTATATAAAACTCACTGTCTGTTTAGGAAGGTTTTTGTGCACTTTTTTAAGTTAAAATAGTCGAGGATATTACATGACTCAATCAAAAAGTTAACTTTTAGTTAATCATTAAGTGATAGTTAAGTAATTTTATTTCATATAGAAAAAAGGGAGTTAACCTTACATATACATACATATTGCTCCCATAAGTTCTAGAAGGCTAGCAGGGACCCTATATAAAGAGCGGAGGTGTCACAGTTGAGATGGGGCTCAGTATGACGGCTCAGTCATGTCTGGGATGAGACAGAGAGGCCAGTGCAAGAGTTGATATGGCTGTACGGTTGTTAACAGAGAGATATTTGTACAGTCTTGTGTTAGGTGTTGCCAATTGTACAGTATTGGCTTAGATTTATTTGACATTAAACTATTACGTTATTTGGAGCCCTGAGTTGGTGGTGTTGTGTGGTGCAGTTTGCAGAGAGCTTGGATAGCTAGATGCGTTACAATATTTAACTAGAGAGTTCTTGTGGCCATATACTTTAAAGTTGTGAGTTCATATCCCTTTGAAGGCTGGCTTTTTCATCATAATTCTTTACCATCTTTGATTACAACTATCTCTAATTTTTACTTGATATAAGTTGTGGAGGGCACATGCCATTGTTGTAGCTACATGACATCATTGCTGTAAATAAAGTCCTTCTCTTTTCTTCGTTTACTTTTAGTAATTACTAGGGCAAACAGTACTAGTAAAAGTAGTTAAGTCATTTTTTTTTCCTTAATTTAAATAGTTAATAGTAATATACTTTTATTAATATAGAATGTGGACAAAACTACTATGGACCATCTTGTGCTTTGGTGTGTCAGTGTGAGGCAGGATGGAAGTGTGACAATGTAAATGGATCATGTTACAGTTTATATACTGAAGGTACATTTTTCTCTCATCACATATTAAAGTATAAGCAAGCATTTCATTTCATTTATTACTTTGACTTCTATGTTAATAGTTTACATCTAAAAGAAAATCTATATTCAACATAGGCAAGATGGAAATAGATATATTAAATTTAAACATTTGCAATGATTCCTCATATTATGGATAATTTGTCCCTCAAAAGATTCTGTAAGATTTAATGAACTAACTTAAGTCATTTTTTTCTAATAGAAATGTCACTGCAGAGGTTATAAGTTACTCATATTTCTATGTTTAAAAATTGTATAGTCCTATATTTTACTTAATTACTAATGAAAGATTGTACAGTAACAGTGGTATGATTGCATGTTTCCAAACAGTTACAGAATAATGAGGCCAAACTATATTGAAAGATGATAGTGTATTCAATCCAGGAGTATTAATTATAGAATAAATGTAATTTGAAGAAGTAATATTAAAATAATAATTCTAAAAATTTATTTTAAGAAATAAAATTTAAAAAAAATTCAAATATATTGTAATCTAAAAAACATTGGCCAGTACAGATATTAACCCACAACATTTATTACTAGTATATGACACTCAACCCAACTTAGCTAACCAGCTTTATGGCAAATTTGGAAATATAAAAAACATCTCAATGAATCCAAAACAAAATTGCTTCCAAGATTTTCCATCCAAAAGCTAACTAATTACTTAAATCAATTCAGTCCTTATCGAAGTGATCTTTTTGAAAATGTTTTGTCACACAAGATGAGTTTATGTGCAAAATTTCACCTCAGTAGTATAGTGAAAATTTTCAAAATAAATGATTCAAATTGTTCTTATTTTTTGAAAATTATAACAAAAGACGAAAGTGTAGGAATCAAAAAATGATTTCACATGTTAAGTGGAGCTACATTAAAGAATGACTGATAGATTTATTTATTAAACGAATTTGTAAAAAACTCTAGATTTGTCTTTTATGTTAACAGAGATCTCCTCCTATAACTACACTCTAACTTTTGACTGGGACGTGTCCAATGTAAATTTAGACAGAGATAGTGAGGGACGCAAGCAGGTGAAAGATGAATGTGAGACTCAGGCAAGTTCTGATAGAATTTTTAAAATCTATGATTGGCTCAAATCTTTCATTGATGTATGCTAATTTAACAGTATAATAAACTAAAAAAAAGACACACAAAATAGAGCTGTAATATCTGAGATATATGGATAATCACATTCAACCAGAGAAACACCATTATAAAAAATACTAAACCTGGAGATACCTGGATCAAGCAAAGTAGCAATATTACATAAAACACTGAACCATAATTTAAAAATTAAAACACAACCTAGGCACATTTATTTCATATGCTATTCTTATTAGTTGTCTGCATGAAATGCTGGAAAATATGCAGGTCGCAACTGGGTTTGTGTAGTCATGTGAAACACTGCACTCATGCTTAATCTCTGGAATGGAATACATTGCCATTAGATATTAGTGTTCTATTTTTTCTAGTGCCATTAGATGAATTTGCCAGGAAATACCTATGGCTTAGTAGAGTTAGGTCTCTAGTTAAATTGCACAACTAGATTTACTCATAGAGCATATTTATCTTCATCTCTGAAAGAATGTCTGTGATTTATAAGATAATAATGTATTACATTTTTTTCCCAGATGACCAAAACCTTAAGAGAGAAAAAAGTGGATGTGGTCCTATTTTCCATTACAAATCTCAGGTTTCATTTTTTGTTTGTTTAATATAAATATTTTTGTTTCTTAACCTAAAACTTGTTTGCGCTTGAAATTGTAATGTGCACATACTTGTCTACAAAAATGCAAATCAAATATTGTTTTAAGAATGTAGTATTTCAATAATCCAGCCTTAGTGGTCTTAGCTCACCAACTCCCTGACATAAATATGCTAATCTCTAAGATTTTCTTTTTTAATTGTTAACCAGAACATTAAAAAATGCATTCTCTGCATAAAAAAGTTAAATTTTAGCATTGAAAAATAAAAACATTTGTTATCTTATCTTATATAATACAGACGTTACTTCAAAAAAGATGATGATTACGTCCTACGCATCATGCATTTAGTCATGCATATTAACCAATGACTTAAACTCTGCCAAGTCACTGGTTTTCCTGGCTAGCTCAGGCAACCCATTCCATGTTATGAAACACTGGCTGGAATATTTCACACTTATAATTTCAGTAAATGTTTAGTATACTAATAGTGGACAACAGATATCAATTATATTAACAAATACAATACATCTCCATTTCTTATGTCCACTTCTCTTTTCCTAGGCCTTTTTTTTCTATAGCTTACTTTTTTTCTGTTAGCTACTTTTCTATGGCTTGCTACCCAATGTTTATTTCATTTTCATCCACTAAATTTTTATCCATGGCTTCAAGAGCATATTTTCCCTTTCTACCAATCTTCCTTGCTTTTAACATTTAAGTCCAAACATCATCATCTTTCCTTTACTTTCCTCATGGAACATAGGGCATCAGTAAAAACACATATCACTCTCCATGGTCTTTTGCTAGTTATATGGCTTTCAAGCTCTTTCCTGTCCTCTCTGCTTCATCTAGTATACAGTGTCACCACGTTCTTTTTGGCCTTCCTCTACATCTTGTGCCCACTCTCTTGTTGGTATCTTTTCTAAGAGTGTGACCAATCCATCCACATTCTCTCCTCAAGTCCAATAGCAAATTACATTAAAAGTGCCTAATTTATCAAGAAAATACATTTATGACATCAAAAATTAGAAATATATATTCTACATAATACACTTAATAAACAGATGTGTCTTTTTGCTTATGTATATCTTCTGTTGCTGGTCTGTATCACTCCTCCATTGCTTCAATAAAAGTTCTTATTTAATAAGTTTAAGTATGAAAACAAGTATAATTCCAGGTTGGTGTAGATCGCAAGAATACACAATTTTTGTACTAAGTGATGTATCTCTTGTAGATCACAGATTGCTGCATGTCTAAACAATGTTGCTGAATTTTTTTATTTTTTTTTCGGGTCAGAAGAGCATAACATGTCACTTTGTAATATACCAGTATGTCAACTAAAATTAGTCAACAATGTGTCAGTGATTTGTAATTTAGAAAAATGGCATGGTCAATAATTATTCTTTATTGAAGTGAATGAAGCTTATATAAATGTTTAGATTTACCAAGAACAAAGCATGTATCTCAAGCCCATTGTATACAAATACAATCATTATTATTGCATATTGTATTTTAAGGCTTTATGATAGAACATTTGAAGTGTGCATAGTTGATCTGATATTCTTTTCTCCTCCCACTCCAGAAAGGGCAGCCTCATCATAGACTTTATATTATTCATCAACAAAAGTTCCTCCAGTAATTCTCCGAGCAGTTTGACTATTGCACTCAACGCAATCAAGTCAGAAGGAATCTTTCTCAATGGCAGCAAAATATTTATAACAAGCTTCACATTGATTGGTAGGAATTTACCTTTATTTATCAGTTACAATGAATAGAATAGTGTTTTGTTGATATGTTATTTAAGTAGTAACTTAATGTAACATGCGCTATAAAATGTACATTTTATAATGGTTACACTTGTATCAACTCATAATTTTTAATACAGTTTTATATTTGTGCACAAGAATTTACAAAAATACATAAAACTTGAGAATGTTAAGATCGAATAGTTATCCTAATGGAGTTTGTTTGCTGCCAATGACATTGCTAGCAGCATTTATGATTTTCTGCTGGGAGCCACAGGGGGCAGGGGGCGTGTTCCCCACGAAGCCATCCGCATTGTTTTCCTCTAGTGACGCTTTCTCTTTCTCCAGTTGACCAGGCTGTTGTTGCGACGATGACGTGGCCGTTTGACACACAAAGAGATAGTGTCGAGCACTGTTTTCTTCAGCACAGCCGTTGATCGGACACGCTGTATCAGCAGACCTTCCCGACAGACGCCTCTCAAGGGAGCTGCAGGTTCACATGCAGGCACGTCACAAACAAAGTCCAATGCACCGCAGTCATCCTGAGATAACAGTCTCACATCCAGAAGATAGGTCTCTTCAGGTTCAGCTGGAAAATGTCTTCCTCTTGACAGCTCAGATTTAGAGTGGTTTGATTGACATTCATCTATGCCAATGTCGATGATGATGGTAGAAGTACATATGCCCTGTTGGTGGTTTTCTTGACATCTAAATTCTATGTGTGATGTGCCGCATGTACAGTTCATGGTAAACTTCTGGATGCAGTTGTCAAGCTTCAAATTTCCCTCGTGAGCACCGGCAGATAGGCAGAGGTCATTAAGGTCCATAGCAACAGGCTTGAATGCAGACCCAACGTTGTCTTGATCTGTCCAGCTCATTAAGGTACTGGTAACAGGTACAACAGGAACAAACGCTTCAGGCACATAACAGACTTCAGTTAAGGTACTGGTAACAGGTACAACAGGAACAAATGCTTCAGGCACGTAACAGTCTTCGGTTTCTTCATTTAACTCTTTCCCTTCGATTTGGTACATCTCGTTGAGATCATCACAGCAATCATTGTCACGTTTCTCGTCTTGAAAGTGACAACCACAAGACTTGCCCACAACACAGAAACAGACGGCGCTCCAATCCCCAGCGCCTCCGTCACCACTGTTTGTGCAGCCACAGTCTTGACCACGCAACTTCTTTACCAACGAGTCTACAGGCAACTGCTCCTTTACCAACGAGTCTACTCCTTCTTTCAATTGAGACACCATTTTATCTACCTTGTTCCCCATACTGTTAATTTGTTCACACATTGCATCAATACCTTCATTTATCTTGCCAATAAGCTCATAAATCTCCGGTTCAATTTCAAATAGGTAGGTCTCCGGATCTTCGTCTTCATCAATTAGGGCTTGCCGGAGACGAGCTGTAAGCACATCCTTGCTACCACCAAGCTTCAGGCGTCTGTAGCTCTTTAACTAAGAGTTGGTCTAGTTGTTTCAAAGATGCCATTGTGCTAGATTCCTACCTCCTCTCGTTGAGTCGCCTATAATCCCACTTCTGAGACCAATGTAATAACTTAAGTGAGGCAACTCAATGAGGACATAGACGTTTATTTACATAGAGACATGACAAACACAAAGGGCATCTGCCTTGAGTACGGCATCTCCATATTGGCTCTCTCCTTGGGCGAAAATCGTTTTCTCTCTCATGTCAACATCCGACTTGTTTAGTCACAGGTAGCTCTTTCTGCACTATCTTGGATGGCGGTGTGCATGGCAAAGTCATAACAATATATATCATCATGTTTTCAAACTGCTGGACTTGAGTATCTTCAATTTTTTTAATCTCCTTTTGCTATTTTATTTCTGGAAGAAATTTACTGCTTTTAGAAATGTACATACTTAATACCCTTCAAAAGCCTGCAAACCTGCATCCAATATAACAAAGCAAGCCCTAACCTGGAAACACCAAGGATAGAGGAAGAGGGGATGGCCCAGGAATACATGGCACCATGATTTGGAAGCAGATGGGCAAGACATGGGGACTGTTGGAGAGACTCGCCTAGAACCGAGATGCCTGGAGAAAGCTGGTTGGCGGCCTATGCCCCAGAAGGGACCACTGGCAGAGATGATGAGAAGAGAGATTTCATACTTAATATCACATGAAATTAATAAAATACTTAAATCAACATTTCACACATGTCATTCTAGATGTTTTATAAAAGTCTTGATTTCATTTAAAGGTCTAGAAATAGCCATTTAAAAAAATGAAGAACATTTCAATTCAAAAATATAATCCACTTGCCAAAAAGGTTGAAACTTCATGCTGTTTACTGTTTGTTCTATAGAGACTTCCCATATTTGTGAAGCAAGACAGCAGACTAACCCATGCAAGTCTTCAGAAATATGTCAAGTTCAAGGAAACATAGCAGTGTGCATGTAAGGGAAATAGTTTTTTACACTGAGATAAAATGTTATACACTATTAGAAAATTAAAGATGGGTATTAAAATAAATATTTTTAAAATGCTTAATTTTTTTTTACATTACATTTTTAGTGGTCACTCAGGGCCCTGAAAGGGGAAAAGTTGCTATTAGTTTTGTGTGGTCCATCTGTCCACCCATTCCTTTTAGATTGCCAAAGCTAGAAAATCAGAAATCCAATAACTTATTTTAGATCTTGGAAAGTTCTGGTGCAACAACTACATTTCAGCTGTATTTCAAAGAATGTAGCCATATATTTCAAGAAAATTATATTTATGATTTGCTGCAATAATCACATCCATTTTAATGGCTGATGGGTAATGAGGGTGTCATTAGACCAGCAAAATGCCTCTACTTCCTCTACATTGCTCAGATACCCATTAGAGTGGCATGGACTTTAAGGCATGCTTAAAATCCTGAAGTTCAAAATCCCAGTCTTCACTCCAGCAATGTATGTATCTGCCAAAATTGAGAAATGACTAAATGTGACTCAGCAAAAAAGGTTACAGAGATCAGGCCTCAAACAATAAACCTCTATGCTGAACTGGGACTTGACCACCTAATGAGGTTGTGACAGAGCATTACATAAAGTTTGCTGGACATGTTCTCTGACAGAATGAGTTATGCAACCAAAAGTTGCAATGATTTGGAGGCTAATATGAGGGAAGTGCAAACAGAGACATCCTCATATAAACTGGCACCACACTTTCATGGTGGACCTTAGAGATGTGGACCTCAGGTGGGAAGAGGCTTCAGACATTAGCAGTGACAGATCTTTTTGTAAACATCTTGCCACCCATGAGCAGTTCTAAGTTAAGTCTTCACTCAGCCACTATGCCCCTTCAGAGATGTTATAAGATACAGATACTAATGTATGGCTTGTCCATTCAATGATAAAATTGTATAGATTTTAAGTAGGATATTATTTGTATTCTTTTAATAAGTTTTAAAAAATATTTTTAATCCTTTTTTTCAGACCTGTAGAAACAAACAAAGGTAGATAATATGTATATATTTCATGAAATAATTAAGGAAAGTTAATACATTTTTTTAAATTGCAATATTTCAAAATAATTGAGACAAGTCAGCAACCTTTACTGTTGCAGAGCATTGCAAAAACTTTGTGGAAATAACCTGTTCCTAATGTATGCTTATGTTCAGGAATAGCTGGGTTAAATTTTGAATTTTTTAACAAATTTAAATTCTTCCTCCCTTCCCCAAACAAGAACAAAACATATGTATCTAGATTAAAAGGCCCTCTTGTTAACTGTGATACTCACTGTGATATTCAGATCTACATTTAGTTGTAATTAAAAAAGTAGACTTTTAAATGCTAAAGGCTTTATATAGATATTCTGCTATCTCAAAAAAAAAAAGAAGAGATCAGTTTGGTTTTATTAATGCTTTTGTTTATTTTGACCATGTTTAGATCTACATGATAAAAAATTAAAGAAAATGTGTAGCATTGAAAATTATATGCTAGAGTGGAAAGGAAATAGATATTTTTTTTTAACATTAGCATATCTGCTTTATAAAAACATACACAACTGCATATAAAAAGTCATTTTGGGAGAGATTAATCACTGTCAAAGATAATTTAAGTAGTAAAATTTAAGTGAAAATGTACATATATTTTGTCCAGTCCAAGCGAGAGAATTACTGATAAATGGTAAATCAGTCTAGTGCATTTACTTTTATATTATAGATGAAAGATTAACTTACAATATTTACTAAATGAATACACAAAAACTAAAGCTATTTAGAAAAAATTAAGTTTAATATAAGTAAAAAAACAAACAATTCAGTGACAGCTCTTTCCCTCCCAGAAAACAGCCAACTCCAATCCCTCACTAAACTCCCCTTATCATAGAACACAATTTAAAAATTCAGTCTACTATAATGAACATACTATTAACATTCATTTTGCTGGGAAATGTACAATCAAAGGAATGAAACTCTTGCATACCTAAACAACAACAAAGAAAAAGTATATTCAGTGCTTACAGAGTAAATATATAGCTCAACATTGAGAGTTACCTTTTTTAGAATTAATAAATAATACAAATCATTTTTATTTTTGGCTTTTACTGTGCAAAATAACTCACAACAGAACTGTTACAATGCTTTCTATTCAGATTTGATTTTGGGACTGGCTATAGGACTGCCATTGTCGGTTGCTTTTTGTGCTATTGTTATTGCCATAGCTGTCTGCAAATATATTAAAAGGAAAAAGGCAAGAATGTTGTCTTCAACAGAATCTCTTCATTCAAGTACACTACAAAAGGACAGTTTGTCTGGGTAAGTTGTATTTTCTTTCAACTGACTCTTGAGGTTGATTTTTAAGAATTGCTTCATTCTCAAGTTTATTTACTAAACCATTTTCTATGTCTAGATGTAGGATGATACAATGGGGGCAATATTTTTGTTCATAGGGTCAGAACAAAAAAATGTTTCTAACTCTGTTGATTTTGTGACCATTGGACCAGGTTTGTAGGTTAATGTAAAAAATATATCTTGTATAAATCTGTACTTTGTAATGACTAAGCAAGGTGACATTTATAAGTTCTTTCATATTATTAAGTTCTCTCCTAATCAGGCCTTCTGTAAACACTCCCCAACAACACCACACATCTAAAACATCAACTTGACAACAAGAGCTTCAATAAACAATGTGGCGGTTTAATGACAAATACATCAACAACAGCCAATAAACACAATTGGCTAAACTAACTTCAAATGCTTTGCTACACAACAGAACTGCCTAAGTAATCAATACAAGTCTCTCTAGCTCGTACAGCTACATTTTTAGCACACAGTCCTTACTGCTTGCTGTCCTGGACTCTACTGTCCTTTCTTACACATTGTCTTTCGACCATGAAGGCTTTCGGTCACATGACCACAGCACAGTTCATACTTGCGTGCACTAGCAGTACTGTCCCCTTATTCAACAGCCCTTGACCTGTGTGATTGACCTGAGTCGTGTGTGTCAGCAGGCCGCACACACATTAACCCTTTCAGTCCGCCACTGGAGTTACTACAATATGAAGCCACAGCTGCTTTTATGGAAGGGTTAGATAGGCTGTTGTCTATTTTTCTTTTTGGACACTGTGCTGCCCAGGTTATGTAAAGTGTTCAGCAATATTGAGGAAGTGGCCATTTACATTGATTTGAGAAACTAGGTTAGTTCTGAATGGAGACTTCTGCAGCATGACCTCAATTTGCTTTTTGGTGATGAGAGGAAAATGAGTGAAAATGGAATTTGATGATATCTAAGTCTTGTGGAGTTGGCAACAGCAAAAAAGCTAAAAAAGACACAAAGCGCCTGTCTTTGATGGTCTTCCAGCAGAAGTAATTAAGATGGGTGGTGCTTCTCTCACACAAAGTCTAACATCTTCACTTTGTAATGTTCTCTCCAGCAGCACTTTACTATGCCACCATCTTATACTGTAAAAAAAAAGTATCAAATCAGACTGCTCATATTACTGTTAGTAGTGGGAATATTCCTTGACCAGACTGACCAACTCCATAGTAGGTAATGTGCTCTCTGTAAGTCAGTGTGGTTTTCAGGCTGGTAGTGGACATGATTTTTGCCTTGGGTCAAATAAAAGAGAAAATGCATTTGAAACAGTGAGTTGGGATGGCTTGTAGAGAATTCAATGTTGGCTCGGGTGCCCTCCAAGATTCATCCCTATTCTAAAGCAACTGCATGAGAGTAAACAAAAAGGTCAAAACAGAAACAATGTGGACCATTTTTCTATAGAGCATTGTTTGAAGCAGGGTTTTGTTCCTTGCTCTAACAATCTGTGCAATATTCTTTGTAGCATTGCTAAATAAGAGGTGGCAACGGCATGAGGGTATCTACATTAAGTTCTGCATCAATTTCAGCATATTTAACAAACAGTCCTTGCTCTCCTATACACCAAGCAGACGTCTTAACGCGCTGTGCATGTGTTCCTTGAGGTCGCTGCCTCGTTTGGTCTGTGCATCATCTTTAAAAAAAACAGAGGTGATATATATATATATATATATATATATATTGTTACGATTCTCTCCTACTCAGGCCTTCTGTAAACACTGCTCAACACAACACATCAACACATCAAGAACCTGACAACAAGGCTCCAAATAATCTGGTACTTTAATCAAACAGCCAATATGACACAATTGGCAACACAATCAACTGCTACAACATTTGACCGTATATCACTGTACTAAACTCATAATTCTACTGTCTCTTCCTGGACTCGTACATTTTACTGGAGGACTGCACCAGGACCGACTTCATAGCTGACTAACATTCCCGGTCTCAACGCTCTCCGGTCTTGAACTGCCGCTTTCCTACACACTGGGTCTCTGGTCTGAGTAGGCTAATGATCAGATGACCATAACACAGGCGCTATTCACGTGCAAAGTTCATGCCAGTACTGTCCCTTGCCTTTCAATATAGCACACTAAACTGTATTGCTGGCCTGTGTCACAAATGTCAGCTGATCACACAGTTAACCCTTTTGCGTCGCAAATAGGGTTATAACAATATATATATATATATATATATATATATATATATATATATATCATGGGCGTAGCCAGGGGGAGTTTGGGGTTGAACCCTCCCCCCTGAAATGAAATCCCCCCCCCCCCCGAAGGGGGAGTTCAATGACTGATTTTTTGCTCTTATTTTGTTTATTTTAGGTGAGATTTTAAACTAAATCATCACTTACCCTAGCACAGCCAATGGGGTTTTGAGTTTAAACCTACCTACCAGGGGGTTTTGAGTTTAAAATTCCCTACCAGGGGGTTTTGAGTTTAAAATTTACAATAAACCCCCTTTTCAATATAAAAAAAAGCAAATTACACAAAATTCTATGAGCGTAGTCAATGGAGTTTTGAGTTTAAGCCCCCCTTCAGTGGGGTTTAAAATAAAAAGTACCTTTTCAATATAAAAAAAAGTAAATTACGCACTCAAAATGTTATGAGCATAGCTAAATGAGTTTTGAGTTTAAAGCCCCCTTCAGTGGAGTTTGAGGCTAAAAAAAATACCTCTTTAATATTAATCGAAAGCAAATTATACACTAAAAATTCTATGAGTGTAGTCAAAGGGGATTTTGAGTTTAACCCCCTCCTCCCTCCAGTTGGGGTTTGAAGCTAACCAATACCTCTTCAATGGAAAAAAAGCAAATTAGACACTCTAAAATTCATGAACGTTGCCATAGTAGCTTCTTATATTAGGCACAGCTCATCGAATTCTCCTTTAAGAAACACGTCGCTTTTTTTGTTTATAATTAATTTGTTTTTATGTTTGGAGCTAAAAACGACGTTTCGGGACAGTGCATGTCCAATTTTAGTTAAGTTCCTGTATTTTTGTTCCGCTTTTCCAAAGCAGATGGCAGTTTTTTAGATTCTCGGTAACCAAGTATGTAAAGCTATTGTTTTAACCTCCCCCGGCAATTCATACCCATATAAGGGATGAAGGCTATATTATGAGCCTGTTTGATCGTAGGCTGGTGGATCTATCAAAATAAGCTTCCAAACATCTTTAGAAAGACATTCCAATCACATTCATACTGTTAGCTGTTAAATAAAATTTAAAAAGGAGGTGTTTCAATAAATAATAATGAATTAAACACATTCTCCTATAATGCATAAGGCAAAATCGTAATAAGAAATATTATTGGGATTAATAAATCTATGATTTTTTTCAATAAATAAATGTGACCTAGATCGAGATATCTAGAATATATAATTTATGAATGAAAGAAAAAGTGTGGGCTGCTAATTTGAAGCCAGAGACCATGCCCACTGCAGGTGATCACGCCAGGCGAGCGCTGGCGGTGGTGACGAGAGGTATACACTAAGCATGTAGTGTCACAACCTGTCATACAGGCAGTGGAGGGAAGGGGGAGAGAGTCATGAAAAGAATTATAAGCATCTATGAGAGGGAGGGGGTGTTAAGGTGTAACAAAACAAACATCCAAATTATGAAAACAAGAAGAGGGTCCATGGATGGGAATTAAAAGAAAGAGACAGAGAATACATATATGTAGCCTAGTTGAAAATATCATGTTTATTAAATTATAATAATTAATTTATAGATCTATAATTATATAGATTTATTTCTGTCTGTTTCTACACATAGATTATATAGGTAGGCATATATATATATCATGGGCGTAGCCAGGATTTTTTTTCGGGGGTGGGTAGGCCCCCCACACGAAAAAAAAATATATATGTGTGTGTGTGTACATAATTAATCTTTATTACAATCTGACCCTTTCAGAAGACGTTTATTGTAGATTCCCTGCCCTTGCCAGCAAGGGGGTCTGGGGGAGCTCGCAGCGCTCCCCCAGCGCAGGGCTTTGCCCCGCCGCCGAGCACTATTTCTGGTATTGAAAGCCAACAAAATGCGTATTCTGAGGTATCTACAGTGCATTATCTTGCTATTAAAAAGTTTTATTTCAAAAACCTAATGTGCTATTCTTACTGACTTAGACCCTCTCGCGCCACTCGGCGCATTTTCCGGCAAGCTGTTTCGAAACTCTTATTTTGCTTAATTCATTTTGTCGGAGAACTTGCGACGTTCTGTCACAACCTTTCTAAGGATTCGACTCCCAGTTCGGCATATGATTTTTTTTATTTAGACCCGATCTCTATGACTGACTCCTAAAATCTGTCTTAGCCATCTTTGTTGAGCCACATTTAATGTTTTTCAATTTCGGCAGAAGACTATTCACACTTTAGGCCTATTAATGGAGCTCTAGCCACTGGTAGAAATTTGTAACCTTTCTTGACTACGCTCTTGGAATTACATGCCTGTATTTCGCTTTAGATTTTATATCGAAAAAGAAAGTTTTTTTGTCAAATCATCTTTTGAGGGGTTTTAAACTAAAAAATCTCTGGAGTTTTTTTGTTGTTGTTTTTTTAATTCAAAACCCCATTTAGCTACGATCATAGAATTTGGTGACTGTAGTTTGCTTTAAAATAATATTGAAGAGAGAGGTTTTCAACTCTAAATGCTCTGTAGGGGAAATTTAAACTCAAAACCATCTGGAGGGGTTTTAAACTTTAAAGACATCAACTCAAAACCCCTTTGGCTACGGTCATAGATTTTATAGTGTGTAATTTGCTTTTTTTTTATATTGAAGAGGTACTTTTTAGCTTCAAACCCCAACTGGAGGGGGGGGGGTTAAACTCAAAACCCCTTTGGCTACGCTCATAGAATTTTGAATGTGTAATTTGCTTTTTTTATATTGAAGAGGGGGTTTATCGTAAATTTTGGAGAGGGTTTTAAAATCAAAATCTTCCTTAACTGTGCTGTTGGAATCTGGGGATTGTTGTTTGCATATTTTTGTTTTGTTTTATAGAAGAGGGGGATTTAACTGCAAAAACCTCTGGTAGGGGGTTTAAAACTCAAAACCCCCTGTAGGGGTTTTTAAACTCAAAGCCCCTGGTAGGGTGTTGTAAAATCAAACCCCCCTGGTAGATGGTTTTTAACTTAAAATCCCCTCGGCTGGCTGTGGTAAGTGATGATTTAGTATTAAAATCTCACCTATAATAAACAAAATGAAAGCAAAAATCAGTCACTTAATTCCCTTCCCCCGCCGGGGGGGGGGGGGTTCATTTCGGGGGGGGTTTGAACCCCAAGAACCCCCCCCCCTGGCTACACCCATGATATATATATATATATATATAGAGAGAGAGAGAGAGAGAGAGAGAGAGGCAATATACTATAAATACATATTGCAGAAGTGAATCTACTTCTTTTAATACAATCTAAATAATTTTTAATTAACACAGATATAATTTATTAGCAATAACATAGTGGTGTTTCTTAACGGTGCTCGATGTGCGCTAAAGGAGAAAGCACAAAAACTGCGTTTATTATAGGAGCATGAAGTGACCTGATTTATTTTAAAATTAAATCTTGACTATGAGTGGTAATTCAAAGAAACACAGCTATTTTTATAGTCCTTTAGTTGCAGAATAAGAATCTGCTTTCAGTTTTTTTGTAAGTTAAACCGTCACCAAATACAAAAATAAAATAAAAATTTGACCTAGTTCCCGAATAGGGTGTGCCTAATATAAGAATCTACTATATATATATTTCATACATAAAAATATTTTTTTATTTTTGCTTTACAGAATTCACAAAGAAAGTACCCAAAGACTTAATGCTCCAAAAAGTACTGAGTACTTTGAAGGCTAATGAAAGGAAAGTTTACTTTTTCTCTTTGTGACACCCTTATTTGCAATGTCTTTTGTTTAGTATTCTTTTTCATATTTCTTTGAACTATCATTTTAAGGTAATTTTTCTTAATATTTTTGTGTAATAGTTAATTCTTGTCAAATAGATGTTAATAGAATCATTGAAAATAAAAGCTTTAGATAGGGGGATATACATGGAAAGAAGAGTAATAACTCATTGTCAAATGTAAAAAAAAAATCTCGTTATAATAGTATCAAATACTTTTTTTTGTAGAAGCTTATAAGTCTCTCATATGATTATATGTTTTAAAAACATAAAATTTATTTTAATTAAATAATTTTGAAAAGGAAGCTCAGATTTATCTGGTTATTTAAAACTGAAAAATTAGCTATTGTTAGTGTTTAGCAATATAAAATCAGAATTTATTAATTATATTACTACATAAGTCCATATTTGAATTTAGTGACTTTTTTTTTTTTTAAAAGGCAATTAACATGTTACAAAAACAAGCTATTGTAAGTTTATGAGTCACAGATGTTTTTAGCTTTATAATAGTCTAAGCTTTGTTAAGCTAAACAAAATTAATGTATTTATAAACATGTACACATTTATTATTTGCAGGAACAAGTAATAAAATATATACATTTCTAAATGAAACTTTGATTTCTGATGTGTTTTTCTTGTTTTTATAAAAAAAAATTTTAGATTTCAAACAAATATATGTGTCCATAATAAGCCTAATCATTAAAGATATTGTTAAGCTTGTAACAATGCATACCAATATTACTTTAATAGACTTTTTGAAGCACTGTTTTACAATACCTCTATTTAACTCATACCCTTGTAAAACCTTCTGGGTAGATGGGCTCAAAAACCTGGGTGGACATGGGTCTATAACACAGCTGGAATGATTTTCCTTGAAATTTAACAGATAAATGTTGCGAAAAGAATAACTAGCTTGTTAGACACACTTGGAAAACTCTAGCTCGACCGTTATAATTTTCAAAGAAAAAATAAATAGATTTAAATTTGGCTAGAGAATAAAAAAAAATATTAATCTTTAATGGACTATAGAACTTCAGGTATTTTTGCATTCATTCAAGAGTTTATCATTGAACTATACTAATTCTGTGCATCATCTTCTAAATCTAGATCTAAATGCCTATCATTTGAATATTATAAAGTCTAGTAGATCTTTGCATCCGCTGAAACAGGATTTACTAAATGAATATATAAAATCAAGCAATCCAGAAATTTCTGATCATCATTGAACATTTTTTTTGAAATAAGCATCTATCAATCACACTCCATTCATACTTCTTTCCACAACAATATATAATGAATAATAAAAAGAAAATTATGTATTTGAATAACTGATACTAATCAAGAAATTTGAATGCTGGCTTATCTGAATAAAATCTGTTTTGAGATATGGCACACCAAAGTTAATTTTTAATCTGGTGTACATAGTACTTGTAAATAGTTTGATTTTGTGTACAAAATGTATTTATAGCTTCAAGTTTCATTTTTAATTATTTTCATACTTTTGTTTCGGAATGAGACTGTGACTAAAAGGATCACTAAAAGTGTAAATATTGATAAAGTTTGACAGAGTTATGTTTTTTAAATAGATAATTGGATAGAGTTTAATATTTCATACAATAATAATGATTGAGGACTGTTGGAATATTCTTTTTTTACTTGGGAAAGTCAGTTTTTAAAGATCAAATTAAAAAAAAAAATTTCATCTCTGAAATTACCTAATTTTTTTTTCCAGGACTATTTATAACACTGAAAGATACATTACCTCGTACATTCAATTTCCAACAAAATTTTATATAACATGTCTATGTTTTAACAAACAAAAAAAAAAACAGTATGACGTTTATAAATATGTGATCAAAAAATGTGAGGGGAAAAAATAATTCCTGTAGAATGAGAACGGCTTTTAAGAGGTAGGACCTGTGTCTGTTATTAAGGAATTGTTTGATTATAAAAATTAAGAAACGCTTCACATATTTCATAAAGAACATTTAAACATTTATAAATCCCCTTTTTTTTACAAAGCTAATATACAATCACTCTGTATGATAAAAAGTTTGAAAATGTTATTTCTCTGACACCCATCCTCGGATGAAGTTGAAAACTTTGTACAATAATTGATTGGCATGGACAAGACATGAATCAATAAAAAGAAAACAAACAATTAGTCCATAAATTACTGGTCATTTTTTTTATACCCACAAGGGAAATAAATTCTTCAGCATTTACAGATATGGCTAAATATGTGGGATTTTTTTTTACTTAGATAATTCTACCTGTTATTTCTCTCACACCTATTCTAGTATCAAATTGAAGCGTTAAACGATTAGGCCCATTAATTGTACCTAGCAAAACATAAATTAATTTAATATGAGTCAATTAATTACTTGTATTTAATAATAACAATACCATGTTACATTCAAAGCTTTATATCACTGAATGATAAACAGCTACACACATAATAGATATCACACACGAAGTACAGTCAGTACACAGGCTAACAAAAGCCCCACATATGACATTCGCCCAGATGTGGCCTTAGCAGTGCGAGTAAATCAAGAGAATGCATTAAATAGGTGCACTTAACATATACTTTAAAAAAAAAAAAAAGCATAACTTATCAACTCTTATCTTCATTTTTTTTTTTTTTATTTTATTAATAGTATTTAAGCTATATTTCTCCAATACAACTAAAAATATAAATTATTTAAAGCTTTTTTTTTTAAAAGCTAGCACTGCTAATTTAATTTGTTGCTAATTTATTATTGGAGGAAAAATGTCGACTTGATTTAACATACACTATTTTCGATTTTATTTGTATTTACTTATCCAAAAATCCTCAGTAAACAAACAACCCAAATGGCACAAACATATTAGCAGCTCTCTAATAAAGAAACTATACGTGATACGTGCCCTTCCCAGCGTAACTATCGGACCATATATGAAAGAAGTCCCTCCATACCAGTGCTGCCCAACATAATTCAATCTGCGGGCTATTTTAATTTCCAACACTAGTGTCGCAGGCCACATGATGGAAAAGATACAAAAACTTAATGAAATTTACCTGAAACTATTTTATTTCAAACCCGAGGATCTAGTACTTACATTGAATTATTGGGAGAGTTGAATTTTCTCTTTACACTTAAAAATTAATGGCTGTTTATATTTGTTGTTCTTGTTTTTTAAAAACAGACACACTTTCTTTATAAAAACAAACATTTTGGCTAGCAATGGTATCATGTTCTACGAAAAACTAAAGATCCGTTCACTTTTCCTAGTAAATTCTAGAGTCCTATTTGATGAACGCGCAAATGTTAAATGCCTCGGTAGTAATTCATTAGAAAAAAGTGAGGGCCGGAACGTAGGGGGGGGGGGATTTTGTGCCAACATTTCGGTGGGTCGGATGGAAGCACGTCCTCCATCCATTTTCCATAAACATCGCATAGAAATATAGTCTTTAAAATATAAACAAGTATAAAATAATGAAATAATACAATGAATCTTAAATGTATTACCTAATTAAATATCTAGCAAAGTAAAGTTCCCCTTTCTGACATTGTGATCTATGGGGACAGATGATGTAAAGGTCATCTGTTTCTGTGGTCTACGGTTAACGAGTGTGTCATGTGGCCAGCACTACGACCAACCGCCTTAACTTTTCCCCAAATAATGTCAGGCCATCCATTAGAGCTGGGTGGACTCAGAGGCGCCCAAAGAGCCCGAAATTCAAAAATTGCACCATGATTCGAACCCGGGACTTCCGGTTCAGAAGTCAAGCGCTTACCACTCAGCCACCGTGCCTCCATTAAATATACAATTATTTTTTTTTTTACGCCTCAGAGGGCGGCACCCGGGGCTTTGCGCCCCCTTGTCCTCCTCACAACGCCTCTGGACCTACGTCCAACTTTGTTTTTCCTTAGAACATTATCGACAAAGCTTTGCAACAGCAAGTTGTGAAACGTTGCAGGTGGACGATTCTTTCGGGTGAACGTTTCGTAAGGTGAACAACACCGTTTTCTTCTAAATGGACACCACACGTAAAAGTTTGAGAAACACTTGAGTAAGGGTTCCATGTTGGTTATCTAACTATCTGCAGCATTCTGAATTGCTGGACAGTGCATTTTATTGTACTAGTTAGCCACACAATGTCTGTAATAAAAGTGTCTCAGAAGGAGCTCGCACAATGAATGTTCCTCAAACGACATAAATGTCATTCACAGGTGGCCCTCTATTTGACAGGCCTGCTTCAAAACATGTATACTAGGCTTAGACTCAAAAGAACAATGTGGAATTTATGTAATGGCCTGTACGTCAATGCAAAGCTTCATTGACACGAGAAATGTGGGAAACTATTTATATCTACACGTACTCTCAGGGGCCTCTCTTACGTTCTTTTTGTTTTTTCAAAGTACCCGGTAGTACCGGTACATAGAAAGTAAGTAAATAAAAGTAAAGTTTCCTTTTCAGACCGTGCGATCTATAGGGCAGATGATGTAAAGGTCGTATGTTTCCGTGGCCGAGGGCGTCATGTGGCCAGCATAACGACTTTACTTTTCCACAAATAATGTCAGGTACCCATTAGAGAGAGCTGGGTGGACTCAGAGGCGCCCCAAAGATTTCGAAATAAAAAAAAAAAATTCCAGTATTCACTATGATTCTAGCCCTGTTCAGAAGACGTGCGCTTTAACACTCAGCCACACCGCCTCCAAATAGAAAGTAAAGTATTCTATATGGTACACTTTAACACCACCCCTTCGACAGACTGGTCGTATTCAATGCTTTCAGCCTGTTGTTAACAATGACTAAACCCTACACCCCAACATCCCTTGCAGCTCTGGCATTGTTTTCTCAAGCAATTCATCATCACCATCTTCATCTGTCACTTGACTTTTGACGTAGGGGGCGCTGTGATAGTTCGCCCAATCAAATCCCTCTATTTTTTCCCGGTCAGCATTAGTTCTAAGTAGGATATCATTTGAGAGGCCGGTGCATTTCTTTACACTGTCCAGCCAGCTTTTCTTCGGACGACCCTATCTTTTAGCTCCCTCCACTCTACCTTGAAGGATGACTTTAGACAGTGAGCCATGGGCCAAACCAGCTCAGCATTTAGTAATCTTCATCTCAGAAAGAACTTTTGAAAAATAAAAGCGTCTTCCCCCCCCCTTTTTTTTTCTCTCTCTCTACTGTCGTCCTTACCTAGCTTTCTTTCTTTCACTTTCTCTCTCGTATATTTTACTCCCTCTTTCACGCTCTCTTTTTCGCTCTTCCTCTCTCATTCTCTCCCCTTTGTGTCCTTCTTTCTCTTTTGTCTCCCTTTCTCCCTTTCTGTCGACCGATCACTCTCTTTCTCTCTCCGTCTTTCTTTGTCTTTACCGCACACACGTAAACGCAGTCAGACATCGACAATGTCACTGTAAAAACAGTAACTTTTTGTTTTGAGAGGTAAGAAATAAAAGGTTTAAAAACAAAACACGTTTTCACGGAGTTTTCTCAAAGACACCTTATTTCACATAGAATATTTTGTGTTATTTTGATTTGTTCATTATTATTTGTTTTACATAATTCGGATGTTCCTTCAGAGTTGAAGATAGTTTACTTCCTAGTCCAAACCTCTCGCAGGACGACGGGGGATGGGAGCGGGCAGGGTTTGAACCCTCGACCGTCGACAAATCCGAACGACAGTCCAGCGCGCAACCCGCACGACCAGGTTTGCGCAGCCAAGAAGTGAGGTTGGTTTCGAGGCTTACACAGCCCCTCCCCCTGCCCCCCCCCCCGATAAATTATGGATTTTAAGCCAATAACCATGGAAAGCACCTTCTCTGCTAATTAAGTTGATTTCTACTTAGCAGCTAGTGCTAACGTGAGGTAAAACATCTCTGCGTTAATAAAGTTATAGCAATGGGAGACAGGGTAAAGGAAGGTACTCCTTTCAGACATTGCGATCTATGAGGGCAGATGATGTAAAGCTCATCTGTTTCTGTGCCTGACGATTATGTGGTCATCACAACGACCAACAGCCTTGACTTTCATTACGTATGTCAGGTACTCAGTGGGTCCTTAAAATTAAGATTCGAATTCGTTTCGGACGATCAACGCTTTACCTTCCAGCCATGACCCCCCGCCCCTAAAATAAATTAATTTGTTCATGCTAATAATGTACCAAAAATTAAGACGCGTTAATTCAACGACTTAAAAAAAAACAATATGTAGTTTTATGTTACTCTTATAATCATTGACAGTCTAGCAGTAAGCATCAGGACAAGGATATATCCTTCACATAATATATATATATATATATATATATATATATATATATATATATATATATATATATATATATATAACTATTGAGACGGCTGTGCTGAGCGCGTACCACCACACAAACAAGCAGCCATATTTTTTTTTGGTAGATACTACAGGTAAAAGGAGGATGTCAGTCTTTCAAAAACATTACAAGACGCCTAACCTAAAAGACAGGTTTGACATTAGACGCCTCTCCGGTGAAAACTGAACTCTCTGATTTTGTTTGTTTGTTTGTAAAATGTTTTACGTTTTAGATGTTCCTTCAGATTTGAAAATAATTACATCCTAGCCCAAGACTCTCGCAGTACGACGGGGGACGGCAGTGGACAGGGTTCGAACCCGGGACTATCGAGACTACCGAAAGACAGTCCAGGGCGCATACCGCACGATCAGGCAGCCATCCTACCTGGAAAGGACTCTTACAGTAAATATCCAAAGATTATCTGGCTCTAGATATGAAGCGTTTCTATAAACTTCCGTGAACTGTACACTGCATGCATGGATCAAATAACAAATGAGGAAGTATGTAAGGAAAAAGAGTCATAAACATTAAATGCCCTCCTAACACGTTTTGATCAGACTGGTCATATAAAGATAAAAAACTGTAATACTGTCACGTGATTAGATCAAACGTCCTTTCCAAAGCTGGTCTTATAGAACACAATGCCAGATAGAAGGGAGCCATAAATAAGCAAAAGAAACAATGGGTGAATCACATTAAAGTCTGAACATGCTTACCTTCCCATGCTCAGTGAGATAAGTCACAAATGACGTAAACTCGTAAAGCATTGAGTCGATACTTGCATTATGTGGCAACACAACAACCCCCTTCTTGCACTAGGTCACGAGATAGAAACAGCAGACAACTACATCGTGAATCACGAACGTTTAACGAGTTTTACTTGGCCTATCTAGTTTGTAATAGACCTGTAACTGAGTAGACTACAGATAAGCATAAAAACAAAAATGAATTATGATTATACGGAGACTTTGCAAAAGTGCTAAAAAAAATATTAAATGAATGCTAATACTGACATTATATATTGCCACAAACTGCCTTTATAAACGGGGAGGCTGTGAAGGTTGTTGTGTAATCGCTGGCGAGCCTTAGTTCAGAATCTGGCGACAGGAACCCGTGAACATCTATCATTGTAGCACAAGCACACTTTCCAAGGAGACTCAACTCTTGCGGATAGTTAATAAATAAACAATGTATTGAACTATTGTCAATTGTGACATATGTTAAAACGTCTGTTTTGGAAAATGCCATATCAGCAAATGCCAACCTAGATGACGAGGTAGACTTCCGTGTTGGACGTGTCAATGCTGCTTTTGTCAGACTTAAGAACAAGTATGGCAACGTAGACCATTCAGCATATCCACAAAACTGAAAGTGATATAGTCCCTTCACTCTTATATGCATCAGAGTCATGGACCTTATATTACCGCCACATCATAAGACTAAGCTTCTCCCATCTAAGAAAAATTCAGCAGGTGAACTGACCAGACGGTTGTCACATATGAACAATATCAACGCAAAAGCTAAAAGGTCCCTATTCGATGGGTGGGACATGTAGCCGTTTACTGGAATGCGTTCTCAGGTGAGGGGGGGGGGGCTAAACACAAGCGTTAGAACGAGCCCTTAAGAGCTCACTCAAGGAGTGTGATATTGACATTTACAGCTGGGAAACACTTCGATCGCTCCTCATTACGTGAAGAATCTCAAAATATGAGGCAAGGAGAGTAACCAGCATGAAAGAACGCAGAGCCAACAAAAGGATGATAGAAGAAGCAGGTATATTAGCAGTGTCATGTATGTGGCCGGCTTTTTAAAGCGAGGATTGGACTTTACAGTCCTCTTCGAGTTTATTAGAAATGAAAAATGTGCTCATCTTCGACGACAAAGGAGAGTATATATATATATATATATATATATATATATATATATATATATATATATATTATTGCATTATTGAAAATATTTACAAGATAATTCATGTGCATCATCAGATCAATCCAATTACAGCGCACAACTCAAACTACCTAGCTGATAAAGGAAAAACTCTCTTACTATAACAAAATCCTATCACAAGCCCTAACTTCTAACTCCAACAACTCTCGACTCTCTCATAGAGCTATGTCCAACTCTGACTAACTCTCTCATAGCACTATCTCCAACTTTGACTAACTCTCTCATAGCACTATCTCCAACTTTGACTAACTCACTCATAGCACTATCTCCAACTTTGACTAACTCTCTCATAGCACTATCTCCAACTTTGACTAACTCTCTCATAGCACTATCTCCAACTTTGACTAACTCTCTCATAGCACTATCTCCAACTCTGACTAACTCTCTCATAGAACTATCTCCAACTCTGACTAACTCTCTCATAGAACTATCTCCAACTCTGACTAACTCTCTCAAAGCACTATCTCCCCCTTGCCACTCCCAAAAATCAATGCAATATTAAGTGCACTGCAAATACTTATTTCATGAAATAAACAAAATGAAACATGTGAGCAAATTATTTAACTGTACACGTTGTTAAGTTTATCCGTGTGACCCGTGCCTCCCTACCGTCATCAAACAAAAACTGCAAACTTCAAATTAGGCTGCCGAAACTGTCAATAACTTTGCTAATAAATTGCTTCTCGTCGCCATGGACACACTGGCGATGAACACTTATCGTTTATGAAGAAACTAACGAATTAAGATACGGAATGTAAAGCCGTATGCTGTAATAACTCCCCCAAAAGAGTACTTCAGCATGGTCAAGCTGGATTTTGATTAAGTCATTAATGTAACCACTGATTTGCTGTTGATTGGCCACAATGTTAAGTTGGGCAGACTACAAAATCAGGAAAACAGGTTCAAGAACAAATGAATAATTAATGGCAATTAAAAAAAAATCAGAAACACAAGTTATGCATGTTTTTGGTTACACCTGTACAGTTTGGCTGGTTTCACTTGCAGCCATTATTTTAAGATCCGCCCTAACAGTCAAAGATCTTCTCAAAATTGTGACTGAAACCGGATTTGTATTTCTCAGTCCATTGTGTCTCACACAAAAGAGGTTAATTTAGCACAAACACTGTTTACACTGTACATGATGTATTCGCTGGTGTTAGACACCAGTGCTTCTGTCTAAACAACGGGTACAAATACCAATCAATTGTCGAGGGGAAAATACAAGCAAACAAAAAAAAATAAATCATATTCTAGGCCTTATCTAAATATAGAAAACTATAACTATATAAACTATAATTATACGCAGATAAAAACATATCGCCACGACTATAGTATATTCAATCGCAAACCTATATAAAGCTCACATGGTCAGACATGAACTACAGATTCACAAATTCTAGTTTCTTTCAATAATACCATATCCTTCTAACTGAACTTCAGTGGAAGCACTACTAGTTGCGTTGCTACTTTGTGAAAGTAATATGAAGGTGTCAAAAAAAATGGCCTAAAATTGGGCTACTCAGAATTCAGAGGGATGCATGCAGATGGTCGGTGATCAATACCCGATAAGCCTAGGCTACACTACTGCAATATTAACTTATTTTACAACTGTACTAGTCACTAGTGGAAGCACTGCTTGTTCAGTTGCTACTTAGATTTTAATTGATTTGAAAGTACAACAAAAAAAGGCTAGAATTCGGCTATTCAGAATCGGGTGTGTGTACCACATTGCTTCCCCCCCCCCTTGGAGGCGCCCATGAGTCAAAACCCTATCCCCAACTTTGACTAACTCTCTCAAAGCCATATCTCCAACACTGTCTCTTTCAATCTTCTGTCACCCACTCCATTTTCAAACCTTACACACCTCATATACCTCTACACCCATTCTAGTGGACTTGTTGACCAGGATCTCACCCCGCCGTGGTACCAAACATTGTTTGTGAAAATATTTTAAGATTCTATATCTGTTAACAGAATTGTAAAACTCTGCGTCCCTGTATCTAATGAGTCTGATTATCATATTCATTTCTTTCAAAAAGTTGCCACTAAGAAATTTAAGAATTCGCCGATTTATTTTCCAATTATTAAGGCATTGTTTTCGAGTACAAATATTAAAGATGAGTGCAGTGTTTAACAGGACAACGCAGACCCAGTTGCGACCTACATATTTGTCATACCTGGTCAAAGACGTTGTCAACCTGGGGTCTTTATTTTTTTCTTTTCTATCGCCTTGAAATGCTCTCTTTGCGTTTCACATATGTGTCAAGCAACATTTATAATAGTTCTACAGGTGTCTATATTAGACGACAGTTGCAGCCATTTTTTTTTTCTAATACGGTGATGGTGAAATGTCGTCTGAATCGATCTTTATAGCGCTTTAGGGTGGCATTTTAATTACGCCGTCTTCCTTTATTAAACTGACCAAAAATAATCGCTTTTTGCATGTGGTTCTTGCCTTTACAGGATGCGGGTCTGAGCCAAAGTAGTTGTAAAATAGAGTAATAGAATAATTCACTTATCTTATCTTCTATAAAAACAATAGACCATACCACAAAAAGAAGAATATTTTTCGTCCTACACGTTTCCTTAGGCCAATCTAGCCATGCAAGTCAATCAATGACTTACACTAAAATGATTGGTTTTCCTGGCTGACTCAGGCAACCAATTCCATGCTCTAATTGCACTTGGGAAGAAGAAGTTGCATGCCCGTAATAACATATTTCATATTGAAAGTAAAATAAGGAAAAAAATAAGATTATTTGTGCAACAAAGTGAATTATTTATTATGCATATTTGTGTAAAAAAAATTATATGTTCTATAAGTCAGAAGAGCTATTTTAAACAATGTTATAAATTATAAATTAAAGACTTTACTTCAAACGAGAAGATAATTAATCGTTTATCGTTAATAATTTTTTTTTTATTACATTTTACAAATATGGAGCAGTCCATTGTCAATATTTAAATTTTTTACTTATTCAATTTTGTACCAAAAGTTAAAATCATATTTTTATAGCTTTTAATTATTTTTTTTTCGATGATACGTTTAAAACAATAACTAGAAGAATAAATGTGCAAATCCAAAGCCGTGCCGGGTACATGACATTTAAAGTTGGGTCGTAAAATAGGTTACAATAGGTGATACCAAATGTAAAAAAAAAAAATATTGAACAGCTGCCAATTTAAAACACGCTCTTCCTGCATAAGACTTAGGTATCGGGAGATTTAGAAATAGTAAGCCTATATAAACTCTTTAGTTCCGTGTTCTTATAAGTTCTTAAATTGACTATCTAGGCGTTTAATAATACGAAGTATTGGATACAATACTTAATACTAATAGTGTGCATTTTATCTTAGAGAAATAAATGTAGGCTATACGAATGTAGATCTAGCTAATATTACTATTTTTTTATTTGTAAATTCTATTAGAGATGCTTTAATATTTTTATTCGAATTCAAATATTTTTTTCCAATGTTGTCACGTTATAAAAAGTTTGTGCCAATAAATGTATCTGCTAGCAACAGATTTCAATACAATATAGCCTGTAGAGATATACGACATTTTATTCTTAAAAATATAATCATTTTTTTTTTATATATCCAGCTACTAAAGATGGATGCAGAGAAACACTAAGCATGGCTAGCAAAATGCAAATACATATTGCTGTGATTGTTGCGTTCTACGCTTTATTGTTAAACCAATACACACTTTGTCAGTTTGTTGGTAAGTTAAAGTTGTATTCATTTTTGCCATTATCGTTGCTGTAATCTTTTCCCAATGTCCCTTGTACCCTTCTCTTAGTAATAAAAGACGTCCAACAAAAGGAGGACATGCCCTCCTTTTGAAGGTCGTATCCTCAGTTTGGCAGGCATTGGCGAGGGGGTGAAAATGTCCGGCATTTCCTCTATTGAAAACTGTTATAGCATCTCAAGCAATTTAATTCATTTCTTCTTATGTTCAGGTTTAAACACAAACTAACTTAAAAGTGATTTATTGTCATAAATAATGTACTTATGGGATATTGATGCTAACCATGTTGATTAGTTTTTCTTCGAAACCTACTTCAAGCCAATTATTCTTCTGAAAAAGCGTATTCTCTGATAACGCATAATAACCTAACTGGATAAATATTGATCTACTCTTATTTAATAAGTGAGAGGCATTTTTGTCTAAAGAAAATGTTTAGTTATGTGCTGTTTTTTTTTCTGAAAAATATAAATAGTTAGGTATAATATATTATTTATTAGTTTTAAAGAAAAATTCCCCTTTCAGATCTTGCGATGAGGCAGATGGTGTAAAGGTCGTCTGTTTCTCTGGCTAACGGTTAACGAGTGTGTCATGCGGCCAGCACAACGATCAACCGCCTTTGCTTTCCCAAATCATGTCAGCTATCCATTATAGTTTTTTCTAGACTCAAGGGCGTCTTTGAAATCCCGACATTAAAAATTCCAGTCTTCAGTGAGATTCGAACCAGAGACCAGTCGTTTCGGAAGCCAAGCGCTTTACCACTCAGCCACCAGACACCATTTATAAGTTATACAGCCTACATGTTTCATCAACTGACTTTTAAGCAAGGGATTTTTTAAAAGTTTACTTTGTCTTTTGTCTTTGATGAAAACAAAATTTAACTTTTTATTTCAGACTGTGGTGGTGATTTGTCTGACCAGGCAGGGGTGATAACATCTCCAAAGTTTCCAAGCAGCTACCCAGATAATTCTTTATGTCAATGGCATATCACTGTAGCAGAAAACCAGGTCATCAGTCTAAGGTAGGTTACAAACTCGTAATAAGTTTAGAACTTAAAAATTAATTTACAATTTTAAAACTTCACAATTCTTGCTTTAAATTTTTCAATATAACAAACTATGAAATTGATTTCGCAAGATTAGGTAATTGACACTGTTATCATCTGTACACGGCTCTACGCGGTTATATTGAAACATAACGACTTCGACCTCTGCAGATCGATAATAAAAACTAATGAACACGTAACAGTACTATTAAATAAAATAGGTCAACACAAAAACTCCAGCTATCGAAGAAAGAACAAGTTTGTTTTTTTTTAAAAAGCAGTCACATCAAAAGCACCCTTTTTTTTTTCACTTCATGAAACCTACTAATTTAGTCTTTCACAAACCCCACACTTGTCATACATAAAATTCAAGACAGTCAATCCACATTATGTGCATAGTGTTCACCAGTCATACCCTGGAAATATATATTCATGGGCACATTACTCTTTTATATGTAATTAACAGCCAAATTTATACATTGAATTTCACCTTACAGGTTTTTAACCGTTCAAGATCCATATATAATATATATTCATGGGCACATTACTCTTTTATATGTAATTAACAGCCAAATCTATACATTGAATTTCACCTTACAGGTTTTTAACCGTTCAAGATCCATATATAATATATATTCATGGGCACATTACTCTTTTATATGTAATTAACAGCCAAATCTATACATTGAATTTCACCTTACAGGTTTTTAACCGTTCAAGATCCATATATATATATATACATTAGAAAGATTTATCCAAACGAATTTCCCGAAGTTCAGTTTTTTAATTAATGTATTTGTCTATATCTATCAATGTCCACTAAAGGTTTTATTTTAACCGGCCACCGAAAAGGAAAAGCTGCTACTAGTATTGTGTGGTCTAACCTTTCGGCTACTTTTAATCTTTTCAAAGTGAACCATTTTGTTTTTATTTGCAAATCTTTGTTGTTGTTTATTCACGAAAACAAAGTACTTTTTAAGTGTGAAAAACAAATATTTTTATTATTTTAACATTTATGCAGTTTTGACATTTCCTATAAATGTTTTATTTAAATATTACTGTTCCCTAAATTCTTCTCCAAAAAAAGCGCAAAATAGCCTACTATTGGCACAGATGAAAAATCCTTTTTTTTTTTCAAGAATTCTTTCTTTCAATTAAAATTTTCTAGGTCAATCTAGTCATGCATGTTTATCAATTACTTAAATTCTGCGAAGTCATTTGATTTTCTGGCTGGCTCAGGCAACTCATTCCATGCTCCAATAGCAATAGGGAAGAAGGAGCATTTGTACAAATTTTCTTAGCATATGGAACAAGAAATGTGCCTTTGTGTCTTTCTGGGTATTTTATTAGGTTTTGTTTTTGTATTTGTATTTATGTAAAATGGTATTGTATCTAATCTCGTGGTTGGTGCTCAAACTTCAGAGGTCGTCTCTTTTGTAGGGCCCAAGTGGATTAATAGGAAAAACCAAATGTGATCTTTTACTTGAGAATTTTTTATTAGCGGCCCCCGAAATGGGAAAAGTCGCTATTAGTTTTGTGTGGCCAATTCTGTCCGTCCGTCCTGTTTAGATCTCTGACTACGTCTACTCCAATATATTAATCGAAATTGTTGGGAAGAAGTAGGTATCTTGGAGCAGTGGCGTCATTGAGGGGGGGGGGCGAGGGTGCGGTCCACACAGGTCTAAACCATTTTGGGGGTGACAACCAAGTTGGAAAAATTATAACTTGGCAAAAGCAGACACATTGAAAAAGATAATAATGAAATCTCGAGATATATCTTGGAGCATTGGCGTCACTAGGGGGTGAGGGGATGAGAGGTGCGGTCCGCACCAGTCGACACCATTATGGGGGAGACAACCAAGTTGAAAAAACTATAACTCAGTAAAAGCAGAAACAAGGGAAAATATAATAATAAAATCTCTAGATATATGCCCAAATATGCCTTGACACACCTAGATGGCAGTTGAAGTGTAAATGATACAGCACAACGTTATACCATTTAAAGTATAACAAAAGAAACCTGTTCATAAGTCTTTTTATAATTTTAATTAAGTATTATTGTAAAATGTGCAATAACAATTGAATAAAGGTAATTAACATTGTGATTTTACATTTGAGTAAAAATCAATAAAAGTAGGTAATCAGCTCACACTGTATCGGGAGGTTTCTATGCTGATCTTAGGTGATCAGTTAACGCTACTCTGCTTATTCCAGAAGAGTTAGAAGAGTCTTATCAAAGACGACGTGTTGCACTGTTTGCGTTTATGTGAAAAATAACGCCAAATTTCATTAAACGATCAAAACATTGGTGAATTTGATGGGGGTCGCCTCTGAATTTGTGTGATAACACAAACTCTCTTTGTAATCTTGTTTGCGAATAATTAAGATCTGATCATTATGCTCTGTAAAAGGCCTATCAAACTTGTGACTGTTGAAAGTCTGACTTCATATATAATCTTGCCTGTTTAGTTGATATAGCTACAATATACGGTTAATTATTTTCAGAAGCAGAACACCAACACCTAATTGCTGATTGCCCAGAAAAAGCAACAAATGTAAATGGTTTGATGTAATAAGTGATACGAAATAAAAAGATGTAAAGCAATCCAAGAATGTTTTCCAAAAGTGGAAGCGATAAATATGTCATAACCCCGCAGTGAACACTGAGCAACAAACTTGTTTTTACAACGCTTATATCAACTCATTCTGTCTGTCTGTCTGGTAAAAAGTTTGCACACGTTATTTCTCCACCACCCAATTTCGAATCAAGCTAAAACTTTGCAGAATTATTTCTTTTACCTGACAATACAAGAATACATTTAAAAAAAAACAACAGTTAACTTGTAAATACTTATTTTGTTTGGTATCTTGAACTTGAGACGTTTGCCTGTTGGTTTGAGAAGCCTTAAGAAAGCTTTAGGTCATGAGTTCAAATTTAGGGCGTTCACCTTATTTTTTAAAAAATACATTTAAAAAACGATCACGCAGATACCCTGTTCTTCCCCCCCCCCCCAACAGCCTCCTTTCCAATTGGTCCAGACAAGTGATATGATCATAGGATCAATGAGTATTGAGAAAGCTCTCTCTCTCTCTGTGGCATTTTACGTCTCGAGAGACGATCTTTTCCCTTTGCAACTTCTTGTGTGACTAAAGAGGCCAATCCTTGATACACAGCTGCGATCGCAGGTTGGGCATATATAATCACCAGGCGCCGTTGCATTTTCACCCTTCTTTCTGCTTCTGTTGTGTATGACATCTGCAATCTGTGACCCTTCCTTTATGCTCTCTCTCCATGTGGATCTGTCCAGTGCCACCTCTTCCCTGTTGCCAGTGTCAATTTTGAAGAGCTTCATGTCGCGTTTGCATACATCCGTATAACGTAAAAGTGGACGACCAGCGGCTCTCCTGCCTTCTATTAGATCGCCATACAGGATGTCCTGTGGAAGTCGACCTACTGGCATTCTACGAACGTGGCCAAGCCAGCCTAGGCGTCTGCTGCTGATAACAGAGCGGATGTCCTGGCATCCTGCTCTTTGTAGCACTTCCTCATTGGTTATCTTATCTTGCCACCTTATTTTAAAGATCCGCCTTAGGCATCGGAGGTGGAAAGCTAAAAGCATGAAATTGCGCTAATCGCACAGATTTACTATTTTATTCGAGATCTATTACAAATTTAATTACAATATTGATCGAAACTAATTGATACAAATACGCTTAATGTAAAGCTTTTTTTAAAAAGTATTTTATATATTTTTTTGTTGTTTTTCTCTATCAACAGATTTAGTCGCTTAGACTTAGATAGATACGGGGATCAAAACTGTATGGATTCTGTCACATTCTTTGATGGATCCAGTCAACAATATCCACGGATAGGCGAGATATACTGTGGTTACAGTAATGAAGAAAGCACACTGAATATTCTAATTCGATCTACTGGCAATACCATGACAGTAGTTTTTACATCTGACAGCTCAGGCTCAAGAACTGGGTTCAGTGCTTCATACAGAGCCATTGGTCAGTATGGTAACACATTGAAGAATATATGGATCTATTAATATATCTAGCAGTCATTTTCTGCTTTATCTGTATGTGTAGATGCAAACATACATACACACGCGTACATACACACTCACGCACGCGTGTACGCGCGCACACGCACAAAAACACAAACACACATAGGCCTACATACAAACATACTTAATTAATACTTAATCCTTTTTCATTATGTTATGTTTCACGAACGGGTAGATGAAAGAAATAATATGAAAACGTTACTAACAGGCCTAAAACGACTTCTTTTTTAAATTACAAAGCTTATATCAACTTACTCTGTCTGTCCGGTAAAAGTTTGTACACGTCATTTCTCCCACACCCAAATATGGATCAAGGTAAAATGTTCCACAATTACTTATTTTAGCTAACAATACAAGAACCAATTCATTTAAAAAAAAAAACAAATTAGTTAATTAACTATTGGTAATTAATTCGTTTGTTTGGCATTTCGAATAAGGGAAAGAAATTGTACTTGAATGATATGGTGATATAAGTTGAATAAGCCCCCTTTATACTTTGTAGGTCGCCGCTTTAAAGTTTGAAACTGACAATGAATAACTTTTAAAAAAAAAACACTTCTATTTTAATAACTGATTTGCTGGCAGAGGAACTTCTATATTACCTTGAGGAGACTGAGGAAAATTTAGCCCTCGACTTTGAATTCAGGTCGCTCACTTTTTTTTTATATAAATGCATTTAAAAAGCATGGCTGAGTGGTAAGTGCCTGGCTTCCGAACCTGGGGTCCTGTGTTGGCATCTCAGTGAAGACTTGGATTTTATATTTCGGAAGGTTTTGGGCGCCTAATTCTAATGGGTAGGCCTACCTAACTTTAGATCGAAAGGTCTGAAAGGGAAAATTTACTTACTATTTAAAAAGCGATCACCCAGATATCCCCTTCTTTCTCCCCCTACCCCTTCCCAACTAGTGCAGACAAGTGATAGGATCATAGCGCACCGAGAAAGCTAAAAGTTGAAATTGCCCTAACAATTGATACAAATATTTCTAATCGCGCAGATTTATTATTGTTTGTCTAGATCTATTACAAATTTAATTACATGACTGATCCAAGCTAATTGATGCAACTACGTTTAATATAAGATTTGTTTTTTTAATAGTATTTTTATGTTTTTCTTGTTTACAATGTCAATGAACAAACTGTTTTAAATTACTCTAGACTGTGAACCGTTCACTTATGGTTCTGAAACTTGTGACAGAAACTGCTCTTGCATCCAAGCGAATACTGATTACTGCCATAACATAAATGGGCATTGCATGTGTAATGCTAACTGGACAGGCCTGGACTGCTCACTCCTTGTTGACCACTGCCAAGATCCAAATATTTGCAGTGATCTTTACGACCAATGTGTTAACATTCCTGGAGGCTATGAGTGCAGGTGTAAACCTGGTTTAGCCAAAAACAGCACTGGGCAATGTGAAGGTAATGTTTCAACTTTGATACATATTTAAAAAATTCTCCTCTGATTTCAAAGTGATCTTTACGACAAATGTGTTAATATTCCTAGTGGCTCTGAGTACAGGTGTAAACATGGTTTAGCCAAAGACAGCACAGGGCTATACATATTTTTAAAATTTTCTTTTGTTTTCAAAGCAAAGTTACTTGAACTTTGTGTTTGGTCGTTTTTTAAAGCTACATCAATGCTATATTTATAAAACATCTTCGAAATTAGTTACACTTAGTACTAGCATGTTAATATGATGCCTCAAATATTAAAGGATACTTTTGACTACTACGCGACACAAAACAAACATTATAATAGATGATTAGGAAATATGTGCTAGTGTTTCTAGCAAGTGAAAATGTATATCTACATCTTATAAAAGATATTCCTAAAAGAAATTGAAAATATTGAAAATACAATTGGATAAAAAAGATTAAAAAGCATCAGTGCTCCATACAGTAAAAAAAAAAGTCTCGGAGCTAAAATTCAGGAACCACTTATCGTTCTCATGAGAATAGCCGCCATTGAGACTGTTATTCTTAAAAAAAGGACGGAAAAAGAACATTTAAAATAAGAAAACTTTCAATATTAAATTAACATAGTCTGTTACAAGTACCTCATTGATATTTTTCTCAAGAAAAATATGTTGGGCAAAATTGTCAGACCAGTTAATTGGCGTTTGGGTGCATCACAATTTGTAATTGTAATTCTGCTTTTCTTGTGTTGAAGAGCTCCAGAACTGCACCCAAAAACAGTGTTCTCATTACTGTGGCCTGTCTGAAACAAATCCAACAATAGAAACATGTTACTGTCCAAAGGGAATGAAGCTTACTAATGATACAACATGTGTTGGTAAGTAAATTATATTTCAAGCGAACACAGACTAATCAAATTCATAGTATCTAAAACAAATACGTATAGATGTATTTCATGATTTTGAAAACAGAGGGGGGAAAAGGCAAATTTGTAAACTGTGATGGCCTTGTTCAGGCTGTCTTGAGGTCAACTATAGATGACTGTTGAATTTCAATCAATTACTCTGCAAGCGTTTGAGTTTTATTGTTCGGGTGTATTCAATGTAGTTGATCAACAATACAGAATAAACAAGACATCTATTTAACTAGTGAAGAGATGCGGTTAACACTGATGAACAATTCATAAGATATTTATTCTAAGAAAAAGGCCACATTAAAAGTCTCTGTCAACTAAACACGTCTTTACCCTAGAGAATTCTATCGCTAACTGATTTTTCCTGTCTCTAACCCAAAATATCCCAAGCGTCGCTAGTCCCGTTCAATATGCGTCTTCTATGGTGCGTCTCTAACTAACTAATACTATAAACTAGGGGCCTAACAGATTAATGTTTTCGCGCCTTTGCCATACACTATCTCATCTCATCTGTTCCTTGACTTTCGTCGTAGGGTGCTGCGACAGTTCGCCTTATAAAGTCCCTCTACTCTTTCCGGTCAGTAGTTTTGTTCTTAGTAGAATATAAAGAGAGTGAATATTAAATTATATCTATCAACTAAAAGGGGGCGCGGTAGCTGAGTGGTTAAGCGCTTGGCTTCCGAACCTGGGGTCCTGGGTTCAAATCTTGGCGAAGACTAGGATTTTAAATTTCATGATTTTTAGGGCCCCTTTGGGTTTACCCAACTCTTTAGTTGGGGAAATTAAAAGCGGTTTATCCTTGTGCCGACCACATGACACCCTGCCTGGTTGTTAACCGTTGGTTAAAGACACATATGGCCTTAACAAGAATCTGCCCTTTCATCATCATTATCATCAAACTCCATTTGACTGAGGGCTTGGGAGGCTTAAATTCTCTCTTGCAAAAGCCCTGGACAGAAACCCTGCTGTCTTGCGTAATGCGTATATGTCACCATACAGGTCGAGAATTTTGGGTTTCCTAGACCTGTGGAGGCGGAGATCAGCAAGTCTGGGGCAGTCAAACAGAATATGAGGCATGGTTTCCTCTTCTTCCCCGCAGCGGGGGCACCGCGAATCAAAATTTGGCCATAGCCGTGAGAAATATGAGCCAACAGGACAGTGGCCTATCCCTCACTGTGCTATAATAGCTTGCTCAAGCCTAGACAGCCTCCACCACGGGGAAGTGCGGTCAGGGCGCCTCATGCGCTCCCAGACTCCACGGGCTTTTTGGGACTTGTCCCAGCAATCAAACCACCTTTCCATTTCTGTTTCTTGAATTATAGCCAGGGCATGCCCTATAGATCGCAATGTCTAAAGGGGTAACTTTACTTTTACTTTAACTAAACACATTAATAGGTATCTCTTAAGGTAACTTTTTTGTGTCCAGATTGTTCTGACTGGTACTACGGAGATGACTGCGCCCACCAGACTCTGTGTAATCCATCCAGGACTGAATCATACAACAAAACCAATGGCCTATGTCACTGTTTCCTGAACTGGCAATCCACTTACTGTGAAGAAGATGTTGATGAGTGCAGGCTTATAAAGAAGCCTTGTGTCCTGGAGATAGATCATGCCAGTTGTTATAATACTTTTGGATCGTTTGAATGTCGATGTTCTCCAGGTTATGAGCCAGTGAACGAAACAACATGTGATGGTAAATGTCTTAAAAAATCACATTTAACCTTCAATTTACTATTCTCTGTTAACATTTTTCTTAGTTCGTCCTTCCCAAACTTTTTATTATTACAAAAATAAAATAAATTCCTCCTATTAGCTTGCAAACTCTTCATGGGTTCAAAAAGTAAAAAAAAATAACAACGTGGAAACTGGAAAATTGACAGGTATTAGGAGAATTGTTGGAATGATTTTTAAAGAAATTTGACAGTTTATGTATAATTTTTAAAGTAACTCCTTAATTGGCCACACAAAGAAAATTCTGGTTTAACTGTTATAATTTTTTCAAAATATAATAATGTTAAAATTAAATTTGGCATGCGTCTTTTTATTTTGAATTCCGCTTCAGCGGAAATTCCCGCAATCGACTAACATGTTTCTTTGTTCTCAATTAAAGAGTAGAAAAAATGAATAGACGTGCATGTATATTTTGCGCACCGTCTTATGCAGAAATCATTAGCGGAACTGTTTATAGAACTTGATTGTGCAAAGCTCACTGGAAAGACTTTCTGCAAAAGCCCTGGAAACCCTGCTGTTCTGCACAGTGTATGTATGTCACCATGCAGGTCAAGAATTAGTGGTTTCCCAGACCTGTCGAGATTAGCAATGGTCAAAAAGTTTTAGTTTTTGTTTTTTTCAGTTGCCAGCATTTCATCCTGGATCCCGATTGCTGTTGTGATTCTGTCTCTAATCTCCTCGTTTGAGATGCGGTCTTTATAGTGGATACTTAGGATTTTCCCCATAGAAACTCTATTCCATTGCTAGGATCTGCTTTAATTCTGAAGTTAGCGTCTAAGATTCGCAAATATGTGTCCATTACCAAGGATCAAATCAGTCTGATACTATTATCGGGTGCTATGTCTACTTCTGCGAATTAATCCATTAGTTATTGAATTTGAATTTTATTGTGTGTACATCGTGTGTTCCCTGGTTTTATGATTTTAACTTGGGAAATTAAATTTTTCTTTTGTATTCTATTTCCAAAAGAGTTCTGATGGTTCTTCACAAATGCTGCAATACTCGACATACAATGGAGGCAGGGTCATAATATATAACTTCTGAGAGAACTAAGATTTTAACGACGCAAAACCATGGTATTATTACATGGTATTACTACATAAACAACGATATGCAAATGTACATTTCCTTATCAGATGCTACATTCTTCTATTTACTCAGAATGCGGAAAAATTTTGACAGCAACTTTAGGAACAATTAATTCCACCACTCGTTTAGCTGATCACAAAGTTAGCCAAGACTGCAACTGGACAATATCCGCTCCAGTGGGACATGTCATTTCTTTAAGGTAAAGAAGAGTGTTTTTCTATGTCTAAAATGCGACGTACGCTCCTAACTGTATATAACTGGGTTTTAGGGGTGTAGATGCGACCCTAAGAGTAAATTTGTGGAACACTGGTCTTTTAACTATAAAGGTGCCGGTGGGCTGTGTGCGATTTTAGATAATAGGCTCGGTGTGGATATATGTGACGCCGCACAATGTTAATGGTAGGATGCCAGATAGTAGTTAGTTTTACATTGTTTACAAAAGGAAACTAAACAAGCGGTTCTAAACCTTTTAGCTCGGCGACCCCTTTTTACTATTTCCCTCCATGTGCCGACCCCAAACCTTAAATACTGTAAAGTAACTGCGCTTTTGATAAAATTATAAAAATCGTAATCATAATGAGGATATAAGTTTTGCCAAAAGCTTTATGTTTAATTACGATATAATTTGAAATTACATTTTGTCTAAAATGTATTTCTGCTTGTAATTACATTTTTAAAAAAGATTACAAAGAGAGTTTATGTTGCCACACAAACTCAGAGGCGTCCCCCGTGGGAGACGGATCCATGTCGGATCGCATATTCGCAAGGAATATTCAAGACGTGATTTTGTTCTGATTGTTAAAAGTAATAATGTTTCAAAGATACATTTGGCGTTGTAAAAAAAATAATTTTTAATGTAAAATCTCCCGCTGGTCGACGGAGGATGGCATCGAGCAGTGTATGAAACCGAGACCGTAGAGATAATAAGTTCTGCGCGCTAACCGCACGACCAGGCATTGATCTTAACCTAATGACAAACTGGTTACAAACTAATAGCCTATTACGGAATGACAACTAGCCGATATGTACAATATATCAGAAGAGCGATTTTGATAATATTTTGGTATTTAGCATTTTCATTTAAATGAAACTAGAATGAGGATGTAGATCTAACTAAATTAAACCTCTAATTTAGCACTCTCAATACAATATCTATATCTGCTAGATCTAGATATAAAATATTTATTTGGGATCTAGTCTAAATCATGGCTGTCTGATAGTGCGGTTTGCGCGCTGGACTGTCGTTCGGATTCATCGATGGTCCCAGGTTCAAACTCTGCCCACTCCCATCCCCCGTCGTCCTGCGGGAGTTTTGGACTACAACTCTGCAGGAGCATCCAAAACATGTAAAACAACAAACATTCTAAACTAGACCAAGAAATTCTAGATCTAGATTCTACAATGATTTTAATTAGAACTTAAATCTAAATCGAGTTTTAAAAATCTAGCTCTAGTGTAAAAAAAATCTAGATCTAGTGTAAAAAATCTAGATTTGATCTAAATCTAGCTATTATGTCTTTTTAAAATTCGAGTCACATTACGAAGTTCAATAAACATTACTACCGAGTTGTTTTAGCATTTAAAGAATTTATTCCATATGACGTCAAAGGAAAAAAAACACTACGTCACACGGCCTAGTTAGACTAAAAAAAATCATCTATACGAGCAGCTTGTTGAGGGTTCATAGACATTGGTGCACCGAGTGATTTCTTTTAGCATTTCATTTAAAGAATTAACTCCATATGACGTCAAAGGAAAAAAATCCACTATGTCACACGGCCTAGTTAGACTAAAAAATGTCTTCTATACGAGCACCTTCTCGAGGGTTCATAGACATTGGTGCACCGAGTGAGTTCTTTTAGCATTTCATTTGATGTGCTAGTCAGTCTGTCTGTCCGTCATGTTAATAGCGAGGAAAAAAAAGACTAAAAGCTATTGAAAATCTGATTAAAATTTAATTTCCCTTCCGAAATATCGCATTAGTTTTAAGTTTCTATAATATATGTTTATATATTTATAGTGAGAGAAAATAAGAATTCCAGATTAATCAAATGCCGTTAATTAAATTTGTGGGATTGTCTGTTATGAAAATTAGATGTACCATAGCCTTATGGAGAGATTTTCAAATCATTCTTTGGTGTTAGGAAGTTGTTTTCCTTAACAATCAGAACATAATATTAACGATAATTAGATTTTCTAAAGTTTTAGCTAGAAAGTTAAATGTAGTGTAAGAGAAAAGTGCGATTTTACATAGAGTTAAAATATTTTTCATTAAAAATCCGGAACAACCAATTTTTGTAAATGAGAAAATTATTTGGTTTATTTATTAGAAGAGGGATTTCAAACATTTTAAGCTTTTTTAGATTTTTCATATAAAATACGGATTATTTTTGGCGACGATTTGTAAGAAAATTAAGGTAATGTAGGTCGATTTCTTTTTCGAAACAAAATCCGGAAAATTCTTTACTGATTAAACAATTTTTATTATGTTTCGGCAAGAAAATTAACTGTAAAATAAGTCTAAAAAGTGATTTTCAATAATCGTTACTAGTAAATTACTTTCTTATTTTAAAATCCTGAACAGCCTATTGTCAATATTTTTGAAAAAAATAAAGTCATTTGACATAAATTGTTTTAAGTTAAAAATTCGGAACAATTGATATTGATAAATAAACTATAGTGACGTAGTGTCAAAGAATATATGTGTAATATTAGTCAATTATGCGATTTCAAACAATAATTTGACATAATTTATTTTTTATAAAACAATATCCGGAACAACTTTATAGTTAATGAAATATAAATCAGTATAGATATTTTTATTTAGCATTTATATGCTATTTACATTAAAAAACCGGAACAATGTTATAAAGATCATGTATTTATTGCAACGTTTAAGTATGGAAATTAAATATAAGTTAGAAGAGCAAACAAATATTCGTTGGCATTGATTTGTTTTTCACAAAACATCCGGAACAATCTATTATAGATAAAACTATTGCAATATTTCTGAATGAAAAATGAAATGTCAAATCAGATTTACAATAGCCTTTAGTGTTATTTGTTAATCTAATCGTGACAGACAGATCGACCAACAGACAAAACGCACAAAAATAAGATTCTTTTATTCGGATGGGGGCACTACACAAAAAATAAATAAAATCTGATTTTTTAGAAAAAGTTTAAGGAATTGGTTTAGCACCATAACATGTTGCGACGTTACGTTACTGCACGAAAGTCGCTGCATAAAAAGTCCATTTTAAAAAATGTGCGTGATATTTACATACAAAGTGCATTATTAGCCTTTATAAACAAACAGAAATGTTTTCTTTTAATTTTAGAAGCTAGTTGATCAGAAAAAAAAACTTTAACTATTAATTATATTTGTTGTAAACATTTCTTGTACATTTTATAAATATATTTGTCTTAGTGATACTGAAAATACACAAAATTAGTTCATCTCTGTTAGCATATTATAACATTGCCTCCCTTACATTTACGTAATTGTTTTAGAATAGGTGTATTTTTATGAAAAAATCGCTTGCATAATTAATTTTATAAACTAAATGGTTTGCTTTTAGAAAACCAAAAGTAGCCGTTGCACCTAAACTTTTCAAGCCGCATTTAATGGCGAAATAATGTTTTTCATATCTCTTCTAGTTTTCGAGATCTGAGTGTGAAAGACGGACAGACGGACATTTTGCACAAACCTAAAAGCGGCTTTTTTCCCTTACGGGGGCCGCTATAAAACGTGTTGCTAGGATCCATTAATGATTACACTACATAGAGTTTAGTTACATTATGATACCAAATCAAATCATGTAGATATTTTTCAAAGATGGCTGTTAAGTCCAATTCTCGCTTTAAAAAGCCGCCACACACATGGCTTGGGTAATTGGCTATACCTTTTGTTGGTTCTGCGTTTTTTCATGATAGCCTCTTCCTTGCTTCGTATCTTGAGACTCCGACACTCACGTCTTCACGCCACGAGGAGCGATCGAGAGCTAGTGTTTCCAGTCGAGAATGTCAATATCATACTCTTTGAGGAAGCTCTTAAGGGTGTTTTTGTAACGCTGTGTTGACCCCATTGAGTGCGCTTTCCAGTACACATCTACCCATAAAGAAGTCATTTGGGAAAGGCGATTTTCTGGCATACGAACTGCATGTCCTCCCCATCGAAACTGGGATCTTATTGCAACTATTAAGAATGAAAACTAAACAAACTCATCATAACAGCCCACATACAACCAGGACCAGATGATATACTGAATTCTGGCCCAACACACAGATCCTCCACTCAATAAAATTGCCGTTGTTAAAAACTATTTCCAAGTCCAACTCATAACAAATAAACAAAACGTACACTCATCCTACACTCCATCCCAACTCTTACACAATGCACAGATCAATTTCCAATGCTAACCTTTGCTTTATACAAATGAGATCACTCTATTATTTTCAAATTATGTATCTCTATAACTTTGAACGTTTCTAGGATAAGTTCTTTGAAAATTAATATTTTTCCCCTTCTTCCTAACACGCACTAAAGTGGCTTTATGTGACAAAACATTTGATTGATCACTGTGTGGCTTAGTATTTTATTTACCGTGGTATGCGTCCTCTATTAAAATGTTTTATATCTTTCCAAATTTAAAAACAATTCATTATTTATTTTGGTTTCTTTTTTTAGCGGCCCCCGAAAGGGAAAAAGACGCTATTAGTTTTGTGTGGAATGTCCGTCCGTCCCGTTTAGATCTCGTAAACTAGAAAAAAATAGTGAAAATCCGACATCATAATATTTTAGACCATTCAAAAGTTCTGATGCAACGGCTACTTTTTTCTTTTCTGAAAGCGAAAAATCTAATTTTTAAAGTCACTTATACAAGCTGTTTTGTCATAAAAACACACCACTTTTACAACTACTCAGTATTAATAGTAAGAAACACGAGAGGCTCTTTATTGGGGGAGTTATACATTCACCATATTTTTTAACACATTTATACAAACGGTTGTAGATTTTTTGTCAAAAATATTATTTTTACATTTTTATTAAGTTATTTAAGTTCTGTTATACTAAGTACTATATTTACTCACAAAAAATGTTACTATTTTTTTCAAGAGAAAAAATCTATTTTGTATGCATATATGTTGGACATAATAAGTAGTTTTTCATATTATCGCGTGAACTGTAGTGCCAACCCAATACTATAAAGCACTTAACCGAACGAAAAAAAAATTACGGAATTTTTTTTTAGGAATAAGAGAGGAATAAGAGATTGGCCCTTTACAAAACTATTGGATCAATTAGATATTCATTATAAGTCATCAGTTAAGCCAGGTTCAGGTTTTTGAGAGATTACAGGAGGTGAAATTGCAGTACAATTTACGTTTGATAAAGCTAGCTAGTTATCAACGGATGGCGCACCAACCATGATTGGGATTAGAAATGGTGTTAGTGCAAAACATGCTTGCAAAGTTAGAGAAACATGCTAATTTTAAATTTGCTCATTTTAGTGCATCATTCACCAAGAAGCATTGTGCGCAAATCAGTTACAGTTCCAATATGTGTTAAGACCAGTTTCAAATACTATCAATTTTATCCGTGACCGTGGCTTAAATCATCGCCAATTTTCAATGTTTTCCTACTACACAAAAGTCCGCTGGCTCTCCTGAAATAAAGTAATGAAGAGAGATTTTTTGCATTGCGTGAGGAAATTGTATTGTTTCTGAACATAAAAGGTGAACCTGTTCTACATTTCCAAACTGCTGAAAGGGTTCAGGATTTGGCATTTGCACTTGATCTCACTGGTCAACTGCAAGACTTGAATTTGAAATTTCAAGGTAAAGACAAAATTGTCAAAACTGCGTGAAATGATGTGAAGTGCTTTCAAGCAAGGTTACAACTGTGAATAAATCAAAATCAAGAGAAAATCCTGTTCACTTCTCAACGTGTCAGGAACTAAAAAAGATTAAATACGACTGCAACATTTGCTAAATATGTCCTACGCCTGGAATCGTTATTAGATGCTTTCAATGACCGTTTTCGTGACTTCGTTTCATATCATCAAGAATTTTAGTTGTTTGTATCTCAATTCTCATTTACTCCTGAAAATGATGCTAATAATGTGCAACTAGTGCTGATAGACTTGCAGTCAGATTCTTTGTTGAAAGCGAAATATATAGAAGTGGCTGTGACAAAATGTGTACAGTTATTTACATGAACTGTACGTTGAATTGCAGAAATTTGCAGCCTTACTTCTAGCTATGTTTGCAACCACTTATCTCTATGAACAGCTTTTTTATAATGAAAGCTACAAAAACACCTCCCCGATCGAGATTATCTGATCAAAATTTGTCATCAGTGATGAAATAATCAGTGGCAAACAAACTTCAACCTGACATTAATAAACTTGTATCCCATAAAAGATGTCAAGCATCAGGGCAACGAAAATAATGCGTAGTGATAGAAATTTTTATTTAACAAAATTATAATAATAACTAAGGGACAGTTATTCCATTGATATTGTTATAAACCTGGTGGTGGCACAGATGGTGGTAGTGGTATGCGTGTAGTCAGCCGACGCAAAACGCCCCAGGCCAGCGCTAGACGAGCGGTCAACCGTGACGAGTTACGACGGTCGGCCGAGACGAATGTCAACATGATGGTTCGGGAAGGATCGACGTCGTGAACAGAGCTCAGGAGCGTCACGAGAGTTGTAGTCATCTGACCACCTAGAAACGTCGAGCGGCGTTCTGTCCGGTTCTAGAAGGCCAGTAGGGACCCTATACAAAGAGCCGAGGTGTCGCAGTCAAGACAGTTCAGAAAGCGGGTTCACGACAGGAGTTCAGAACACGGTCGACTACAGCACAGTTCAACGGTGTGGTTCTGTACGGAGCATTACGACGGTTCAGTGCGGAGTACTGTCAAGTACAGTTGAGACGAACGGCGTCTTGATCTTGGTCTGTGATCGAGTCCGACACAACGAGCCCAAGTGTGTGAAGTCAGTCCTGAACTGTTGAACCCAGTGCAAACCCGGAACGAGATGGAGAGGCCTGTGTTAGAGTTGATACGGCGGTACGGCGATTAACGGAGAGCTATTTGTACTGTTCTACGTGCTGCCAATTGTACAGTATTGGCTGCTATTTATGGACATTAAACCTTTACGTTATTTTGGAGCCCTGAGTTGTCAAGTTCTTTAATTTGGTGGTGTATGGTGCAGTTTGCAGAGAGCCTGGATAGTGAGATTCGTAAAAATATTATATTCTATTGTATGGTTTATAATGTACATAAAACTATTTGGCTATGTTTTCTAACTGATTTTTGGCTGCGGTCCTTTAGGTCATAGTAAGTTTTTTATGTGGCCAATACACCTAAATGAGTTTGACATGCCTGTCATAGAGCGATTAGTTTTCTCTTATTAACTAATGAATGTTACATTTTTTTAATTACCCAGAGACATTCCCCGCCACCAAACCCCCTTAATTCGGAAAAAAATTATCTATTAAGCAAATGTATAAATCTACTAGACGTAGTAATATTCGAATGATGGCTTCTTTATTTTATTGAACTCTTGAATGACTAATACCTACATGCGAAAATACTTGAAGACGTATAGCCCGTTTAAGATAAAAAATTTTTCGTTCTCTAGTCAAATTTAATTTTATTATTTTACTTTGAAAAAATATAACGGTCAATCTAGAGTTTTTTCAGCGTGGCCAACGAGCTATGAATCATAACGCTCGGCTTATTTAGTTTAAACATGGTCTTTTAGGCTAATATATGTGTATGTAATTTAAATATTTTTGTCTACGAGTAGGTTTCTGACCATGAGCTTGAAAAACTATTACTCCTGGTGTTTAACCAATATCCACATCTTTGATGGTAATACCACGAATGCTACTTTAATATGGCGAGGAACCTCTTGGCCTAGTCCAAATTTAGTAAGGACGTCTGGCAATGAAATGTTAATTGTACAATACCAAGATTCTTGTGACTACAGGGGTCCTTTCATTGGATTCACTGCCTCGTTTTGGACACACGGTATGATTTTTCATTTACTAACCCAATAGGTGTGTATATTTTAAGTGTTGCTTGGTAGCGTATGAGCTTATCAATGATATTTATTATATAGGACGCCGTAAGATAGTGCTAATGTATTTTGATACACGGTCGTAGGGTCGTAGCTCCAAACTGCTAGCCCAACTTAACCGTGAATAAAACTTGAAAAAAAAGCTATTTGCTAAACAAAATTTAACGTAACCTTCATTAACAAATATACTGACATTCAACTTGATAAGTTAGTATATGTAGGAACACAAATGAAATATCATCTTCAAAAATGTAAGCATATACAACTTACTTGAAACTGCACATCTTTTTTTTTTTACTTCAACTTTCTATCCCCTAATTACAAACTCAACTAGGATAGAGTTCCTCGTTAATTAGGTAGCAATTTAAATAATGACATGCTACTTTTTATATTAATTGGTTCTATAGTGACCTAGTTTAATTTAGAGATGATGTTAGTTTTATAGATAAATATATTGTGCATTGGATTTAGCGACAGTAAAAGTAGTGATTTAGTCAAGACTTACGAATGGCGTACATGTAGGAGAACAATATGGATAGGACTTAGAGAAAGAAAGAGATTGATAGAGACTGCTAAGTGCACGACGGATAGTGAGACAAGACGATCATCCCCATCTGAAAATAAATACCAGTTGAATTCCTCATCATTCTTGATTACGTATATCATTGTTCATTGTTATGTCCCTTGGCTAGTTTAGACTAATTAAGTGAAGAAAAGATTTACACAATACACAAGATCCTAGCCAGGACAGTTCCTGATTCAACGTTTTCACTCGACCGCGCCCCACTCTTCCGAGAAGAAAAAAAAGTTATTGTAACAGAAACACCAGCGGATCCACTTGTTCTTTGGTCGTTTTTTTGTTATGAAATAAAAAGACATTTTTGTAAAAAGACTAAGCGACTTATCAAAAATATTTTAAATGTTTTTTTTACAAATATTTCAACTCGTTCTTATATTGTGAGGCCTTCTTGTCTATTGAAAATCTAAACATTAATCATTGATCAATAGGCCCTATATATTAGAAAGTTATAAAGAAAATATAAGCTTGTAGAGCTTATATATTAACTGTCTTATTTGTGATAGGCATGTATTATTGGTCTAGTAATGGTAAATATGATGTATGCGATTTAGATGTCTTTTTGTATTGAGTAAACACAAGGTGACAGGATCTTTTTTTTTTCATCATTATGATACTCCTCCACTCAGCGAGTTTAACAGCTAGTGGATTGTATTGAACGAATCCACAAGTTCTTTAAAAAGTTACCTACATTTGCTAGTCATGTAGGCTCCTTATTTCTAAATTATGTGAAAGTTTTTGTTTTAAATTTAAAGCTTACATATAGATTCAAATTTAAGAGTTATAGATTGGTATAAATTAATATTTACTATAATTATTTAAGAATCCAAATTCTGATTATTGAAGTATATAGGCTTTTTTTAAACGTTTAATTCTGTGGCTATGCTTTTTGTGTGTATGTACTAAGCGTAAGCTTAAGAGTAAATATATATAAATATAAATATGTATGATGAAATATATAATTTTATTTAAAAAAAACAACAAAAGAATGTCCTCCCAACATGTACGATGATAATTGCTCAACACCCTGTTCCTGTGTGGTCAACAACACCATCAGAGGATGCAACAGCTCCACTGGATACTGCTCATGCAAGTCGGGATGGAGAGGCAGTGACTGTTCAGTAGACATTGACGAATGTTCCCAGAACTATTTTCCTTGCCCAGACTATTCACTTTGTTACAACTTACCAGGCAGCTACGAGTGTCGATGTAAACCTGGACTCATCATGGGCTCCAACGTTTGCAACTGTAAGTAATGCCAAATAGTTACATGTAATAATTATCTTATATACATTTTTATAATACAGGAATTATACAAATATAGACATTACCAACCGTTGTACGTTTACTCTATTTTTGTTGTTAACCTCTGAAACATTTTTGATGTCATACTGTTTTCTTATAGAAATTAAAACTTCACATTTTGCTCATTTCTCAGACTAAAATAAGAAATTTTGGAAATTATGTAATTGAAACAAACACATTTTTTGTTAAAGATTATTCTCTGTGTTTTAGAATGGAATCTGGCTCACGAAGTATTAAATATTCCTGTAAAAGATATTTGAAATTATTTTTTATTTCTAAAGCACATTTTAAAATGCATGATTTCATTGGCTTGGTTCACTTATGTTACTTTTGAAATGATGATTTTTTTCAGATGATATAAACTCCACAAACTGCACCACAAGAAACTGCTCACACATGTGTGTCAACTATACGCCAGTAAACAAGACCTCCCCAGTAGATCAGTGTTATTGTCCAATAGGCAAGGAACTGGCCGGTGACCAATGTATCGGTAAGATGTAGGACTCAAGAGCTACGAGAATTAGCTCACATTTGTGGTATAGTTCTACTCAGTTCCAGCAGCGTTATACATTTATTTATGTTGACGAATACTGCTTTTCAATTTTAATGCATCAATTTATACGTTTATACAGAAGTGAAGATAATTACTTTTTAGCCCATGACTTCTGCAAGACGACAGAGAATGGAAGCGGGCGGAGTTCGAATTCAGGATTATAACTATGACAATTTAGAGCGCAATTTAGAGCGCAAGTCACATGACAAAGCAGCCATCCCACACTCTACAAAATCGTATCTAAAAAAAAATGTATGATGTGATTACAAATGAAAAGAAAATTAATTTTTCTTAGAATATTTCGTCGTTTTTTTTTTAACCTTTTCTCTCCGTAATTATTTATCACATTCTGGTGGAATCAATGTTGGTATCGTTAGTTAGGAGAGAAAGAGTTAATTGAACTCTCTTGTCTATATATCAGTAGAACGATTGTAGAAAGAAAAGAAAGGGGAAAAAAAGGCGACGAAAGAAGACGATGACACAGAATTACAAATGAAATAAACGTAATTATTGCTTTGTCAAGCAAGAAAGAAACAGATGACCCTTCTTTTTAACCTCCTTCACTCTGCCAACCCGGGCGCCCTACCCTTTCCGCAGAAAAAAAATGCAGACATGCTATTTTTTAGGTAGCAATGAGTAAAAATGTGTGTAGTTTGTTTGCATTGAGTTGGCCGTGATTTTATTCTTCGGTCGACTCATAAGTATTAATTTTGTTACGAATAAATTTTCATTTCCCTGTATTAGCTTTTTTTTTAAATGTGACATGTTTCAACATAGATTGCACCAACTGGAAATATGGACCTGAATGTGAACGTAGCACCAGCTGTGTTAGAGATCACACAAAGAAATACAACTCCTACAATGGTCAATGTTTTTGTTATCCTAACTGGACTACTACTTATTGTGAATACGACTTTGATGAGTGTGACTATGGTACCTACACTTGCCAGCCTCACGCATTATGTTCCAATACATACGGCGGCTACGAGTGTAACTGTGATCAACAATACGGTTACATTGAAGGAACTAATAAAACATGTGAACATATTGGTAAGTTGACAACACATCAGTATCTCAACGAATCCCAACTCATAAATGGTAATGTTTTTGCATTGGTTACAGATTTGCTTTAGAAAAAAAAAATACTTAAAAAACAAAAAAAACAAAGCTTATCTAGAGGGAAGAACTCTACACTTTATAACTGTATCTCTCAATAATGTAGAAATTGTTTCCCTTTTTCGATATAAAACAAAAATATTAAATTATGCAATCTCCGCTTTTTAAAATAGATTAATAAGAGTTAAATGTCACTAACTTCTAAAGCTTTAATTATAGATAGTTGAGTTTTAAATAAAACACTCATGTATGGCTCTGGGACATTGATGCTCTATCGAAAGCATTTAAGGCTCCTCGAACGCTTCCATCAAAGGTGCCTTCGTCTCATGATGAGCACACACTGGCAAGATTACATTACAAATAACTATGTTTTGCTGGAGGCGGTGTGGACAGTATAGAAGCACTAATTACCATTCGATAGCTGCTTCGATTGTAATTAGGTGCTACTAGAGCTAGATAACAATTTCACTGTTTGCGAATCGCTTGATCTGATCGTTGCGGTATTGTTGTTCATTATTATTGTTATAATTATAATTTATATTACTACTTTTATTATTATTACTTGTCATTTGCTTTCATCTTCAGTATGACTATAGTGTTATTATTTGTGATTTTTACTGCCGTTGTAGCACTTGTGATTTGTGGCAAAACAAATAAAATGTTACATTGTTGTCGGACACCTATCCCGCAACGGAGACGAGCGCATGCCAAGGGCTATATTTTCTTTGGCTAGATTAAAGGAGGTTGGCGTAACAGAGGTGTCCCCCCCCCGTAAGCGCTATAAAGATCAACTCAGGCGCCATTTCGTTTCGTCCTCACTAGCATAGAGTAAAGTAGCTGGCAGCAGATGTCCTCTGAGAGAGACAGTTGGAGAGCTCTCACAAAGGCTGCAGGACTCAAAGAAAAACCATTATTTAAGACAGGGCAGAAGAAATAGACCGCCAGTGGACAATGGCTTTGTCTGCACGCAATGCTCGAAAATATGCAAATTGCAACTGGGTTTGCGTAGTCATGTGAAACACTGCACTCATCCTTAATCTTCAGAATCGAAGACATTGCCATTAATTAATTTAGATTCGTTTTCCAATTTATCTATCGTGTTTACTATGTTCCCATAGTGCATCAAGCCTACATTATGTTTGTTAACACCGCTATAAACTTTTTTCCCCTAGATTGCAACAAGATATTTACCAATGAAACCGGTGCGATCATCAATTACTTTTACAATAATTGGTTTGTGATACTAAACGCTAGTTGCTCATGGCTTATCAGTGTGAGAAGGGATTTTATCATATCTCTCAGGTAATTTGTGATTGTATTGTAATATGACTAAAGTAGAACAAAGCAACGGACTACTGAAGACATTCAACAATAAAAGCGACATGTATTATTACGTGAAACTGGACTAGTATATCAATGATATCAAACAGAGGTCAGCTAGGCAGAAGACTTCAAAGAGACAATGCAAAGTTTTTGACAGAAAACTTTGACTTCAATCTGTTTCTGACTGTAAACTGTAATAGGCTTGATCGTAGAGTTGTATGATGGCTATCTGGCTTAGCAGATTGCTCAAAAGATGTTTGAGTCTCTTGTATGGGTGTATTTTTTTTTCAATAACTAACAATGATCTAATCCTACCAAAATAACACGATAAACTAAGTCCAGACCGTTAGATGCTTGAATGAAGTTTAATACATAAAGGTCACAGTCGAGTCTCTGTCCGTAATACGATGTTGTCATCTTGAATTCCTAACACAAGCTGAAGAATGGTGACATAAACAAGCTAAACCCTACTATCCGTGACCAAGACCGGCCCTATTAATTGCTGGGCCCTATGCAAAACGGATTGCGCGGAGCCCAGTCTGGCTAGGGATAAGCATAATGTCAACATTAAGATTTTGTATTAGAAAGTACATTCGTGTTTGCAATATTTTTATTAAAGGAAAGCGGAAAATGCCGTTTTTTTTTTATCGTGCGTACGTTTGGCACCCCAAAATGACAATTTTGTCTATTTTTTCAGGAGATTTTTATGAGTTGTCAAGAGATTTTCATAATTTCAGGACATTTTCATGCTTTTTCGTATATTTTGCAATTTCAGATTTCCAGGAGGCCCTGGAAAATCAGGATGCCGTGGAAACCCTGTTATTATAAATAAGTTATAATGGTTTAATTTAATAATTTACACATGCGGGACCTATGAAAGTGCGGGCTCACTGCGGCCGCATAGGTTCCAATGCTCTAATGCCGGCCTTGTCCGTGATGTCACTAAATGTTGCGTTTACGCCTGTCAACTATGGTGCGTCTCTCAACTAAGTCCCTTACAAAACAGTCAGGTATATTATATTTGTTTTTAATTTGTATTGGTCTGTCCAAAGCTTGCCGGCATAACATTGTTGCCATCGAAATCTACAAGACTGCAAATATCATTACCTTGGATGGTTGCCTGGTCGTGTGGTAAGCGTTCGATGGTTATGATGGTTTCCGCTTTGAATCCTGCCGGAAGCCATCCCCTGCCGTACTGTGGGAGGCTTCGGCTTGGATTTAATTATCTTCAAATCTGAAAAATAAAACCCATCCAAAACATTAAAATAAACCAAAAAAAAAAAAAACTATCCAAAAACGTAAAGCAAATTAAAAACCAAAACAACAAACATACAAAATCGTGTAAACAAACCAAAAAAAAAGTACATATTTAAAAATATTACTAATAATAATTTAAAAAGAAAATATTTAAAATGGCAATTTAACAATGACCACTTTTGGAGCAAAATAGAGAGAAAAAAAAGATGTCATTTGAAATATTAAATTAAATATGAGTGAATAGGTCTTTTTAAAATATCTAATTAAATTAGTAATTCTTAAAATTAAAACAGTATAGTTTATATATCAATTCAATGGCCTTTACAGATTCTCAACATTCTACATAATTAGTGACCGCTGTCAAGACAGATATTTTGAGATCTATGATGGTAGCAGTGTTTCAAGTCGTCGCATTGGCCGTTACTGTGGCAGTGGCATCCCCAGTGTTATTCGAACAACAGGGAATAATATGCTGGTTAGATATATTTCTGACTCCAGCTATTATAGCAATTATGGAAACTTTAATGCAACTTATACATCACACAGTAAGTTGTGTTAACTATTCTTTGCATAATCTAGTCTTTTAAGGTTATGTTTAAACAGTCAAGCCAATATCGTCTATCAAATCCAAACATAATTTTAAGAATTTCTCAACTAAAACTCCAACTATCCAGGAAATAACCAGATTAATAACTATAGAAAACTCCATAACAATAAACAAACACCTGTCATCTTCCTCTTCCAGAAAACAACTAACTACAAAACTTTCTCTCTCTCTTTCTCTCACTAACACACACACAAATACAAGGAAAACTAAGCTTTCAAAAATAGCACCTGTATTCTGTTCAATCTGTTCTCACCAGTGGCGTAGCTAGGGTATATGATGCCCGGTGCGGTAGATCCTCATTATGAAAAAAAAATTCGAAATAATACTGAAAAAAAAAAAAACTTTTTCCAAAAGAATGTGTATTCTTTGTTAGAGTATACTGCGCGAAAAAAAAAGCAAATAAGATATTACAAATAAATCTGACATACTTTCTTGCTAGCAAAAGTATTAATTTTTATCGAAATCTACTTTTTCCCATAGTTCTTGCTCAACTGACAAAATTACCAAACTAGTGAGTCGTAAATTTGTCATCGTTGAACGCATGGGCGTAGCCAGGATTTTTTTCGGGGAGGGTTAAGGAGGGGATCTCCCATCGCCATATATATATATTAGTGTTTATTGTACACTAGAAAAGGTTCTTCCTGGAGTTATTAAGATAAAACTGTAGACACTATACCCTTGCCAGCAAAGGGGTCTGGGAGGAGCGATGTGAGCTCCCCCAAGCGGGATCCGAGGCGGCACTATTTCCGGTATTTAATACAAAGAAATGCATATTCTGAGGTATCCACAGTACATTATTCTGTTATTAAAAAATTTAGTTCAAAAACCTTACTTACATAGGACTTAGATTCTCCAGCGCCGTTCGGCGCATTGGACAGCAAGCTGTCTCCACAAAAATCTATCACTGGAAATGTCTCAAGCCTCTTCTCGCCTGGTGTCCGCTGCTCTGAGTCCTCCCTGAAAGTGTGGCGCCAATTTATATTAGGATTTCCCTGTTTACGCTTTTCTCGTAATGGCCTCCATGTCATTGCAACTCTAGTATGCGTAATTCGAGAAAATGTCCCGCAAAATTCATGTCACAACCTCAATAAAGGATCGACTCCCATTTCGGTATAGGATTTCCTTGATTGAGACCCGAACTCTATAACTGACTCCGTCTTAGCCATCTTTGTTGAGCCACATTTAGTCTTTTTTCAGTTTTGGCAGATTGCTATTCACTGCACTTTATTAATGGAGCCCAGCGACTGGTAGAAACGTGTAATCTCTCTTCTCTCTTGGCCATACTCTTGGAATTCGGTGACTGTAGTTTGCTTCAGATTTTATATCGAAAAGGGAAGTTTTATCCTCAAAACCATCTGGGAAGGGGGGGGGATTAAACTAAAAAAATCTCTGGAGTTGTTTTTTTTTTATTAATAAACTCAAAACCCTCTTAGCTACGCTCATCACAGAATTTGGTGACTGTAGTTTGCTTTAGAATAATATTGTAGAGGGGGGTTTTCAACTTCAAAACTGTCTGAAGGGGGATTTTAAACTCAAAACCATCTTGAGGGGTTTTAAACTCAAACTCCCGTTGGCTTCGCACATAGATTGCGTAATTTGCTTTTTTAAATTAAAGAGGTGGTTTTTAGCTTCAAACCCCGCTGGAGGGGGGGGGGGTTAAAACTCAAAACCCCCTCTTAGCTACACTCATAGAATCTGGTGACGGATGTATGCTTTAGTCTTATATTGAAGAGGTGGTTTTATTGAGGTAAAAAATGTGTAGGGGTTTTTTAAATCATAATCCCCCTTGGCTAGCTCTTGGAATATGGGGATTTTCGTTTGCATTATTTATTTGTTTATTATAAAAGGGTGGTTTAATCACAAAACCCCCTGGAAGGGAATTGTAAACTCAAAACCCCCTTGGCTGCGCTGGGGCAAGTGATGGTTTAATATTAAAATCCCACCTAAAGTAAACAAAATCAAAACAAAAAATCAGTCGCAAAATCCCCCCGCAGGGGGGGAGGAATTTCATTGAACCCCGAGACCCCCCCGCCCCGGCTACTCCCATGGTTGAACGACAATAATTCTAGATTACCATCAGTCTAGAGAAACTTCACTCGCGTGTAGCAACAATGTTAGAAATATGCGAACCAAGATAACGCTATTGAATTATCTAACCAATTTTGTCTTTTTTATAAAACACCAATGTTCAGCATGCTCTTGTTTCGAAAGTCCGGGGCTTCTGAAGAAACTGTCAAATCAGTTGAAAGCGTCTTATGTTCCTGACGAAATTAGTTTTTATCGGTGTCCATGGGAGCACAATCGAGATTATCTACCACACCATAAAGTTAAAGATTCTTTTTTTTTTCTTTGCACTTTATCGCCTTTAGGTTTTTTCCGGAAGAATCACAACTTTGAAAGCCTCACTGTCTTTACTTTCGCTGATTCTTGATGTCTACACATTTCTCTGTATCCATATTCTGAAATCTTTCAGATCCTTGAGTGACAGGTTGTATTCGAACTTCGAACGCCATCTGTAAATTCTTCAGGCCAATCTCAAAAGCTGTTAAATCTAGAGTATATTATCCTGGAATGTTTAAGGGAATAGGAACTTTATGTATACTGGGGATATCCCTCACGATGCCCTATGAGGCCCGCACGTGGCTAGCTACGCCTCTGGTTCACATTCATACCTGGCGGATATAAACAAAGGGATATACCTCTTTCATACCTAATTAGCAAAAAAGAAATGCATTCACTATCGTCATACTTTCCCCTGACAATTCTATTTTTTCCCATCCTTCGATTATTGATATTGTTGTGCAGTGGCGTAGCTAGCCATGTGCGGGTGGTGCGGGCCGCACGGGGCATCCAGTGGTGAGGGGCATCAAGCTGAGCATAAAATTTCTCACTAAAAGCTGCACACATTGTACATACATGAATAAATATAAACTATTGTATTTGATTTTAAAAAGTATTCATTTTGCCTCTGTGTTAATATTATGGGCGTTGCTCAAGATTGATAAGTCTGGCTGGCGCTCATTGTGCTAGCTAAGGCGGAGAAATTGTCTTCTCTGGTTAAATGGTTTACGGCAGGGATCAAAGGGTCCTAAAGGTAAACATCTGATAATGAAAAGAATCTTGGATTATATTCATTTTCTCTCAAAGCAGAATCTGGCCCTCAATGGGCATTGCGAACGAGTTGAAGAAGAATTGTAAAGTAGGTGGACTGTTAGTTGCTATGCAGTCTTAATTTTCTCACCTATTTTGGATTCTTGGCCCCTGAATTAACTGAAGTAAACGATGGGTAAGTCTACTTTTGTCGCTATCCCAACTATTGAGTCCTCAGATTGAAGTCATCTCGATAGTGCTCATAGCAACATTGACAAAAACACATTTCGTCTGGAGCGAAAGATGTGTCAACAGTTTGTCGCAATTTCTACAGAAACCTTTGAACTTCTTAGACAAGGACCTGTTTGAAATCTCGAGGTTAGAAAAAAATAAAAAGATATCAGCTAGAATGCCACCAGGTGATTCAGTTCTAAGTATTGTCTAAATATTCGAGATGCATATTGAATGCCATATTCTGCTTTGAGAGAAAAAGAATGATGTTCAAGATTCTCTTCTTGTAGCATTATCAGATTTTAGTGTGGCTATATGCGAGCGAAGTTTTTTTTTAGACTTAATTAAGTTTATCAAAAATGTATACCAATTAGCGATGCGTTTCACTAACTAGGCATTGGTGGAAAACATATTTCGATAAGATTATTGATAGTTTTGCGACCAAGAAAGATCGTACTATTTATTTGTACTATATTTTGTTCAGATATAATAACGTATTTTCGCTGTTTTATATCCGAGAGGGCATCAAGAGGAGATGACTCACTGTGCATCAAACACCATAGCTACGTCACTGCTCCTATAGACTGCTCAATGCACTCAACTTAACAGACTTCAGGCGGTCAACAGCTCGAGTTAAATACGACAAGATAATTGCATATTTCATAATTATTGCATCTCTATTCATATACATGTGATATAGCGTTATCTCAAGTCTAATACTGCTGATATATTTTAATTCATTTAAAAACAGGATCTGTAAATTTGTAGAGATAAAAAAGGATTATCTAAGCCAGGGCCACCACTAAAAATGTTTTGGATCTCAGAAAGTTGGGTACTTTTGGGCCCTTCTGCCTTGCTTCATTCAAAGACTATACATAATGCATTAAAAAGCGCGCAGGGGCCCTTTCATTTTGGGTCCCTAGACTACAGTCCTGTTTGTTCCTCCCCCATGGCGGACAGATGGGGGACAATGCAAATATAGCCTATTCATATTTTTTTAAGTTGGAAAACAATCTACATTTTAAGTATTTAAATGACATGAAAATTAATTACAGCCTGTCGAAACTTTACCTATGGAAAGGAGTCCTGTGATAAAAACTGTCGCTGTGTGAAAGAAAACACCCAGTTCTGTGACAACATTAATGGAGAGTGTATCTGCAAGCCTGGCTGGACGTCAGGAGACTGTTTTACTGATGTGAATGAATGTCTGGGCACCAACAACAAAGTCTGTCCAGCAAACTCTGACTGTGTCAATACGAAAGGAAGTTACAGGTGTCAGTGCCACTTGGGTTATAAACTTAATGTGCACACGGGAAAATGTGAAGGTATGGACAATTTCTTATGTTAGTTGCATTACTAGACCTACGGGTACATTAGTTAATGACATTGTTTTATTTGTAATTGTAAGAACGTGTAAACTACTATTCTAGATTTTCATACCAAAGTTTTAGACTTTAGAGTTAGACTGTGGTCCTCCCGTGCCGTTTGGTGCATAGTGTGGCAAGCTATCTCCAAGGGGATCGGTCATATGCTAATTTCACAGCCTGTTCCCAGCTGGTGCACACTGATTAGGTGATTAGGTTTTCTAAGAAGGTGCTACGTGAATCAGACGTGAACGGCCTTGCTTTTTCTATTTCGTCTTTTTGATCTTCTGTTAAAACTAACTTTGGTAAATGTATTTCTAAGGATATGTACCGCGTATCTCATATGACGCTCGGTCAGCACTTTGAGGGCGATTGCCCTTGTTTGAACGATTTTCTCTTTTTACAAAGTTTATATCAACTCACTCTGTCTGTCTTTCTGGTAAAAAGTTTAAATATGCTTTTCTCCCATTTCTCATTCTTGAATCAAGTTTCCACATTTATTCATTAAACCTGATAAGACATGAATCAATCAAAAAAATTAAACAATTAGTTAATTAATTGTTCGTGATCAATTATTTGTTTGATTTTGAATAAGGGGAATAAATGCTACTTAATGGGATATATATATATATATATATATATATATATATATATATATATATATATATAATTAGTCCCCTTATTACGTATTGACACCATATGATTGCCCCAGATACCAGGATGTCAGGTAGAAATTTTTTAGAACACACACCTTAAAACACTATTCGACAATGGCAGTACGTAGCGGTTGCTTCTCTTGAATAAGCGTTGTTGTTTTTTTTAAAGTATTCTTATTTCTATTGCTTGTTGTTGTGACATGATCTCAGTATGCTATTTCTTGAATACTGACGTTTATCATTCATCCATTGCCATTAAAGATTAGCAAAGAAAAAAATGTGTGTAAACTCCTCTTTGTTTACTTTTGGACTTTTAAGAACAGGTTTTCACTCTTGACGTAATACAACACTTCTGAAGAAAAAGAGAAATGAATAAATGAGATTGGACAATAGCGCTCTGAGTATTCTATACGCTTGAAACTAGTGCTATATAAAAGCTATAACTTAATTTGATTTCATCATAGCAGTGTCAAAAATAGTGTTGTGTATATTTTCCAGGACTCGTGCGCTGACCTGTTGAGCTAGCCTAAACAGTTTACCTTCACCTATCCATTAGTCTGGCGGCCTGTTGGGGCACCACACAAGATTTGTCGACCGTCTTTCTCCATTCCTCTCCGTCTTTTGCCATGGATAGAATCTCTTCCAACGGCAGACCCGTCCATTCTTTTATGCTGTCTTCCCATTGCTTTCTCTGCCTCTCTTCTTTTTCCTGGTACTGTTCCCTTTTTTTGTGAGCCCCGAAGATCTTATAATATGGCCATAGTGTTTAAGTTTTTTTTTCCTGACAATAGTTAGTAGATCATCTTGGGGTCCAATCGTTGTAGTAACCCTGCCTCAAATCTCTTGGTTTGGGATGCGGTCTTTAAATGTGATACCTAGGATCCTTCTGTATCCTCTCAGTTCTATTGCTAGGATCCTCCTCTCTAGCTTTGCAGTCAGTGTCCAAGACTCGCAAGCATATAAGAATGTGGCCATGACCAGGGAGCTCATAAATCTGATTTTGGTATGTCTCTCCATAATGTTTTGAGTTTCGCAAGTACTGCTGTGGACTGTGCAATTCGGGCCAATAGTTCAGATTTGGTTCGTCTCAGATAAGGGAACAAACTTGAAGAAAGCAAAAAGCCTGTATAGAGCTCCGGTCAACAAAACAACAGCAAATAAACAGAACCATTAACTTTTTTTTCCCATTATATTCACTTGTTGATGACGACATTTAAATTTTAGCTTCAGAAGACAAAAGACTAAAAATTAAAGCAGCAATATTACATAAAACACAAAACCACGACATACACATACAAAAAGACAACCATATTCTGATATTGACATATATTAGGCCTACATTATTAGATCGAGTGACGGAGTGTTTACTTTAGTCTTTAGTGATAGCTCTTTCTGCTTCTAGATCTATATTGTTCTTTGATCTTAAAAATAGTTCTAGATTCTAAATATTTTATATAGATCTTTTTTTTTTTTAAAGTAAGCTCTGACTGTGTTGTGAAGCACTGCTCACACACATGCTACATTATCAGTCCTGGTAAAGAGCAATGTGTTTGTCCTGAAGGCCTTGAACTTGATGAAGGGACACAACTGAATTGTGTTGGTAAGGTTTACGATTAGATTATCATTAGATGTAATCTATATAGACTGTCTAGACTCTAGAGTCTAGATCTAGATCTAGATCGATCTATATTCTTTATAGATCTAGATTTAGAAATGATTTACTTAAAATTATGACTCTTATTGGGATCTAGACGATATTCTATATAGAATCTAATTAGTAGTAATTAGTTTGCTTGAATTTATAAATAGATCAACTAGGCAACTAGGTCACAAAGGTGATAATTATACTAAGATCTACTGATCTAGAGTGACTAGTAGAGTAGATCTAATATCTAGATATCATATTAGTAATATTATTAGTATTATTAGATATAAAAATTCACTGCCTTTTTAAGTTGATCTATCTAGATCTAGATTCCAAATATAAATCAATCTAAATATGAGTCTTATGGAGTATGATTAAGAGTCTCTTAACACTTTTTGAATTATGTGTTTCAATAACAATAAATATAATTAACATGCAACCATTGAAATCAATTTAAAAAGATAATAATCATAAATTACCTATCCACTTGCATTAGTCTGGGAACAGAAATTAAATTATTGGCACATGTATATATTGCATAGTATATGTTACTAAAAAAAAATACAAAAAAAATACAGACCTTCATCAACAGATGCCTGAGAAAAATCCTAAAAATACACTGGTATGACAAAGTAGAAAACACCAAACTGTGGGAGATGAGTGGACAGAAAAATATAGAAGTGCAGATCTTAGAGATGAAGTGGAGATTGATTGGTCACACCCTTAGAAAAGATACCAGCAACAGAGCTAGGCAGGCCTTAGAGTGGAACCCCCAGGGAACAAGACTCAAAGGAAGACCAAAAAGAACATGGCGACGCAGTGTACTTGAAGAAGCTGAAAAAACCGGGAAGAGCTGGGAAACCATAACAAAACTAGCAAGAGACTGTGGAGAGTGGCATGTTTTTGTCGAGGCCCTATGTTCCATGAGGAACTCAAAGGAGTGACGATGATGATGATGATATATTACTATAAAAACCAGAAAAGATGTTAAATAATACATAAAAAGAGAAAAGGCTAAGAAATGGAAATCAAATTGTACATTGTCTCTCCATCCATAAAAATAATAATTATTAAGATGAAAAAAAAATAATATGAAATTCAAACAAATAAAAACCTTTATCTTATTCATGGTCATCTATTCGAAAAAAAGATATACTGAGGCATTATTTTCAATGAAAGTTATCATGGAATCCCCACATTTAGAAAAATAATAAGGAAATCTAACAAAGCACAAGGAGTATTGCAGCTTTATTTTGTGTTCTAGTTTGAACTGTAAAAAAAAATGTACTATGAAATCCTTTCTTGTATTGAGGATATAGTTACATAAACTATCTATAACAGAGTTGTATGATTTATGCCAATGGTAACACCATTATTAAAATGACTAAAGCTAGAGACATTTTATGACAAAACTACAATATAACTTGTTAGATTATATTAGAAACATAACCTAATAAAATACCTAAAAGATATAGAGATAAAGTCACATCTTTCTATATGATTTGACAAAGTCACTCAAGTAAGCCCTACTGTTTACAAAAGTCATTACAGCATGCTATGGATGGCCTGAATCAGCCACAAAAACCAAAAAAATAGTTTTTCTTATTAACATGAGCTACATCAACAGATCAACATTTAATCGTCTATTTTTGAAGAGCATCTATAATTTATTATATATTTTTTTATTTTTATACATAGTACCTTACTATCCATATGGTACGGAAGCTGGAGATAGACTACTTTCAGATGAGTATATTTCAATAGGCTCAATCCATGTCAGTAAGCCTATTCAGTTCAGAACCGGAGCCCCATTTAGTCAACAGTACCAAACATCAGCTTTTGTAAGTACAATTTTACCACTAATGGAGTTTATCTGATTTTAATTTTTTCTGAAAAATACCCTTGTGGAACTGTCTTATATTTTTTACTACTTATATTTTCAGAAAGTTATATAGGCCCATGGTTAATAGGGGGAAAAAACTTTGATAAAATAAATAAATACCTAGAAAATTAGCTTATCCTAATTTAAGTTTATTATCAAAGTATTTGCTTTTGATGTACATTTTTTTATTATTTTGTCACATGTTCAGAATAATCCATGTATTTGTATCATATATTTGTCCCCAGGTATTCTCTAATGGAGTTATAGGCTTTAATGACAACATGTTCACAATAGGAGGCACCACAGATATCAGTAAAGTCACCAACCTTAACATTGTTGCTCCATATTTGGCTAATATAAATCCAAATCTAGGTAAATGTTTGTAAAATGTTTTATATGTATCGGATGTTCCTTCAGAGTTGAAGATACATTACTTCCTAGTCCAAACTTCCCGCAGGATGATGGGGGATAAGAGTTGGCAGGGTTTGAACTTGGGACCATCAATAAGTCTAAACAACAGTCCAGTGTGCTTGCCACATGATGAGGCAGCCAGATAATAGGGGGGTGCCTAGTCATGTAATATATGCTTTGGACTGTCATCTTTATGGTATTGAGTTAGAACCCTGCCTGTCACCATCCTCAGCCATCCTGCTAGAGGTTTGGGCTAGTATGTAATTTTCAAAACATGTCAAACAATCATTTATAATGTCTAATAGATCATCCAAAGATCCATAGCTTTGAATCTGCACAGAACATGCATGATAGTAAAACTCAGTTTGAATAGATGAAGCTGATTATTAATTTAGCATTAATATAGTGAAAGAAAGAAAACATTTTGCATGCATTCAACTTAATTAAGTTGCAGTTATTCATTTATATAGGGACTGAAATAATATTTTGCAATAAAACAGTTTGGAGAAGTTACTCAGTAAATATTAATTGCACTGTAAACTTCCTAATCAGTTTATTGTACAAGTAGCTGGATAAAAATTTAATTTCATAATTAGAATTTACGTTTGTTAAACTAGGGCAGTGCTTCCTAAACTTTGTCCTTTATGGAACACTTTGCACATTTTGAGTATTTAGTGGAACAATTTTCTTTTTTTTTGTAGAGGGATTAATTTACATGGTGGCCTACTAGTTAATTATTCCAGTAGTTCATGGGAAAAACCTATTCAGGCCTAGCAGACTACACAGTTTGGGAAACACTGAACTAGGGAAATTCCTAAATAATGATAAAAGATCTATCTTAACTCAATAGGAGCCTCAGCATGGTGCTTGTTCAATTCTTTTTGTCTGTTCAGTTTGAAACTTTTGCTTCCTGTGTGGTGCACTGATTCTGCCAGGGCAGTAAACCTTTTTGAAAAAGAATTAAGAGAAAGAAAAATTAAATAGCAGAAACTTTAGGTCATGTCAAAGGTTTAATTTATTCTTGTGCATGATTACCACATAAAAATCGGTTAGCTGCCTTGTCGTCAAAATGATCCCTAGTTTGAACCGAGCCTAATATCATCCACTGCTGCCTTGCTGAAGGGTTTGGGCTAGAGCATACTAATCTTCTTTGTTTCTGAAGGAATGCCTGAAGATCGCAAGTAAAGCAATATTAGTATGATTGATCTGCTCTGAGCTAATGCGTTTCTTATCAGCAGTATTAGTTTATTGGCATTCCTTTTTCTCATTCTAGGTCAAGTCTATTACCACCTTTATGACAAGTTTGGGGATCAATTTGGAGATGTTGTAGAGAGATTTGACAATCCAAAGATGGCTGAAATCTATGTGAGAGCACAGAAGGATGTGAGAGAGTATCACGGCTTAGCAGATTTTAAAGTCAACAATGTCCTAATAACTACTTGGGTTAGAGTACAACCTTTTTCTCTGCATAATGAAGTAAGTGTTGCCTATATATAATAATATTATTCCTTTTTTCTTTAATAAAAAAGTACCAAAGAATTATTTAAAGAAATATTGACATAGATATTAATTTTTGGGAAAATATTGTTCCCAACTGCACCATGAGGAGAGATGACAATACAAGCTGTGGACACCATAGTAGCATTAACCTTAGCCAAGAAAGAAAATAATCCAAACAGAACAAAACTGCTCAAACACTCCAAGTGGCACAACTTTACCTGTTATGTACGAGGACATGAATGCTACTCCAATGTAGGTCTCTGAAGACACGAAAGGAAATGCTTCATGAGAAAAGCCATATTTCTTTTATAATTATAATTAAATACAGCCACAACACTAATTGTAGAATCCTAATTGTATCATTATTTAGGCTTAATGATAATGTTATGTTTTCTTTTTCTGGGACTTAGTCTGTTGAACTGTTGAGGCAACTCTTATGATTTGTCAACCACCTCTCTCCATTACTCTTTTTTTTTCGCCAGAGATTTTTTGTCATTATCAGGCCTCTCCTTCCTTTGCTAGGGCTGTTCCCTTAAAAGGCCTTTTGAGGGTGTTGTGATATGGCTGTACATTCTTAGATTGCATTTTTTTTACAATGGTCAGAGGGTCATGAGGGACAATAATCACCATTATGATCCTGTTTTTGCATTTCATCATTTGTGATGTCTTTGTATGTGAATCCTTGTAGCTTTGTTCAAAACAATTTACTATTACAGGATGTCATAAAAAGTAAAACAAATTATATTATCTTATCTTATATAATACACATGTTACTTCAAAAAAGAAGATGATTACATCCTACGCATCATGCATTTAGTCATGTATATTAACCAATAACCTAAATTCTGCCAAGTCACTGGTTTTCCTGGCTAGTTCAGGTAACCCATTTCATGCTCTAATAGCACTAGAGAAGAAGGAGCATTTGTACAAATTTGGGCAGTTTAAGATATCTGAATTGTTACCTTTTCTTATAGCAGGCATATGGTTGACAAGCACAAAATTAACATTTGCCTTTACTTGTCTTTACTGAACCCAAACCTGTCCATTGCAGCGTTACTTTTTTCTTTTAACAGAAGTTGAAATAAAAGATAATTTTTGAATTATTTAAACTGAACTACCAAAGCATAATTTTAAAATTATGGTTTAAAATAGAAGTAAAATCTCCATTCTTTTAAACATATCTTTTCAATAATATGATTCAGGAAAATATTTTAATAGTATTTGCAAAATTTTTATTTTTCAACAGACTTCAGAGGGGAATACTTTTCAAGCTATTTATATCAGTGGTTGGGAGACTGTTAAAATATTCGGGCAGACTATACTATTAGGTAACTTTCTAAAAGTTTAGCATTAAGTATTGTATGTATAAAAAACAATTAATTAACACATTTTTGCTTGTTTTAATACCTAGTTGTAAACACTTACCATAAATATATCTTAAAGCTATATTTGAAAAATAATTTACTTGGCTGCGGAAATTGACTGTGACTTTTTGCTGTAGAGAGAGGTTTCAGAATAGTGATACAGTGAAATATAGGACAGTCCTGACCAGAGCACAAAATGGACCCTGCGATTTGACAACTCAGCCTAACATTTAGATAGTATACAGCTTCCTAAAAAAGAATCTTTCTGATTAATAGTGTTTCACTAGCAATTTGTCATGCAGAAGTTAATCCAGTCCCTTACCCACCTCAAAATACCTTAGTCTTTCCACAATATTAAAAGAGCCAACAGATGATTGCTACCTACTCACTGAAGCTTCCGTCAAGTATAATTTAGTGTCCCATTAGTTTTATTGAGAGATGTGCAGTTAAAAATAGAGCCATTCCTATGTCTAATATATGACTAAAGTCTATTCCTAACAAAATATTAATGTGTGTTTCAAGTATCACCTGATCAGATTTCTCATTTTTGCTCACATTAATGCATCAGTGTTTTTGATCTCTATTTCCCATTAGATGAAGAATCTGCCTATGTAATCTTTCTTTATCAATTTGGAAAGATGAATTGGGACTATGTACCAGGAAGGATCATAAGCATTGGAACAACAGGGAAAAACTTAAATATTCTCCGAAATTTAAATACACCGCTTGTGTCGCTGTTGGACAGAGTTCCTGGAAACACTGGTATCCCAATCATTTTTCACAATAGTATAGTTTAAGAAACATTATGCTATAATGAAAAAAATATGTCCTAGCTGTGTATTCCCCATTCTCATAAATTCATATAAAAGTGAAATATCTGCTACAATGTAAAAGTAATAAATTTTCAAACAGAATAATGTATACTTTTTTTCAGGCTACAAAGGAGTTGTCAGCTTTGAAGTAGGCAGAGTCTATGGAAATGCTCAGTCTTGTAACAGATATGTCTGTGATAATGTTAACCTTCTAAACAATGGAAAATACCAACATGAGAAAAATGAATTGTATAGATGCCCATGCACTTTGGAAAGACTTGGTAACCAATGGCAGTTGTTTGAAACACGAGGACTCTTTAATGAGATTTACTGTTATGCTATTAGCCCTGTTGCAAAACGTAGACTACTCAGCAACAACATAAGAAATGAGGTTGGCTTTCTTTTGTTATTTTCATTTCGAACATTTTGCCTTCCCCTTCAGTCTGTTAATAATCTTTCTTTTGAGTATCTTAAAATGGAAATACTTTTTTAAATACTTATCTGATATAAAAGTTTGGCATAGCCAAGTTCATCTGTTTGTATAACTGAATATAAAATAATTTTGTTTACCATCCAGCTAAGTTACTTATTAGTGTAACTTCCCCTATCTAATGTTTGTCATCCATTATTGCACTTTGAACTAAATACTTGAGAATTCTCTGTAGAAATCCTCTTATGGTCAGTGTCTACATTTAGTTTATTTCTTGGTACGAAAATAATGTTGTACTAGGTTAACACCCCTAATAGGATGCATTCATGGGATTTAACTCTTTTGTATTATCAGAAACTCTTTCTCTCCTTAATTATTTCCCATGTTCTAATGGAATTATTCATTTTGCTCATTTGTATTTCACTATCCCATTAAACTTCAATAATTTTTTGTTTGTTATCAGAAAATGTTATATATGGTATTGAATTAAAGGGTAATGCATGCTCTTTTTACACAATTAAAGTCTGTAAACCAATATTCAATTAATTTTATTTAATGGGGACAGCTTTGATATTGCCAGTTAGGAGAGAAAGAGTTACGCAATCATCTTGCTATGCCATTTACACAGTCAAATTTCTTCCTTTGTTACAGCTTTGCTGCTACCGATGGGTCAAACCTGAAAATGATGATTGGAGGGAATGGTTGAGGACCTGGAGAGAAGCCACCTACTTGCCACCCTCTCCATACTCTGGTCACATCCTAGTCAGAGACCCCTGGGACTACAACTATTTTGCCATTGAAAACTTGTACATGCATCACATGTGTTGTAACACTCAAGAGAAATATTGTAACAGGTTCCACAAGCTGTTCCCTGACATGGGATGTTCTAATTTTGTAACATTTGTTCCCCGTAAGTTTGATGTGATGGTTTTGTTTATCTGATCTTGTATAATTGATGGGATATTCTAGATCTGTTATATATCTGACTTAGACTTAGAACCTCCCGGACCGTTCGGTGCAAAGGTCTGTCACTGGCAATGTCTGAAGCCTCTTCCCACCTGGTGTCCACTGCTCTGAGGTCCTCCATGAGAGTGTGGTGCCAAGTTATACGACGATGTCCCTGTTTGTGCTTTTCTTGTATTGGATTCCATGTTATTGCAACTCTTGGTATGCATAATTCATTCTGTCGTAGAAGGTGTCCCACAAACCTCATGCGATGCTCAGTCACAACCTCATTAATTGGTCGACTCCAATCTCTTTACTGACTCCTAAAATCCATCTTAGCCATTTTTGTTGAGTCACATTTAAATCCATATCTTCCACTTAATTTTTACTAAACATATTGTTTACTGCAATGAAGATGTCAAAACTCAATAGCCTCCTTAGACAATTTGAAATTTTATAGCAAATAATTAAGCAATTAAGTTCTACTTCAATATTATACTACTGTCTATCTTGCAGGCAATGTTAAGATAACTTATATTATTGCTGATTGATAGTGAGTGTGGCCTGCAAAATAATGCTAAGCCCTTATCTTACCAGGCATATGTAAAACTCTTTTATCTTGGGTAAACTAAAAGATTCCATTCACACCTGTCATCACCTGGTTTCGAGACATTCTTGAAATCAAATTCAAATTGCACAAATAATCTGTCCTGTCCAGTCAGTAAAAATATTTGTCACTATATTTAGAATATGAAATAGCCATCCCTTCATATAATAGTTACAGAGCATATCAGCATATAACATATTGATCTCTGAAATCAATTCATAGCATTTTCAAACCTTTACATTGAAACTTAAATACTTTTGTTACTGACATTTGGTAGTTGTCCATTGATGCTATTGTAAGAAAAGAATGCGGATACCCATTCTGACTCTTAAGGCAGCACTTTTTAACATGAAATGCTAAAGAAAATGTACATACACAACACTTGACTATAAAAATAAATGTTCACAACAGGATCAGCACTTGGGGATCCACACATTACAACATTAGATGGTATTACTTACACTATGAATGGATGGGGAGAATATATTCTTTTATGGATCTTCAGCCAAGACTTTAGGCTTCAGGTGAGCTGTTGGTTTTTTATTTCATTTACAGTATAAACTTTGAATATTTGAAAAAATAAAACATGTCATTAATAATAAGTTTGCTACATTAAATATTATTCAATTATCTGAAGTTTTAATATTATCATTGACAGTGTCGAACTGAAAGAGCTGAAGGACAGAATGGCACACTTACAAATGCCACAATTTTCACAGCTTTTGCTGTCCAAGAATCCAACATCTCTAGTTTTCAAGTGGAGTTATCAGCCTCAAAGAAATGTAAGTTAAGGTGCAAACAAGGTTTAGGCTTGCCTTGTGAGTTTGTGATCAATAAAAATTGATTAATAAACTAATTCAGCATCAAAAGTCAAAGCAGATAAAAACTTCTAGCACTAACTTAATGAAAGAAAATCAGTTTAGAGAGAGATTGAGAAAGTGCATCATTTAAAGTCCACAAGATGGAAAGGTGGTTTCGTTGTAGAAAAGAAAAGCAGAATTGCATAAAACTAATTTAAAAATAACAACAACAGTTATAATGTTGTGGTTAGGGTTAATGTAAACATTAAAATGTAGACTCCTTAAAAAAAAGCATAGAATGTTTTTAAAAATTAATTTTGTTAAATTTATATATTCATTTTAAAAGTTTTAAAAAATTGATTTCCTTGCAGGTTTATTTTTTGAACAAGAAAATCTTAATTGATTTAGTTTATTTTCACCTACATTTGTACTGCTGTTTTTCTTGTTATTCCAAACAGCAATGATAATAATGGCCGGAGGCATTGATGTTACCACAGAGTTCTATAAAGAAACCCAGCCTGGTATTGTAGTCTCTACAGATACACTAAGTGTGACCAGAGAATACAGTAATAATAAAACCATGGTAGTGGCTGGATTCCCATCTGGTAAATTCATTCATTTATTGCTCATTTTGTATCTAATCATTTCAGAAGTATAAAAAAAAAAGATTTTTAAATGAGTGTATTATAATATGCAAGAAAGTTAATAGTTTTTATTTGAAATATCCTTTCAATTTATAAATGTTTCCAATAATATTTTACAATTTGCCAGTCCAAAATGTTTAAGTATTTGCTATCCAATTAGAACTAATTGAGAAATGTTAATATGAAAGAAAATCATTTTAGAGAGAGATCAAGAGAGTGCTTCATTTAACTATTTATTCATTACATTATAGAGTTTTTCTTTTTACTGTTTTCAGGTGTATCTATTAAAGTATACATAGCTGCTAAAAGTCTTTTGATAGAATACAATGTGCCAAAAGATTATGAGAACTTCACTGTTGGATTACTTGGAAATTTTAATGGAAACACTGATGATGACTTTACTCTACCAAATGGAACAGTTCTGCCCAGAAACAGCAGTGAAAGAGAAATCTACCATAACTTTGCTAAAGCCTGTAAGTTTTGTTGTATTCAGCTTAGAACTCTGACATAACTGATAAATTACCAAATTTTCACAATTCCAAACAGGCTTTTTGTGATCCTCACTGATGTGCTGTAAACATGTAAGCTGTGTAATGCTTCTTTTAAAATCTAGATAAACTTGATAAATAAGACACACAATTTTAAATGCAATTTGCAGAGCAAGAGCAAATGAACCACCTTGATTTTGGAGTTGATTTTGGAGTCATCTTCTTAAGATAGATTGTTGAAAAACAAAATAAAATGTTACTATAACAATGATTTATTGCAATGGTTAACCTTTTAGTTATTCTTCATTACCTTAAAAATAGTTTGATGGCTAAGTGTTATAATGTTGAGAAATATTAATTTAGATTAATAATACCCAAATTACTTGAACTTTTTGGCCTATGAATTAATAATATTCAGCTCATCAAAACTTTAATCTATTATAATTTTGCAACCCACAGAGGCTTATTTTATTAGATTCCAATTACTTTTTTTTTGTTACAGCCCATGATAGAGTCAAAAATTTATTTGGCTCCTTGTCCAATAAGGTGTGCTGTTACTGACCTAGATAAAACATAAAAGCACATTACGTTAATTAGTTTTTAATAATAATCAAACAGGGGCAGTGAACTCCACAACCAGTGTTTTTAGTTATAACCCTGGAGAGAGTACAGAAACCTACCAACACCCAGAGTTTGAACCATTCTACAGAGATGAAGCTGATCCTACTGCTGTGGCCAAGGCTAAAGAACTATGTGGAGAAACTAATGATGCTTGTATATTTGATTATCTTGTAACTGGGGACAAGGAGTTTGCCACAACAACGAAACAAGCCAAAGAAGAAATGGAAGTCATTATTATAAGCTTAGGTACTGGGTATCTTTTTCATGAAACAAAAATTTACATATAAATAAATGTATCTTTACAATTCATAACTTCTACATGATTATAAGATGATTTTTTTTAGAACTTTAAAATGCTTAGTAATATTAATAATAATAACAATAATAATCTTTATTGTCCGTATGGAAATTTGTCTTACAATTTGTGCATTACACCAAACAAAAAATATTATAACTATAAGAAACCAAAGTGTACATTCACACCAGACTCACTCATAATTTAAATGTGACAATACCAGATTGTTCTTATTTAATGATTTGGTTGCCAGGGGAACAAAAGAGTGTTTGTGTCTGTTTGTCTTTGCTATCGGTGTCTTGAATCTCTTTTGTGATGGTAAAATCACAATTATTCATTGATAAAATTCATTAGTTTTTATATGCACAAATAAAAGTCATACAATGTTGTTTTTTTTTAAAGGAATCATAGTTATTTCTTGCAGCATTACATTTACTTACTTTGTTCAACTATTTCATTGCTTCACCAGCCAACACACCACCAACACTAACAGTAAGCAATGAAAGTCTGGACAGTAATGGTTACTGGTCTGTTAGGAATGGAACAGTTTCAACATTACAAGTTTTAGTTGATGATGTTGATGGAGACACTGTCAGCATTGAGATTCTGGTCAATACAACTGGACTCAGTCTTAATAGGACTGGGTTTATCTCTTATTTACCTAATACCAAGCAACCAATCTCTTTGAAGTAATGTTAATTTTTATCAATTTATAATGAAATAAAAAACATATCAGGCCTATGAAAAAATTTTGTGAATTAAAAATGTATTTTGTTAATCTGCAGATTGCGAGCAGTAGATTCCAAGGGCAGCTACTCTCCAGACTTGTATATCCCACTCCTAGTTTGCCTACAATGCAACAGCCATGGTACTTGTGACACTAAGACTGTTAGAGAAGAATATGAAAATGGAAAATTTAAAGTTCTATCTTGTAGTTGTCTGGCAGCATACACAGGTAGGACCTATGTGTAACTATATTATTTAGTCTATTTGTTGTTAAATTTTTCACAAGCATGTATGAGGCAGACTACTGTGTGCTGACCTTTTTTTTTCCCTCCTTTTAGTTACTTAACTGTTTGCTTCACTTGTCTGGCCTAGTCATTTTGTTTTATCACTGTCTTTTTGTAGATTTTATAATTTTTTTTGGCATAATATTTTTACCCACATATACAAGCAATATTTCTAATGATATGCTTTGAATTGAAAATTGATAGCTAGTTAGAGATATTGTGAATTATCAATATGCAGGCTTAGAAATATGCATTTTGAGGCCTTCTTACTTGGGTTACTAGACATCCATCAAGAGGAGCATATGTCCCCTTTTTTTGAGTCACGTTCTCCATCCCACTAACATTGTTGTTGACTTAAAGTGTGAAAATTTCTGGCTTTTACTTTTTTTATGGATGGATTCTTAGTCATTTGATTGTCTCAAAGGTGGCACAGTAGACAAGAGAGAAAATAGACTATCCATTGACTCTAAGATGAATTTTTATCACAAAGTCTTATATAAAGCAAATGTGGTAGATCTATTGTTGAACTTGTCAGATACAATGATTTTCCATTATTATCTGAAGGACAGGTGTGTTATTGTTTATGATTTTTTAAGATAGTTAACTTGACTTGGACTACATATGTATATCTCTAGGTCAATGAGCTGATGGTCTTGGCTAAAAACATTGTTAAAGAAATCAGAATTTATTTCTCTGTGAAGAGAAAAAGTGCTTTGACCATCCTTGTGTTTGCCAGAGTGACTTGGCAGAATTTAAGTCATTGGTTAACATGCATGACTAAATGCATGATGCATAGGATGTAATCATCTACTATTTTGAAGTAACATCTGTATTAAATAAGATAAGATCTTGGAGAGTTAATTGTCGCAAAAAAAAAACAGTTTTACAGAGGCCTACTTATTTAGAGCTTTAAAAAGTCTCAATTTTCCAGGCAAGGACTGTGAGTCAGAAGTGGATGGTTGTGCCAGTCAGCCATGTTTTAAAGGACAGACATGTACTGATCTAACTGCAGCTGAACAAGGAAATAGTACCATAGGCTACAAGTGTGGTCCTTGTCCTTCTGGGTTTCAGTCCTCAATGGGCACTTGTATAGGTCAGTTTAGTATTGACATTGTATTTTTAATTGCATGAAATCACATTTATTTTTAATGAGCTACTTTGAATTAAGTCAAACATTTTGTCTTTATATTGTTGTAAGTTAAGCCACTTTAATAACATTAAGTGCCTATGTAAAGCTTTTTTTTTTTACATTTCAAAACATTCATATTTTTCAGAATTCTTAAGTTGTATGTAATCTTTTTTTTTTTCTTTTAATCTGTGAAAGTATATATTTTACTTTGCCAATTCTATTTCCTACCTTCAGATGTAGATGAGTGTTTGAATAGTAAAGCCTGTGATCATTCATGCGTGAATACAGAAGGTTCCTTCACTTGTAGTTGCAGAAATGGGTTTAGACTTGATGCCACTGATAAGAAAACTTGTAAAGGTGAATACTTTTTGTTGTTGTCTGATAATGTTTTTTATCTTGAACACTGAGGTACAACTTATGTTTGCCTCCCTGTTATACCACTAAATGTAATATTCAATTAATCACTTAACACATCTTACCAGCACACAAACTTTTGTATCACAAACATAAGAGAAACACAAACTTAAGTATATTTTTTAGAATGGATGCACCATAAAGATCAGGTACCAGTATTACAACATATATAAATGTGCAAGTTTGTCATGCAGTACTTATACCTATTCGACATACATCTTTTAATTATCAAAAAGAGATTGCTAACAAAAGCTTATCTACCAGTCCTTTGGATGACCAAAACACTTTTAATATAAAAGAAAATATAAATAAGTTAGAGAATATTTTATATGTATGGACCACAAATAAATAACATGACAAAAAGAATATATCATGTTCTTTTAAAGCAGCTTTTATTGACTTAACTGCTTATATATGACTGTTGTGTGAGTATCAACTTATTTTTTAAAATATGCTATATACTTGTTTGCTTTTTTTACGAGAAACACACAGTACAAGAATTGACCTAAGTTGTATTTTACTATGAGAATCAAATGTAATTCAAAATGGAATATGGGATGTAAGAATTCGAATCAAAATGGAGACTCCAAATTTTTATTACATAATTTTTGGGACAGTTTAGATAAAAAAAAAAAGCAACACATTTTCCAAGATGCTCAAGCTTTTGCATGATATGGAGTATAGGGATCAATCATAAAAAATAGTATTTAAATGGATTTACACAAGGTTTTCTGTGATTTAATTTGTCTTGGTGGGCAGGTCTGAAGCACTTCTTTAGATGTTAGATTTTTATGCATGATGCCTGTCATTAGGCTTGTTATTTTTTATAGTAGCACTATATTATTAATGAAAAAATTGTATTACAGATATCAATGAGTGTGAAGAAAGGTCCTCAAGTTGTCTACATAAGTGCACCAACACACCAGGAAGCTATAATTGTTCTTGTTATACAGGTTACATACTGGATCCTGATGGTTACACATGTAATATAGGTAATAATGTTCTTCAGAGTTAAAAGATTATTACATCTTAGCCCAAACCTCCTACAGGATGGTGGGGATAGTAGAGGATAGGGTTCAAATCTGGAATTATCAAGACCATCAAATGACAGCCCAGAGCACATACCACACCACCAGGCAACCATATTTAATGAATGAGAAGCACATGCTCATTAATTTATGGAGATGATGAGAGTTCTGACTGAGGAGATGGGTACTGGTCAGAATTTTGATGGAGAGCGGATTTTTAGAAGTAGGTTAGAAACTTGGCAGCTGTGGCACCACTGCCATTGATGAGTCTGTCTATTTAATTTGATTTAATTTAATTTTATTTGCTCAGCAGGAGCTTGTAATGCAACATTACTATTTATATATTTTGTATTTAAGTAAAAAAAAAACACAATCTTTTTTTACTTTTACAAGAAGCTGATTATTTTTTTTAGTTTTGTTCATTTTAGATAAGATAATTTATTATTATCTTTTATCATTGTGATTGAAAGGCTGACTCATGATAGCCTGATCTATTCCATGTCAGATGATTCTATCAAAGAAAAGTGTTATGACTGTCAACAAGTTTGTATCACTGGGGAGAATGTGACCTGTGGGTGTAGGCTGGGATATGAACCAAATCCCAAGTCTATTAATGATTGTCAAGGTAATAAAGCTGTACACATTGCAGTAGTGGTTTTTTCTTTTACGTACTGTTTTTTTTTACCTTTAATAAATAGTTATTTAAATTGATGAATATTTTATTTTTTAAATCATTTTTTTATTATTAGAATAATATTTTCTATTTAAGAATTTATCTATTTATCTATTGAAGTTTAGAGAAAAATAAATAAATATATATATATATATATACAGAGTTTTTTTGTGATGGTACACACCAGTACGGTGTCTCTGCACCTGTTTCAATGTGGTGAAAAAATAATTACTTTTCTTGTATTTTAACGTTTATTATTAATTTATTAGTTGTTAAAAGTTAGGCAATCCATCTCTGAGTTGAAATTGAAATTTGTATTTAATATTTCAGATATAGATGAGTGTAAATATGGCAACCAGCCTTGTAGCCAGCAGTGCATCAATTTAGATGGTTCCTATGAATGTTCATGTTATACTGGGTACAAATTGTCATCAGACAAAGTCTCATGTTCTGGTAGGCTGAATTATGTCATGATTGTGTACAAACTAGCTATTTCTTTGTTGATAAAGTGTTTTAATAAAAGTGTGAAGTTGTGGGCTTCTATTTAAATATTGTTAGCTTCAGGTTCAGACTCAATAAATTAACTAGATATTACATCTGTTACTTAGGTGTAGGGGCACTGTGAATTCATGTAACCAAATGACTCCATTTGTCCTGGTCAGCAGCTGATCTTAGCAGAATATCAAGAGAGAGGCTGGTCCATTGTTTTAGGTTGTCCAGCCAGCTTTTCTTTTGACGACTCTTTCTTCTTGCTCCTATTACTGTACCTTTGATTGTGAGTCATGTCTTACAATACTACCAAACCAGCTCAGCTATCGGCTCTTTGCAGTATTGAAGAGTTTCTTTTTTTGCCAGCCACAGTGTTCACTTGTAAAAGTACAAACGCATTTTTTTCTGCTTTTTCAATGTGAAATATGTGACTTAATAAATTATAGTCCACATATTGTGGTGACATAAACCAATCCTTTATATTTAAATACAGTTTATATAACCAGCAACTATTTCTTTATTTCTTCAGAATATATTATTTACTAACAAATCAGAGACAAATATGATCTAAATTTTTTTTGTTTTTTTTTGAACATTTATTATGACATTCATTTGTCTTCAGCTTGTGAGGCTCCTTACTATGGCAACAACTGTGCCAGTACCTGCCAGTGTAATGGACGTGGAACATGTAATGCCATCCGAGGCTGTGTGTGTAATGAGCACTGGTCAGGGGAGAACTGTGAGATTGATGTGGATGAATGTCTCCAGCCCACAGCTTGTGCTGAAGGTCTAGTCTGTAGGAACACAGTAGGAGCATTCCAATGTGTTTGTCCAACAGGATACAAGATGAACAACACACAGTGTATAGGTGAGTTCACTTATGTTTAGATGGCTATAGATATGTCAATTAATATTCTTTATAAAGCAGTTGATGTCATGTTTATTTAAATGTAGCAGAAAAAGTCTAGGGCTAATGTGCAATGAGCTAACTGATGTCCAAATGTAGGCCTTACTTCAACAAGTGAAATCAGTAACAATATGTTGCCATGTCAGTGGCATGGCAACATATCTAAATATCTAAATGCTTGGCTTCCAAACCGGAGGGTCTAGAGTTCAAATCCTGGTGAAGACTGTAATTTTTAATTTTGAGTCCACCCAACTCTACTGGGTACATGGCATTAGTTGGGAAAAATTATAGATGGTTGGTCATTGTGCTGGCTACAATGACACCCTCGTTAACCATGGGCCACAAAAACAGATGACCTTTATATCTTCTGCCCTATAGACCACATGGTCTCAAAGGGAGAACTATTTTGCCATCTAGCATCCTTGTAAACTATTGAACTTGTACTGCTAGTGCTATATTTACAGCTACAACATATTTCTTTTGTTACAATATCTGAGTATAAATTGAGATGCAAATTACATTTGCATTGAAAGCAACAATCTATTTACATATTCTTCCATCCAGACATCAACGAGTGTACAGACCCAACAGTCAACACAACATGTGATCTAAATGTTCAAGTCTGTGTGAACAACATTGGCAGCTACAGCTGTGATTGCAAGAAAGGATATGCCAGGAATAATGAAGGCCTCTGTATAGGTAGGTAGTTTACATATTTTAGATTGACTTCTTAGTTATTTTACTTAAGATAACCAGCTCCATAAAAGGATGTGTAGGTGTGCATCACAACTAATCTAATATTACTTTTGTACTTTTGTTACTGTTATTGTTCTGTTGAGTGTATTTTCAGTTTTTATATTTCAGTGCATTCCTGTTCTCTCATAAGAAACTACTTGACCTAAAAATGAATAAAGCAAAGTATAAATTCAAGGCTATAAACTCTGGATACTTGTATTAATAAATTCTCAAAGAATAAATAGATGAATAAAAATGAAATCCCGTAAATAGTTTTGTGAAGCTGGACTGCAAATATTACTGTCTTCATTCCGGTCCACTAAATCACTCTGGGTTTCACACTTTTTTTATAGTGTTTACAAACATTTGGCCATTACTTGATAAATCTTTAATTTGAAACTGCCAGTTTAGTTCCATTGACATTGTAGAGCATTTGAATGTATGGCTTAATAATATTTTTTTTCCAAATCACAAGTAGATTAAGCCCCTTTTGTCTGTGACAACAAATCAAAGAGTATATTAAGCCCCTTTGTTAAAACATAAACTCATGGACAATATAATTTTAAACACTTTAATGTTTTACAGCTCTTTTATCTTGCAGCATGTCTTCTTTTTCTGCTTGATGTGATTTCCCTGCTTCTACATAGCAGTATATACATTAGATATTGTCCTTGCAAAACCAAATATTAACTATACCTGTTTAGAAGCTGAGGAGGAAGATAGATTAAGGTTAAAGTTTTGGACATATTTGATTTTTTTTCTAACTTGTGTGAACAATATATCATCATCTTCACAAAATTAAAACTATTTTAGTTGTTTTTTTTTTCAAATTGATTTGTAATTGATAGAAAACTTCAAATTTTATTTTGCATTCAAGACTTACTAATATTAATTTGGCTTCTAGCAATCTATTATATAGGTATGTTCTTATGTGATCAAAACAGTCTCTTTTTTGGATTTTCAGACATAGATGAGTGTAGTAGTCATATAGATAAGTGCCAACAGTCTTGTGAGAACAAAGCAGGAAGTTATAATTGTCTTTGTTATCAAGGTTATTTGTTAGATGATGACAGGAAGTCTTGTATCAAAGGTAAATTCTATTTATCTATCAGTGCACATTAATATTTCCTTTGTTTACTTTTTTTAAAGTTTGTTTTTTAATTCATTAACATGTCTACAATTAGCTCACTAATAATTATTGTAAGATACTGCATTGCCTTGACCACCTGTGGAAAATGGTTACGTCTGCACTGGATGTGGCAAAGTATCTGGGGCTGCGTAGCCGCTGGAACTACTGTATTTCTCATTAATCTTTAGACTTGAAGACATGCCTCATTATTTCTTATTGTAAAATATCTATGACTAATATTCTTATTAAACTTGAAATTTGTAAATCTATTCGCAGTCAAAGATCCATGTGCCTCTTCAAACCTGACCTGTAGCTATGGATGTAGAATAAATTCCAATGATGAATATGAATGTTTTTGTCCAAGGGGCTTCACTCTGACTGGTCAAGATAAATGTAAAGGTTGGAGACTGTTTTATTGACATGTAGTTCAATTTATAATCACACTATCTTAACCTTTCAAAGCTTAATTATTCCTTTATAAAGAGAAACTATTAGTATTAGAAACTATGGATGGCTCTCATGAGGTATACACTCTGGACTGTTGTTTCAAAGGTCCTGATTCAAACCCTGCCCACTGCCACTCACTGCCATCATGTGGAGGTTTGGGCTGGTAATAATCTTAAATTCTGAAGGAAAATCAAAAACATATACAACAAATGTTGTTGAAACAAAACTTTTATTCAGCATTTAGCAAATGTCAAAAACTTGTGTAGGATAGCTGGAGACAATGTTGAGCAGAACATTCCTGATGACTGTCCAGAACATTTATTATAATATTCTTAGAAGTGGGAATAGTCATGAAATGATTTAATGCTTGAATTTAAGATCTTAAGTTCAATTATCAGTGGCGGGTAGGATTTTTTTTTATCATTTTTGAAATATTTTATATATTACAGACATTACTTCAAAAAAGAAGATAATTGCACCTTTAAATTCTATCCCATTTCTAATAAATAGCCTGAATTTTAAAATCTTTTTTTCTTTAAAAAGGGGAGGGGAGACAGAATAATAAATCCGGATATTTGTTATGCTATTCACATTTATCCTTCATCATCAAAAAGGTGAACATTGAATTGCCTTATCTTATCATGGACTATAATAGGCCATGATTTCATGTTTTGGCTATAAATTTGTTCATTCTCTATCACAACATAAGTCTATGTAGTTAATTAGATACTGTATAATAAAATCATTTACATTAATTTTTTTTTTTAAATGTTTTATGTTATTTACAGATATCAATGAGTGTGCCTTAAGTGAAACAAACTTGTGTTCCAACAAAAATGGTTGTATCAATACAAATGGAAGTTTTGTTTGTTCTTGTGAAGTTGGCTTTAAGTTGGACAATGATAACAGATCTTGTGCTAGTAAGTTCAAGATATTTTTCTAAATCAAAGTGACTATAGCCTAGTATAATTTTTAATTACATCTCCTATAAGAAAACTCAAAACAATATAGAAATACATAGGCAAAGACCTCTACACTAAAATAAGAATGATATGCTCCCTAGTCATTGCCACATACTTATATGCTTGCAAATCTTGGTTACTGACTGCAGAACTAGTGAGGAGGATCCTAGCAATGGAATCCAGATGCTACAGAAAGGTTCTTAGGTATCACATAGAAAGATCATATCAGCAATGAAGAGATTAGAGACAGGATGTACAGCCATTGGATCCTATGATGATCCCCTAACTACTGTAAAAAAAAATGCTAATTAAAACTCTAGGGCCATATTACAAGGTCCTCAGATTTTGCTAAAACCTTCCTTCAGGGAACAGTACCAAGAAAAAAGAAGAAGAGGCAGAGAAAGCTATGGGAAAACAACTTAAAAGAATGGATTAACCTGTCATTGAATGAGATTCTAACAGGAAAAAGGCGGTGAGGAATGGAGAAAGATAGTCAACAGATCTTGTGTGGTTCCCCAACCATCCAATAGAGTAAGGGTTAGCTGAAAGTGATGTGAAAATATTTGTATAATCAATAACAAATCCTAAGTAAATATATACATTTGGTTATTTTTAGCTTGCAATAATGGTACGTGGGGTCTACAGTGTGCTAACAGTTGTGCTTGTGGACTTGGAGCTGATCATTGTGACAGCAAAACTGGATGCGTTTGTAAAGTTGGATACACAGGTCAGTTTGGTCTTTTTGCATTATCTGTTTCACTTAGCTTTTAGCACTTTTTAAATAAGCTTTAAATCATACATCCCCATTGTTTCTAAGTTTGAAGAATAAAAAATGTTGTAAACTGTTTAATATATTAGGACATGACTTTACATTTTCCCTTTTAGTTCTGTGTTGTTGTTTTTTTACCAAACTTGTCTCCTTTCCTAGGTAAACACTGTGAAAGTGACATAGATGAATGTAAAAATGGTAATCTTAAATGTAACAGTACTGAGAAGTGTCTGAACCTACCTGGAACTGCTACCTGTAAATGTCAGGATGGATATGAACGAGTTAATGGATCTTGTCAAGGTGAGTAATAACACTTAATTAACAATTAACTTAATGTTTGAAACATTTTTTTTACAAATTTGAATTGAAAATATCAATAACTATTTACTACATAAACTAATGATCAGATTTATTTATTAACTAAATAGTAGTGATGATTTTTATATAGATTGTTTAATAAAATGACTACTTTGTGCTTGACACCTTATGCCAACTATCATCATTTTGAAACTCTTTTTCTCTAAGCTGGCTATATTAAGTGTTTTTTTTTTTTTAAATTGAAGATATCAATGAATGCAGCAGTGTCCTTACCAATAACTGTAGTCAGCTGTGTAGAAACACTGAAGGAGGCTATGAATGTTCCTGTTATGCTGGATATAGCTATGACAGCAAAACATTCACTTGTAATGGTAAGATTACAGTCTTGTTAGTAATATCTTTTATTAATGGCTACTTTTGTTCACGTTTGAAAAGGCTTTTGTTTGAATTTATTTTCAGTCACCTCAAAACATTAATGGATGTTTGGAAATATGATAATTATTAGACACTGCTATTATGTGCTATATACTTGTGATTTATGACATAGCTGAAACCAAATGGTGGATGAAAAAGTGGTAGAAGATTGGCAGTGTACTAAAAAAAAAACATATAGTGTGATGCTATATTAATTTTGCACATAGTTTTAGTTTCCTTCATAGCACATTGTTTAAAAAAGCTTTTTTTTTCAAACCCACTTCTTATTCTCTGGTCAAGTTAAAATTTTGCACAATTATTCATAGTTGATGACAATACAGGAATCAATAAAAAAAAATTAACTTTTAGCTAATCAGTTAGTGGTAGTTAAGTACTTTAGTTTTATATAGAAACAAGGGAGTTTAATCTGAGATATGGCACTTATTGTTTTTTAAAAAGTATTATTTATATTTTGCTTGTTTTATTGTCATATCAGTGTTTTCAAACAGGACATGAAATACAGAATGAATTGGTTAATAATCTATTCTAACTCTCTTATAATACCGTTTTTAAACCTGATATATATAAGTTCTGTTCAATTTCCAGATATTGATGAGTGTAAGCTGCCAACATCTAAATGTGAACAGTTGTGTATCAACACTGATGGAAGTTATCGTTGCTCTTGTACATCAGATCTTACCTTATTAGCTGATGGAGTCTCCTGTAGAGGTAAACAAAACTGCTCCATTAACTTATAATCTCTGTTTTTTTTTATAGTTTTTTTGTTGTTTTGTTTTTGTTTTTATTAGTCTCATTCAGAGTAAAAAAAATAAATAATTTGTTTATTGTAATTAATTGTTACAAGCCAAGCTAACAAATGTGGGAAGCATTGTATTATATTTAAAATAGTTCTGTTCAATTTTAGCCTGTAGCATACTTTGATAGCCCTTTTCACTAATCTGCTAATTCTTACTAGAATGGTTAAAAATAACTCAGGAATTTCAAGATGAATAGATCTATTTGGAGGCTAGTGGATTTATCAGGAAGGGTATAACTTACTTTAAGTAGTAAATGGTAGACAAGAAGGTTATCAGGTTATCTTTGATAAGTGTGATTTCTTTTGTTGTACAAGTTTCAGATGTTTCTTCATTCATGATTATTGTAATTATTAAAATTATTATATCCTAGCTAGCCCAAACCTCATGCAGGCTGGTAGGAAATGGAAGTGAAAAAGTTTTGAACTCAGGACCCTGATGATAATGATTCCATAGCAATTTTAGTAAAACTATTGCATTAATTTTGTTTAGATCATCTGTTTCTGAGGCCTACGGTAAATGAGAAACAGATGACCTTTACATCATCTGCCCTATAGACCACAAGAGGAAACTTTACTTTTTTAACTATTGCATTAACAATAATAATAATACTGATTCTTTAATATCAAATATTGTAATATTGGAATACTAGTGTATGTGTTCATGATGCAGATTAAGATCAATGGATTAAAGTGATCAAGTTTATGCTTTATCAAGTTTCTCAGTGTTTTTCTACTAAATCTACAAACTCCCATTATACTTGACTGGAATTATAAAAATTACTTCATGCTCTCAGTCAGTGCGACATTTATAGAATTATTTTGCTGAAATATAATATAGAAATAATCATTGTTGTAAGCATGACTAATGGAAAAACCAATGGAGAGGTTCTTTGTTTGAGACTATCTATAAATTAGAAAATAGATAGCCTAGTGTATGACTTAAATGGTTTGTCGATGATGAAAGCAAATGATGAAATATCAAGTAGAACTTTACTAGCACATTTATTTTATTCAAGGTATTACTTTATGTCAGTAAATCATAATATTTCTAGCTTCTCTGCCTTGTGTCAACAAGACTGACTGCAGCAATGATTGTGCTCTGATCAATGGAACTGACACTTGTCTTTGTCCTAGAGGAACAAAATTGGCTGCAGATGGGAAAACTTGTCAAGGTATCTACATAACCATTGAAGAAGAACATTCTGAAGATTTTTACTGAAGTATTGGTAAAAATCTAATAACTTAGGGAAATGGCTTTTATATTATTGGTAGATATAGTTTTAAGGACAGACTTCTTCCCCTTTAGATAAGATTTTTTTTAAAGGGATTTCTTTATATTTAGCATGTTAAACATATACATTTTTTCATATTCGTTTTAATTTTAATGTTTATAAATTACTTTATGCAATACATTATAGAAGAAAAATAGTATTCATTTAATTAAAAAAAAAGAATTCTTAAAAAAAAATTCAGATTGTTATATGTCTGTATTATATAAGATAATATAAGAAGATAAAGCATTAAATACATGCATTGGTTATGGCATGCGACATTAGTGAGCTTTTGTGGCCTGTGACCAGTCATTTCATCCCCAGTCACTTCATGCCCGGTCACTTCATCCTCAGTCATTTCATCCCCTGGTCACTTCATCTCCCGGTCAATTCATTCCTGGTCATTTCATCCCCAATTAAATATTTTATATATAAATATGATTATGTAGAATGCTTTTTGACATTTTATGACATGTTACTAATGGGTTTATAGTGTTTCCTCTTCCACTTTGTATTCTTAATGAGAAATCTTATATTATATTGTAAATCTGGGTGTGTACTTAGCTATAGCGCTTCTATTGGATGTGGGGAATGTAATATTTACAATATTATCCTAATCAAAGGCCACGGTTTGGTGGAAGTGGTGAAAATCATTTGAGAGATAGAAGTGCGATTACAATAATTATGATCATGCCACTGATAAGTTATCATCAAAGGCCAAGGTGAGGTGAAAGTATGACCATGTTTCACTTTATTTTATTTTTCAATCCCTCTTTCTTGAAAATGGGCGCGTCATTTTTGCTTTAATTCCTTTTAAACATTAGTGTGTTACAATTTGTCATTTAAATAAAAAATGAATACATTTAATATTGCTTGTTTCAAGATTTTTAAAATTACAATTTGTTAGACAAAAATGATCAGATGATGAAAATATCAGGGGATGAATCGACCGGGGATGAAGTGACCAGGGGATGAAATGACCAGGGTGAAGTGACCAGGGGATGAAATGACCAGGGATGAAGTGACCGGGGATGAAATGACCTGGAACCTTTGTGGCCATATACTTTAAAGTCTTGAGTTCATATCCCTTTGAAGGCTGGCTTTTTCATTATAATTCTAGACCATCTTTGATTACAGCTATCTCTAATTTTTACTTGATATAACTTGTGGAGGGCACATGACATTGTTGCAGCCATATGACATTGTTGCAGCCACATGCCATTGTTGCAGCCACATGACACTGTTGCAGCCACATGACACTGTTGCTGTAAAAATAAATGTTTCCTTTTTCTTTCTTAACTTTTAATAATTACTAGAGTAAACAGTACTAGTAAAAGTAGTTAAGTCATGTGTTTTTTTTCCTTAATTTAAATAGTTAATAGTAATATACTTTTCCTAATATAGAATGTGGACAAAACTACTATGGACCATCTTGTGCTTTGGTGTGTCAGTGTGAGACAGGATGGAAATGTGACAATGTTAATGGATCATGTTACAGTTTATATACTAAAGGTACATTTTTCTCTCATCACATATTAAGTATAAGCAAGCATTTAGCATTTCATTTCAAAGACTTATTACATTGACTTCTATGTTAATAGTTTACATCTAAAAAAAATCTATATTCAACATAGGCAAGATAGGAATAGATATATTAAATTTAAACATTTGCAATGATTCCTCGTATTTGGATAATTTGGCCCTCAAAAGATGCAGTAAGATTTAATAAACTAGTAAGATTTAATGAACTAACTTAAGTTAATTTTTTGTATAGAAATGCCACTGCGGAGGTTATGACTTGCTCACATTAAAAATTGTATATATTTTATTACTTAATTACTAATGAAAAATTGCTTGCACAATAACAGTGGCAAGTTTGCTGCAAGTTTCCAAACATTTTCAAAATAATGAGGCTAACCTATATTGAAAGATGATAGTGTATTAAATCCAGGAGTATTTATTATAGAATAAATGTAATTTGAAGAAATAATATTAAAATAATTATTCTAAAAATTTATTTTAAGAAATCAATTTTTGTTTAATTCAAATAATATTGTAATCTAAAAAAATTGGCCAGTACAGATATTCAACCTACAACATTCAGTACTAGTATGACACTCAACCCAACTTAGCTAACCAGCTTTATGGCAAATTTAGAAATTTAAAAAACATCTAAATGAATCCAAAACAACATGGCTCCCAAGATTTTGCTTCCAAAAGCTAACTAATTACTTTAATCAATTCAGTCCTTATTGAAGTGATCTTTTTGAAAATGTTTAGTCACACAACATGAGTTTATGTGCAAAATTTCACCTCAGTAGTATAGTGAAAATATTCAAAATAAATGATTCAAACATTTCTTTTTTTTTTTGAAATTATAACGAAAGACGAGAGTGTAGGAATCAAAAAATTATTTCACATGTTAAGTGGAGCTACATTAAAGAATGACTGATAGATTTATTTATTAAACGAATTTGTAAAAAACTCTAGATTTGTCTTTTATGTTAACAGAGATCTCCTCCTATAACTACACTCTCACTTTTGGCTGGGACGTGTCTAATGTAAATTTAGACAGAGATAGTGAGGACCACAAGAAGGTGAAAGATGAATGTGAGACTCGGGCAAGTTCTGATAGAATTTATTTTATCTATGATTGGCTTAAATTTATTGTTGATGTATGTTAAGTGTAAATGTAGTAGTTATTATGACAGAAGTTATTTAACTTAGCAATACATTTGACAAAAAAAATTTGTTGACAAAAAATATAAAACTGTTTGCATAACTGTATTAAAGATATGGTAAATAATCATCTCCCTTACTAAATAACCTCATTTTTGTTACTATAGTTATAAAAATGGTGTATTTTTATGAAAAAACTGCTTGCATAGTTGATTTATAAAATAAAAATTTTCACTTTCAGAAAAGAAAAAAGTAGCGTTGCATCAGAACTTTGAAAGGTTTAAAATATCATGATGTCCAATTTTTCATATCTTTTCTAGTTTATGAGATATAAACGGGACTGACAGACAGACCACACAAAACTAATATTGTCTATTCCTCTTTCGGGGGCGGCTAAAAAAACACAACCTAGGCACATTTATTTCATAAGCTATTCTTATTAGTTGTCTGCAGGAAACGTGGTAAAATATTTAGGTCACAACGTGGTTTGCATAGTCATTTCAAACACTGCACTCATCCTTAATCTTCGGAATCAAAGACATTACCAATATCTATTAGTGCTCTGTTTTTCCTAGTGCCATTACATGAATCTGTCAGGAAATACCTATGATTAGTAGAGTTAGGTCTCTAGTTGCACACTTAGATTGACTAACTGGTATGTGTAAAACATATTTATCTTCATCTTTGAAAGAATGTCTGTGATTTATAAGATAATAATGTATTACATTTTTTTTTCCAGATGACCAAAACCTTAAGAGAGAAAAAAGTGGATGTGGTCCTATTTTCCATTACAAATCTCAGGTTTCATTTTTTGTTTGTTTAATATAAATATATATTTTTTTTAAACCTAGAACTTGCTTGCATTTGAATTTGTAATGTGCACATACTTGTCTACCAAAATGCAAATCAAATATTGCTTTTAGAACATAGTATCTCAATAATCCAGATTTAGTGGTCTTAGTTCACCAACTCGTGACACAGATATGCTAATTTCTAAGATTTTCTGTCTAAATTTTTTAACCAGAACATTCAAAAAATGCATTCTCTGCATAAATAGTTAAATTTTAGCATTGAAAAATGAATACATTTGCTATGAAACACTGACTGGAATTGTTAAACATTTATAATTTCAGTTAATGCTCAGTATAGTAACAGTGCACATCAGATATTAATTATATTAATAAGTACAATGCATCTCCATTTGATATGTCAACCTCTTCTCTTTTTCTAGACCTTTTTTTCTATAACTTACTTTCTTTCTGCTAACAACTTTTTCATGGCTAGCTTCCCCATGTTATTTTTTTTTCATCCACTAAATCTTTATCCATGGCTTCAAGAGCACATTTTTCCCTTTCTACCAATCTTCCTTGCATTTAACATTCAAGTCCCATCATCATCATCTTTCCTTTGCATTCCTCATGGAACATAGGGCATCAGTAAAAACACATCACTCTCCATGGTCTTTTGCTAGTTATATGGCTTCCCAGCTCTTTTCTGTCCTTCTTTTTGGTCTTCCTCTACATCTTGTGCCCTGGGGGTTCCACTCTAAGGCCTGTCTAGCTCTCTTGGTATCTTTTCTAAGAGTGTGACCAATCCATCTCCACTTTCTCTCAAGTCCAATAGCAAATTACATTAAAAGTCCCTAATTTATGAAGGAAATGCATTTATGACATCAAATATTAGAAATATATATTCTAAACTTATAAAATAAATGTCTTTTTTTGCTATTGTATATCTTCTTTTACTGCTCTCTATCATTACCTCATTGCTTCAATAGAAGTTCTGATTTGGTAAGTTTAAGTTTGAAAACCTACATAGTTGATCTGAAATTATTTTTTTTTCTATTCTTTTCACCTCCCACTCCAGAAAGGGCAGCCTCATCATAGACTTTATATTATTCATCAACAAAAGTTCCTCCAGTAATTCTCCAAGCAGTTTGACTATTGCACTGAATGCAATCAAGTCAGAAGGAATCTTTCTCAATGGCAGCAAAATATTTATAACAAGCTTCACATTGATTGGTAGGAATTAGTCTTAATTTATTAGCTTTAATGACAATGATATAGATTAGTGGGACTATTATTTATTGATATTTGTTATTTAAGTGGTAACTTCATGTAACAAGTGCTATAAAGTGTACAATTTACAATGGTTGCACTTGTAAAGTAAAGTAAAATTCCCCTTTCAGACCTTGTGATCTATAGAGCAGATGATGTAAAGATCATCTGATTGTGGTGAAATAGTTACTATTTGTTTATGTTTGTGTAACGTCGTGAGAATGTGTTCACAACATTGATTTAGCGTGTTACTGTCCAAGTCTCTTTTGTCAGTTCATGTGTCGTTCTAGTTTAATAAAGCCTTGTTTTAGGTTACTCTTCAGTGTTCCGTTATTTCTTATTACACTGATTCTGTGGCCTACGGTTTACGAGGGTGTCATGTGGCTAGCACAACCACCAACCTTTTTAACTTTTCCCCAACTAATGTCAGGTACCCATTAGAGCTGGGTGGACTCAGAGGCGCCCCAAAGTACCAAAATTTAAAATCTCAGTCTTCACCAGGATTTGAACCCAGTACACCTGGTTCAGAATCCAAACACTTTACCCCTCATCCGGTTGCACTTGTATCAAATCATAATTTTTAATACAGTTTTATTTTAGTGCATATGATTTTACAAAAATGCATCAAACTTGAGAAACAAATGCAAGGGGATTGTTGTTGTAAAAAGTTACCTGAAATACTTGTCTTAATAAATATTGATTATCTTAATAAAATCTTTCATAATAATACTAATAATCTTAATTATCCATGAGGACATTTTTCTTACAATCTGTGCATCAAAAACAAACGACAACATTACCTAAGGAAACAAAATATGCATTCACCCTAGTTTCACTCAAATGTAACAGGTGAAATGTTTACATCAGATAGATCAATTCTATTCAATTCTTTGATTGCCAGGGGAACAAAGGAGTTTTTGTGTCAGTTTGCTATTGTAAACAGTATCTTGTATCTCCTTTTAAAATATAATTTACTTACCAAATAGGTTGAAAATTCATGCTGTTTACTGTTTGTTCTATAGATACTTCCCATATTTGTGAAGCAAGACAGCAGACTAACCCATGCAAGTCTTCAGAAGTATGTCAAGTTCAAGGAAACATGGCAGTGTGCATGTAAGGGAAATAGTTTTTACACTGAGATAACATTGTAAAGGAAATAGTATTTGGGAAATAGTTTTTACACTGAGATAGCAATGCTATACACTATTAGAAAATTAAAGATGGGGTATTAAAATAAATATTTTTAAAATTTTTACATTTTTGTTACATTACATTTTTAGTGGCCCCTCAGGGCCCTGAAAGGGGAAACGCTGCAACTAGTTTTGTGTGGTCCATCTGTCCATCCATTCCATTTAGATTGCCAAAACTATAAGATCAAAGAATCTGATAATGTATTTTAGATCTTGCAAAGTTCTGGTGCAACAACTACATTTTATTTTCTGAAAATGAACAGTTTTGTTTTTAATTTAATTATTCAAGTTTTTTTTTTATTCAAAAGTACTCCACTTTTTAAATAAAAGATCACAGGGGAATTTAGTCATTTTTTTCATTGATAACTCTGGCTCATTGATGGCTCGAGTACAAAAACATAACAGCATGATCATATCAAAGAATTGATATGGTGCTAATATATTATCAATATCTAGATTTAGATAGATTATTTTGGCCAAGTCAATGAATGCCTCTAGTTCAGTTTGTTTTGAAGTGAAAAACAATGCCAAAATATCATTTGAAATCTCCCTTTTGGCTTATGTTACATTTTTCTGGCCAAAGGGTCCAAAAGTCTCATTATCGATTTTATTAATGTAGGTTAAGAATTAGCATTTTTTATACATATAAATTAGTTAAATACACAATGATTTGTGTTAATAAATATTGGTGGATACCAGAGGTTTGTAATATTGTAATTTATTTATAATTATTTTGCTTTGAAATAATATAGTTGAACCTTGATAGTTTGTTAGTTATTGGGCCAGGATGGTGTCAGATTATTGAGAATGTTGGATTACCAAAGTTTAGCTGTACTTCAAAGAATTCAGCCATATATTTCAAGAAAGTTATATTTATGATTTGCTACAATAAGCACATCCATTGTAATGGCTGATGGGTAATGAGGGTGTCATGTGACCAGCAAAATGCCTTCACTTCCTCTCCATTGCTCACCCATAAGTTCAAAATCCCAATCTTCACTCCAGCAACATGTGCTTGCGAGGCATGGAAGTTATCTCCCTAAATTGAGATATGACTAAATGTGTTTCAGCAAAAAAAGGTTACAAAGATAGGGTCTCAAACAAAAAAATTCTATGCCGAACTGGGACTTGACCACCTAATGAGGTTCTGACAGAGCATTGTATGAGGTTTGCTGAACATGTTCTCTGACAGAATTCGTTATTCATACCAAGAGTTGCAATGATTTGAAGGCTAGTATGAGGAAAGCACAAACAGAGACATCCTCATATAAACTGGCACCACACTTTCATGGTGGACCTTAGAGCAGTGGACATCAGGTGGGAAAAGGCTTCAGGCATAACCAGTGACATCTTTTTGTAAACAGTTTGCCACCCACGCAGGGAATAGCATGGGAGGATCTGAGTAAGTCTAAGTAAAGTCTTCAATCAGCCATTATGCCCCTTCAGAGGAGTTATAAGATACAGATAAATGCTAATGTATGGCTTGTCCATTCAATGAAAAAATTGTATATATGTTAAGTAGGATTGTATTCTTTCTGCAAATTAAAAAAAAATATTTTTAATCCTTTTTTTTTTCTTTCAGACCAGTAGAAACAAACAAAGGTAAAAATATGTATATATTTCATGAAAGAATTAAGGAAAGTTAATACATTTTTTTTTAGTTCCAATACTTCAAAATAATAGAGATTAGTCAGCAACCTTTGCTGTTGCAAGGCATCACAAAAACTTTGTGGGAATAACGTAGGCTTATGTTCAGGAATAGCTGGGTTGAAATTTGAATTTTTTTGAACAAATTTAATTTCTTCCTTCCTTCCCCAAACAAGAACAACAAACAATTATAGATCTAGATTAAAAGGCCCTCATGTCAACTGTGATACCCTCTTGGATTTTCTGTTCTTGGTCTACATTTAATGGTAATAAAAAAAGTACACTTTTAAATGCTAAAGACTTCATATAGATATTCTGCTATCTTAGAAAAAAAAAAGATCAGTTTGGTTTTATTAATGTTTTTGTTTATTTTGACAATGTATAAAAAAAATTCAGTGAAAGCAAATACATGTATTCTCTTTCACTCCCAGAAAACAACCAACTCCAATCACTCACATAACTCCCCTTGTCATAGAACACAATTAAAACATTCAGTCCAATGTAATGAGAATGCCATTCATCATCATTATGCCCTGGAAATATACAAACAAAGAAATGTAACTCTTGCATACCTTAATAACAAGGTAATACTACAATCAATCTCATCAACACACTCAAAATAAATATACAACCCCACAATTAACTTGACAGTTACCCTTTCGGTTTATTTACTTTTGGCTTTTGTTGTGAAAAAGAATTCTATAACAAAACTGTTATGATGCTTTCTATTCAGATTTGATTTTGGGACTGGCTATAGGACTTCCATTGTCGGTTGCTTTTTGTGGTATTGTTATTGCCATAGCTGTCTGCAAATATATTAAAAAGAAAAAGGCAAGAATGTTGTCTTCAACAGAATCTCTTCATTCGAGTACTCTACAAAAGGACAGTTTGTATGGGTAAGTTGTATTTTCTTTCAACTGACTCTTGAGGTTGATTTTTAAGAATTGCTACATACATTCTCAAGTTTATTTACTATAACCATTTTCTACGTCTAATTATACACTAAATGTAGGATGATACAATAGGGGCAACATTTTTGTTTATAGGCTCAGAACAAAAAAATGTTTCTCACTCTGTTGATTTTGTGGCCATTGGACCAGGTTTGTAGGTTGATGTAAAAAACATATCTTGTATAAATCTGTACTTTGCAAAGACTAAGGTGACATTTGTGAGTTCTTTAATATGGAGCTCGGCTCCTTTGATGGAAGGGTTAGATAGGCTGTTGCCTATTTTTCTCTTTGGTCACTGTGCTGCCCAGGTTATGTAAAGTGTTCAACAATATTAAGGAAGTGTCCATTCACATTGATTTGAGAAACTGGGTTAGTTCTGAATGGAGACTTCTGAAGCATGACCTCAATTAGCTTTTTGGTGACGAGAGGAAACAGTAAAAATGGAATTCAATATCTAAATCTTGCGGAGGTGGAAACAGCAAAAAAGCTCAAAAGACATAAAGCGCCTATCTTAGATGGTCTTCCAGCAGAAGTAATTAAAATGGATGGTGATGCTCTCACAGAAAGTCTGACATCTTCACTTTGTACTCTGCCACAGGACTTTGCTTTGCCACCATTTTATCCTGTAAAAAAAGGTATCAATTCAGACTGCTCATATTACTGTTAGTAGTGGGAATATTCCTTGACCAGACTGACCAACTCCATAGTAGGTAATGTGCTCTCTGTAAGTCAGTGCGGTTTTCAGGCTAGTAGAGGACATGATTTTTGCCTTGGGTCAAATAAAAGAGACAATGCTTGGAGCATTTGAAACAGTGAGTTGGGATGGCTTGTAGAGAATTCATTGTTGGCTCGGGTGCCCTCCAAGATTTATTGCTATTCTGAAGCAACTGCATTCTCTATAGAGAATTGTTTGAATCAGGGTTTTGTCCTTGCTTTAAAAATCTTTGCAATATTCTTTGTAGCAATGCTTAATAAAAATGAGGTGAGGACGGCATGAGGGAATCTACATTAAGTTCTGCATCGATTTCAGCATATTTAACGAACAGCCCTTGCTCTCCTATACACCAAGCAGATGCTTTAACTTGCCTTGCCTTCTCTGAGTTTGCTACCTCATTTGGTCTGTCTATTATCCTTAAAAAAAAAAAAACAGAGGTAAAATATTAATATATTTATATATATTTTTCATACATAAAAATATTTTATTTTGCTTTACAGAGTTTACAAAGACAGTACACAAAGACTTAATGCTCCAAAAAGTACTGAGTACTTTGAAGGCTAATGAAAGGAAAGTTTACTTTTTCTCTTAGCGACACCCTTATTTGCAATGTCATTTGTTTATTATTCCTTGTCATTTCTGTGAACTGTATCATTTTTAAGCTAATTTTTCTTAATCTAATAGACTTTTTGTATAATAGTTAGTTCTTGTCGAACAGATATTGATAGATACATTGAAAATGAAGGCTTTAGATAGGGTTATATACAGGGAAAGAAAAGTAATAAGTCATTGTCAAATGTAAAAAAAAACAACAATATCAGCAATAGTATCAAATACTTTCATGTCTTTAAGAGTGTTGAAATATTTTTTTTTTTTTTTGTTGTCTTTTTTTAGAAGCATGTAAGTGTTTATAATTATATGTATATATATATATATATATATATATTACTTTAAAACATTAAACTTATTTTAATTACATGATTTTTAAAAGGAATCTCAGATTAATCTGGTTATTTAAGGCTGAAAAATTAGCTATTGTTAGTGTATAGCAATATAAAATCAGAATTTTTTAATAAACTACATAAGTCCATATTTGGATTTAGTGACTTATTTTTAAAAGATGTTTTTTTGTTTTTTTTTTTCAAATTATTATCGACGGTTACCATCATATTAGATTATCTAAGCAATTAACATGTCGCAAAAAGAAATTTAAAAGTTATTGTAAGTTTATGAGTCACAGATGTTTTTAGCTTTATAATAGTCTAATCTTGGTTGTGTTACACAAAATTAATGCACTCAAAAACATGTACACATTTTTTGTTGCAAGAACAATTAATAAAATATATGTATTTTTAAATGAAACTTGATTTGTTATGTTTTTTTAATAAATTTTTTTGTTTAAATTTCTCTCTTTTTTTAATTTCATACATATATATGTGTCCCTAATAAGCCAAATCATTGAAGATATTGTTTAGCTTGTAACAATGCATAGCAACACAACTTTAACAGACTTTTTGAAACAGTTTTACAATTTAACTCGTACCTTTGTAGAAACTTCTGGGTAGGTGGGCTCAAAAACTTGGGTTGACATGGATATCAAAAACGGCTAAAACAATTTTCCTTGAAATTTAACACATGATGTATATTGTTGGGAAATGAATTACTAGCTTGTTGAACACACTGGGAAAACTGAAGCTTGACGGTTATAATTTTTCAAAGAAAAAATTGATTTAAATTTGGCTAGAGAACTAGAAAATATTAATGGACTATAAGACTTTGGGTATTTCTGTATTCATTCAAGAGTTTATCATGGAACTATACTAAATTTTGTGCAACATTCTCCAAATCTAGATCTAAAGGCCTATCATGGGAGTATTATAAAGTCTAGTATATCTTTACATCCGCTGAAACAGGATTTACTAAATGAATATATAGAAAATCAAGCTATCCAGAAATTTCTGATTAGCATTGAAAATTTGAAGAAATTAGCATCTATCAAGCACACTCCATTCACACTTCTTTCCACAACAAGATATAATGTATAATAAAAAGAAAATTATGTATTTCAATAACTGATACTAATCAAGAAATTTGAATGCTGGCTTCTCTGAGATCTATTTTGATGTCACTCCCAAATTTTTTTGATCTGTTAAACCTGTTTTTAAGGAATTTTTAAGGAATTATAAAAATCAAGAAAATGTTTAAGCTTCATATAGTTTCTCCATTCTTCTGTCATTTGCTTTTGATAGAATTTCATTCTAATAGTCTTTCTGAAAAATAATTGAAAAACTGCCTTTTTAACTGCCTGGGTGGACCACATCGGACGCCGATTTTGGATTTGTGTTTCCACACAAACTCTTGTTAGCACCCAGTTTGAGCTAAAAAACAAAACAAACAACATCACAGCGTGAGATGCCGGATGTCATCATTAAATAAAGCACAGTGGACGTGGTCTAACTTCTTTCCAGAAAAGTAGAGCTCATCTATTAATTCAAAGCGCCTTCCAGACTTACAGTGTTAAAATTCTGTAATAATCAATCCATATATATACTTCTCTTCTTCCCTCAAGAGTTTGGACGAGAAGCAAGAAGTAAAGGAAAGATCACTCTCTTATTTCTGCGGATAGAGTTATCCCACGAAATAACAAGAAGGAGGGGGGGGGGACACGTGGGTATTCACAAATCGCTACGGATGGCTGCGCGCTAGACTGTCAAACCCTGCCCGCTCCCATCCCCTTCGTCTTGCGGGAGATTTGAACAAAAAAGTAAACTAGCTTCAACTCTGAAGGAACATCCGAAACATGTAAAACATTTTACAAACAATAAATAGCAGGGCCGGACTTAAACATTGTGGGGCCCTATTCGAAACGGATTTCGCGGGGCCAAGTTTGGGTAGGGAAGCGGATAATAAATGAAATTTAAGAGTTTGAATTTGAAAAAAAATTCGTCTATGCATTTTATTCATTCTTTACTACGTACAGAATTATTTTACGAGCCTTGCGTGTAGCAACGTCATACAGTATATCATAAAAATTATGTTCCCTACATAGATCACGCTCAATAGCAAGAATTAACAAATGTTTCAATCTATCTTTGAGAATTGTTGACCTCAAGTAATTCTTCATTAGTTTGAGGCGCGAGAAGCTTCTTTCACCTGAATACACAATTACTGCTAATCCATGATGCCGTTTTTATTTATCGCGCGTAGGATTGGCGTTTTCCATATTGAATCACACCCCAAAAGGACAATTTTTTTCTATATATTTCTGTATATTTTAAGGACTTTTTCGTATATTTTGCACTTTAGGGAGATTTCCAGCAGCTCCTGGAAATCTGTTTTAAGATATAAAATGGTTTAATTTAATAATGTATACACCTTGAATTAGCGCGGGTACTATGAAAGTGCGGGGCCCACTGTGGTTTTATAGCCGGCCCTGCAAATGAGTGGCGTATGCTCCGCCGCCGGTCGACTAGTATAGTTTATTTTACATGGTCAGAATCGAGATCACATGTTTGTTTAACAAATCTAGATAATATGAAATCAATAGGAATCTCTTTACTTCGAAAAGAATGTTTACTTCTCCACTCCAGTGATTACCCTGTTGCTAAAGTCTTCCAACAAAGACCTGTTTATAAGAAGTGCTTTTTGCTATAAATAAATCTGCTGTAATAATTGTTAAAAATAGTTGGTAATTTTTTTTCTTTGTTTAGTCTGTTGTGTATGTCGGTTTAAATGCATTTGAGACAAAACTCTATAAATATTATGTTACCAAAGCTATAGAAGAGAAATGAGAAAGTCCAGCAGATATAAAATATAAATATAATACTTTAAAGAAAAGCTTATGTTAACTGTAATTATATCAATTAGTTTGTAATTAAATTTTTAATAGTTCTAGACTCTAGACCAGAGGTTCTCAACCTGTGGGTCGCGACCCCTTTGTGGGTCGATTGACCATTTGCCAGGGGTCGCCTAAGACCATCAAAAATATGGATTTCTATTGCTTACTCTTCTATTGCAGTGTGTGTGGAGAGAGGGGGTGTCGCGGCAGAGTGGATGATTGTAAAAAGGGGTCGCCGAGCTTTAAAGGTTGAGAACCGCAATTAAAAATATTTTCACCAGTTGGGAAAAGGGTGTTGGGGAGAAAGAAGGGGCATCTGGGATTCTGGGTGAAGGTCGCCGTGATAGCATTTTATGTCTAATATCTTTTATTTGATCTCAACGGCCTAAGGAAATGACAAAAAACAAAGAGGCTACTTAACTCTTTCTCTCCGTAATTATTTATCACATTCTGGTGGAATCAATGCTGGTATCGTCAGTTAGGAGAGAAAGAGTTAATAGAAGTTGTCTGCAACGTTATCCTCGTTCGCAATGAGACGAAGTTAGCAATAGTCATAATTACGTCGGCCTCTACGTCTATGAAAATTTTTATAAAGAAACAGAGTAGCCTATAATACTTGTAAAATTGTAATCCCATTCTCCTTCTTTTTAATAAAAAAAAAATAATGATAATGTCTTCGATTCCAAAGGTTAAGGTTGTGTACAGTGTTTCTTCCCATTTTTGACCTGCATATTTTCTCGCATCTCGTGCAGACTAAGCGTTGTCCGCTGCCTATTTAAGTTATTTTTCCCGTCTACTGCGCCTGTCATCAATTATGGCTTTTCTTTTGAGTCTCAAATGTTTGTCCCGCAGCCTTTGTGAGAGCTCTCTAACTATCTCTTCCAGAGGTAATTTGTCGCCAGCTGCTTTCCTCTATGCCAATGAGGCGCCCGAGTTGATCTTTGTAGCGCTTACGGTGGGCACATCTGTTTCGCCGTCCTCCTTTACGTTCGCCAAAGAAGATCACCGTTGTCATGCGGTCGTCCACATGCGGGATCAGTGTCCGACCCATCGCAGCTGTTGAATGGTAATTAGTGATTCTATACTGTCCACACCGGCCTTCTGCAGAACGTAGTTATTTGTAATGTAGTCTTGTCAGCGTACGCCCACCATGAAGCGAAGGCACCTTTGATGGAAGCGTTCGAGGAGCCTTAAATGCCTTCGATAGAGCACCCAGGTCTCAGAGCTATACAAAAATGTGGTGAGAACCACTTCATTATAAGCATTGCTTTTTGTTGCAAGGTGAAGAGACCTATTCCGCCATACTCTCTGTCAGAGGCGATCAAAAGCGCTGTTGGCATTTGCGAGACAGTGGACAGTGACGCATCGTTGGACCCTGCTGCCTAGGTGGGTAAAGTTGTCAACAACATTAAGAAGATGTCCATTCACTTTGATTTGTGAATCTGGATTAGTCCCTATTGGAAACTTCAGACGCATGACCTCCGTTTTTTTAGGTTGATAGACAGACCAAACGACACAGCATTCAGGGACGGCAAGTTCAAGCTAATGTCGGTGTGAGCAAGAAGGGCCAAATTTTTTAATTTAATGTGCATATTTAGTACACAAAAATTATATTTTTGAGTTTGTGGAGAGTGAGGTACTGGTTTGGTGTACTGCCGTTAATCCGGAGTGCATTTATGAAGATTCTATTAGTTAGGGGACGCTACAAACGGACAATTGTTAACCACAACTGTGTTTCCAACCGTAACAGTTCGGAAAATAAAATTTCTGACCAGTCGAAATTGAACATTTTTAAAAATCTCTATTGTGGGGGCCCATCTCTTGTGGTGATCTCTGAGCATTAGCCCCGCCGACCCTCCGTTGAAACCGGCGACCGGCATTGAGTTTAAAAATACAGAGAAACTCTGGTCTACATAGCTCACTGGTCTAGATGCTCATGTTTTAGACTCAGCTCTAGTTTTGACGGGAAATATAAAATCGGAAATAACGCAAATTGCACCATGCGCGAAAAAAGATGCGCGACGGCACTCCGCTAGTAAAAACTAGGAGCTGTTGTTCCATTAGTATAGTTCCATGGTTCAATCACGGAACTATAATTCGATATAGATCTCTAGCCTATCAAATGTAAGCAATGTCCCTTCCTGCTTAACTCGGAATAGAATAAATAGGGCGGAAACACATGTCCTGGTTACGTGAGGTTAACCAATTGAGAACTTGACATTTATAAATCCTGTTTACTGCATGAATGCATTTTCAAAAACCCACGCAATCTTGCGTGTCTTCTTTTTCAATCGGTTTAATGAATTTCTTTTGTCCCATATCTGGGAATCAATAGTTGAGCTTTAAAGTATGCTGTATCAATGACTTTATGTCACCAAATGCTCCAATTGTAGTTGATGGTAGTGGCGTCACTGTAGGCCCTAGAGAGGGTGTGGGTCGTACGAGTTAAACGAACCTTATGGACGCCTCCGGTTGATGTTCTTTGCTATTAAAGGTTTTTGTTAATTTTAATATTCCTTATAAGTAGGCCTATTTATTTTGAAGATTTAACATATTGTTATGACTCTACATTACGCACTGTCATTCGGCGCGACATTGTGTACCAGAGGACACGACAAAGAACAGAGGAAGGAAGATGGCCGATGATTAGAAATATAAACAAGAAGGCCTGAGATGTGATTCTGGGTTTGGCTCTAGATCCAGTTTATAACTGATTATTAAACGTTCTATTTTATATCACTTTCATTGAGGTTGATTGCTAAGTTATAGCAATATCATAAAAGCTTAAATTTTCAATGATAAGTAACTCACTGTTATCTATAGGCTTGCATCTGGTGACATACTGCCAAGGTTGTTACAGCCAGGGTGTTTTAATGGGGATAAGCTCCCATTGTCTATAAAAAAAAAATACTATATAAACCTCATTCGTCTCAACCAGCGTCTGACAGCTAAAACCTTGACAACTCGTGTAACAAAAAAAAAACGGCGAAACTGATCTTATTAACGGCTGAATGGATGAAGCCGGATACCTGGCGCCTAAACACCGGATAGCTTCGGGCAGATGGAGCTCGTCAACCTCCTGAGGCTATTTATCTAAGAGAATCAAATTGGAGCATGTCTTTCCACCCAGAAACCCAGAAAAATGTCAGTTAAGAGTAACAAAAAAAAAAATAAAACAAATTAATTCCACTTATCTTATTCATGGCAAACCAGTAACACAGACTAAAAACGCAAAATACCTAGGTGTTATAATAAATGAAAAAAACTGTCATGGAATCCACATATTGATGAAACTATAAAAAAAAATCAAACAAAGCATTAGGATTTATTAAAAGAAATCTCTATAAATCAAATAAGAACATAAAACTAAAATGTTATTTAATCTTGGTTAGGCCAATAATAGAATATGCATCCTCCGTTTGGGACCCCTCAACTCAAGAAAACATTAAGAAACTGGAACAGACACAAAATAGAGCAGTGAGATTCATAACAAACGAATATTCACATTTGACTAGAGTAACACCTTTAGTAAAATCACTAAATTTAGAAAGCCTTCAGGACAGAAGACTCAAAAGTAAAGTAGCAATCAAACCAAAAACACTGAACCATAATCTTCAAATACAAAAACAAAATTTAATAAAATACTCTGAAAGACACAAAGATAAAGGCACATTCCTCTTTCCATATGCTAGGACAAGCTTGTACAAATACTCCTTCTTCCCTAGTGCTATTAGAGCATGGAATGGGTTGCCTGAGCTAGCCAGGAAAACCAGTGACTTGGCAGAATTTAAGTCATTGGTTAATATGCATGACTAAATGCATGACGCGTAGGACGTAATCATCTTCTTTTTTTAAAGTAACGTCTGTATTATATAAGATAAGAAGAAGATAAGATAAGAGAGAGTGGTTCTTTGAATTTAAACCCCAGCATTTGTGCGGTATTAAGGCTTAAGGAGACAACTTCAAAGAAAAATCAGCTGTAATCAAGATATGAATGTAGACCCCCTTAGTCGTTATAAGCGTCAACTTCGATATTCCTTCCATTAGCTTCTGCATTAGAGTTCCTCCTTTTTTATTATTATTATAGCTTTTATATAGCGCTACTTTCATGCTTATAGCATGCTCAGAGCGCTTTTGGTCCAATCTCATTTGTGGAGGTGGAGGGGGTATCTAGGAGTTGGTTTTTCCGTGCTGCCTTTAGGCGCTCAGTAAACACAACTCTGCCCGAGTCGGGTGTCGAACCTCGAGCCCCCTTCTACGTAGCCAAGCCATGCCAAGTTCAAGCGCACTTGGCCTCTCGACCACGCATCGAAGATGAGCACATCTCTCATATCCTATGAACTCTAAGATGACTGTAGAGTCCAATCCACGCGAACAAGCAGCCAACCTTGATGTGCTTATTAAAAGCTCTGCACCATTATAGATTGCTTCTGCAACTGAGTTGGTGTCAATGTAATGCGAAGCATTCATTTGGAATAGGATTACATCAACAAGATTGAGAGAGGGATACATGAGCTCCCCAATTCACTCTAGCTGGCGTGTAGGAATGCTCCTCGGGGAAGATAACTCATCTGGTCGCATTCACTGTCTTTCGGGAAAGTAGAAGTCATATAGGACTGATATTGTGTATTGTTTGTCCATTTATTGTTCTAGCTTTACCTAATAATAAAAATGTATATCTTGTTATTAAGACGGTCTCTTATAAAGTACCTTGATCTACAATGGTGCAGAGAGCTTTTAATAAGCACATCAAGGTTGGCTGCTTGTTGGTGTGGTATGCTTCAGTCGCCACAATAGTCGCTAGTTCGAATTCTGAGCGCCGTTATTTCCGCCGTCCTGCACTAGGTTTAAGCTAGAAACTGTGTCTACAAACATCTGGACTTACCGAACACTTATGTAAGATTGTTCTTTGTTGATTTCTCATCAGCTTTTAACACTATACAACTTCATTTACTCATTGAAAAAGATGAAAGCGTTGCAGATTAGTCCATACATAATACTATGGGCTAATGAATTTTTGACCCAGAGAGCTTAGAGGGTTAGGGTAAACAATGTTATACCTAATGAACGCATGGTTAACACAGGGGCGCCCCAGGGGGCTGTGACATCGCCATTGTGGTTCATTTTGTACACCAATGATTTTCGATCCGATAGTTCTTGTTGCTCCTTCACAAAATTCGCTGATGATGCGGCTCTTCTTGCCCTGCTCTCAGAGAGCTCAGACGTAAATGAGTATTTCAAAGAATTAGAACACATTGAGGAATACTGTAAAGATAATTTTTTATTATTAAATGTAAAAAAAAACAACAAAGAAATGATAATCGATTTTCGCAGGGACAAGAAGGAAAATGATTTTATTGTTTCTGTAGCTGGAGAGGCTATTGAAATTGTGCAAACCTTTAAATACCTTGGTACTATCCTAGACAATAAACTAAATTTTACTGCAAATACTGATTATATCAGCAAAATAGGGGAGCAAAGATTACGACTACTAAGAAAACTGTCCTCGTTTAATGTTAGCGAAAAGGCCTTGGCTATGTTTTATCACGCTCACATCTGCAATATTTTCAGTTTCAATATCACTGCCTGGTATGGCAATCTGAGCATTAAAAATAGGAATAAACTTAATAGAATCCTCAATGCTGCTGACAAAATCATTGGCAAAAAACAAACCCCATTTGGGCAGTTGTTTGAGACAAACATCTATAAAAAAGCTAACAAGATCTTCGAAATAAAGAATCATCCTTTGTGTCAGGATTTTGTGATTTTACCATCACAAAAGAGATACAAGACACCGATAGCAAAGACAAACAGACACAAACACTCTTTTGTTCCCCTGGCAATCAAATCATTAAATAAGAACAATCTGGTATAAACTTTGTCACATGTAAATTATGAGTGAGTCTGGTGTGAATGTACACTTTGGTTTCTTATAGTTATAATGTTTTTTGTTTGGTGTACTGCACAAATTGTAAGACAAATTTCCATACGGATAATAAAGATTATTATTATGTTAGAAATGAACGAGTAGTCATTCTCTGGCGCTGCCAGGGTCGAGTTTCGCTAAAGAGAAACAAAATTCATCGTAGTCCCTTTAACAGTTTCCACTGAGGAATTTTCTGGTGATGTGGCAGGTCTGCAGCAGTACCGCCCTCTGACAGGCAACGAAGATGTTCCTAGGAATGTTAAGGGCCTTGAGGGTGTCTGTGAGGTCAGTTGTTATTATCCCCTCGGTTGATATAACAATGGGGTATATTGTTATTTTGGACAATTTCCATAGACGCTTAATCTCCAAGCCTAGGTTCCCATATTTTCTTTGTTTTTCTATCTCAGTTTTTCTTAAATTATGAGACAGTGGTACGGCGATATCGATAATGGTAGCGGTTTTTTCTTTTTTATCGATGAGCAGCAGATCCGGGCGATTGAAATCTACCGTTTTGTCGGTCAGAATAGGCCTATCCCAGTACAGCAGATGTTCAGTAGACTCGAGAACCTCTTGCGGAGAGTATTTATAATAAGGGGGAGTGTCCTTACCGATCAATTTGTACGTCAAAGCCAGGTGTTGGTGTATTAACTTTGCAACTTGGTTATGGCGACCTAGGTAGGCTGATTCTGATAGGGCTGGACATCCTGCCATAATGTGTTCAATCGACTCGCCCACATTTCCACATTTTCGGCATTTGTCGACAACATTGAGTTTCAGGATATGCTTCTCGTAATTTTTTGTCCTGATTACTCTGTCCTGTATTGCTGTAACAAAGCCCTCTGTTTCAGGGTAGAGATGACCTGCTTTGAGCCATGTTAAGGAAGCAGCCTTGTCGATGTTGTCCCCATGTAATGAAGCCGGAAATTTTCCGTGGAGTGTTTTTTCTTCCCATTGGCGAATCTCATGCCCTACGTCGTCCAAACCGATATTGACATCAGCATTGTGTAGGTTCAGAGGGGTTGCATCGGAGTCGTATTTCCGTAGGAAGGAAACTAATTTGTTGCTGGAGGCGAGCAGTTTTGATCGTATTTTTAAAACTTGCATCTTACACAATTTGAAGATGTTCTGCAATCCACGACCCCCATCCTTCCTGGGCAGGTATAACCTTATGGTGGAGGCCTTGGGGTGTAGACATCGAAACTTGGTTAGTAATTATTATTATTATTATTATTATTATTAGGCCTATTATTATTATTATTATTATTATAGAAGGTGATCAGTTTCTGAAAGAATATTATTTGTATAAAACTTTTATCAATCATTTATTTAAACTAAAGTAAGACAGTTTCTAATCAGGTACAATTTAGTGTATACGCTTTATACTTTAAATCTATTTCTACAGCAACGCACAGTGGTTTCAACGTTTTTAGTTAGCGCAATTTAATCTACAATCAGTACAAAAATTAATTATTTTTTTGCTAAAATAGGCCTATTCTTGGCTACTAATAAAAAAAAACACGAATGACAAATAAGACAATTATTATTTAAAAAAAAAACATCTCATGGTCATGTCATAGATGTTTTATTCTTCTTCTTATTATTATTAATATGGCTACTTCTGTCTCGGAAGATAATGAAAGCGCCCAGGTGAGTCAATGGCTCATTATTGTTATTACTGTACTAATTATTATTAATATTGTCCAAAATAATATGGACCAATAGTTTTAGAGATAATAAGAGGTGGTCCATTTCTCCCCACTAACCATGTTTTCTTACAATCTCCTATACTGCTACGAGGAACTTTAACCGCTTATGTTAATCCTGTTGCATTATTAACTTTGTAATAATTAAAAATGTTACACGCTGCAATAAAGATAATCAGTGGGGAACAGAACATCGCAGCAAACAACGAAAGTCTTTTATGAAAATAAAAAAACAAAAGTCGAAGAATCTAAAAGTATATTTCGACCATATTTCAAGTTAGCCAATCGGATTGTTTTTTTTTTTTTTTGAGCTATGCACTTCTTCCCGACACACGTAGGCTACACAAATAAATCGCATGCCTACGTCACCAGTATTATCATTATCACTGTATTACTGTCAAAGCAGGGCTTAAATTACAAATGGATTTCACCGTCTAACACAATATCTTAATTTAAATATAGATCTATATGTAAATCAGCACTTGGTTGATCGAATTTCTTTGACACAGCCGTCTGGAATTTTCCCCCGCTCTTTTATCGAATTTCTTAAATGTTATCAAATTTGACATCGGAAAAAATTCCAGCCCATTATAATTTAATCTTTATATCCTTTTGGAGATCTGCCAAAATGTCTACAAATGTTTTGTTATGCCCTGTTTAAGTAATTAATTTTTGCTTATTTCTCATATATCAGGAAGTAAACAAGTCAAAGAGCATAGAATTATTATTATTATTACTATTATATAAGATAAGATAAGAATTGTGTCCTGTATAAATGCGAGAGGCATATTCTTGTCTGCATGGTTTTTCTTATCTATCTCTGTATGGTTTTTCTTACCTGTTCTGCAGGATGCAGTTTTGGTCAGTACATTAATACTTAGTCCTAATGTTACTCATAAGATATCTCACAGTTTCAAACCATAGAATATATACGTATTCAAAGGTTTCTTAATAGCTATTATATATTATAATATTACTATATAATTAATGAATTAATTGAAACATATCATCACTTATACATACCGTTGCGAATTTCAGTGAAGTGTTAAGAGCTGAAACTCTTTTATTCTTTAGATATGATTCATCCTAACTTCGAACCAGTTACCATGGCAACGAAGACATCTATTTTATCAATCATAGTAATACAGCTGACATTACTAAATGGATATTGCTTCGGCCAGTTTATTGGTAATTTGTTTTTCACTTTTTTTTACAAACTGATAAAAAAAAAATTATTAACCAAAAAAAAGTTATTTTTTAATCGGACTTCTTAAGGGGAAAAGAAGACATTTTTGTGTAGTCTGTCTGTTCATTTGTCAGGTTTAGGTCTTAAAATACAAGAAGAAGAACTATTGAAACTCTTTTTTTTTTTTCATGTTATAGCTAAAAACATACATCAAATCTGAATGAAGTGGTCGTCTCCTTTCCAATAGGACTAAAACAGAAAGATTTAAAAACTCCTTCATCCCACTTTCGGTCAGAGTGTTACAATGTCATCTGTCGTCATCGAGAAGTTCATAGAAGTATAATTCATAAAGCGCTGGTTGTGAGTGTGTATGTACATCGTGTGTGAATGTTCGTATTTGCATCTATATTGTTATTGTTACAGTAGTTACGCTGAGGTGGTCAATTGTAGTCAAACTGAATTTCCATTTGATCGGACCAATGAAAATGATCTTTTGTTATCTTATCTAAAACAAAAACAGTTTTTACTTTATAATGATTAGCATAGAATTTAGATCTAGACACCCTATAAGCATGCGCAAATATGATCCTATTCTGCCTTTCATCCAATGTTGCCGTAAAAATTCTACATATAAGAAATCATGCAACTTTCACTCTGGACGTATTAAGATAAGGCTCAATGATTCTCAACATTATTCGGCCTGCGGACCATTGTAATTTCCGACTTTCGTTTTGCGGGCCACATCAATTTTTTTTTTTAAATCGAAAGAGACAATAAACCATTTTTTTATTAAAAACCCGTGAGTCTAGTTTATCGTCTTAGTACTTTCCTAAACCAAATCTTAAATATCCGGCTGCATATATGAAATGGGGAAAGTCTAGAATTTTTAATGTTTGACAATGAGTCGATTATGTAACATTAAAAAGGTTTGTCCTCAATAATAAATGCTTGCAATGATTGCGATCATCGTTAACGCTTGTTTTCGGAGATTTGGAAAGGTTTCTGCAAGCAACACGCACTAGAAATCATTTGTCTGCATCACTTGAAACTTTTCAAGCAGGGATGTCTGGCTTTTAAAGTAATCAGTTCCATTTGCAGCTCTGTCTGGGCATTTGACACATTGGCCGCAGATGGATTTTCGACACGACGAACATTGTTCAATCTGAACAAGATCATCATCACATGGTCTAGACTGAACACCTCGCCACATAGATTTTGTTGGTGAACAATCAAACAATGTAATGAATCCATAGCGACTCAATTTGATACCACAACTTTTCTAATAACTATTCTATTATAATGCGTGTTTAATCTTTTCTAGATTTCTACTGAAAAGATTAAAATATCTTATTTCATAAAGATGAATAATGTTATATCTTCTCCTTAAAAAAGGATCTCCTGCTTGGGTTATGGGTTATCACATTTAACCATTTGAAATGCATACCCAATTCTAATTTTAAAAAATAATATTTTTCATTTCTCCTCTAGTGAGTGCGACAGACGGATATTTAGCACAAAACTAATAGCGGCTTTTCCCCTTACGGAGCCGCTAAAAATAAATAAAAGATATAAACACTAAAGCTGATTTTGCCTAATATAATTATACAAAATAAAAAGAAATTGTTATCATATTAAGGATGCGTATTTTTAAAACATAATCATTCAGATTGTGGTGGTGAACTGTCTGACCAGGCAGGGGTGATAACTTCTCCCAACTTCCCATCCAACTATCCAGACAACGCTGTTTGTCAGTGGCACATCACAGTAGCAACAAACCAGGTCATCAGTTTGACGTAAGTGGAAGACTTTTCTTTATTACACCTATTTGTAGCACCCCTCTCGTTCTTTCATTCTTTTCTTTTAAAGTACAGACGTTACTTCAAAAAAAGTGATGATTACGTCCAACGCGTATCCCTAGGTCAATCTAGCAGGCAACCTATTCCATGTTCTAATACTCTTTCTGTTACCCCTACACTAAATTTGTAATAGATTAGAGAGGGAAGTCACGTACTTTTAAAACTCCCTAGATTAACGAGAGCTCTCTAACGCCGGCCTGTCTGAACGATTGCTAAGTCTGGGAGAGCTCCAAGAAGGTGTCTTTTTATAACAACCCTATTACCAGTGGCTCAATTTGACAATTTTGTTTTGTTTTTCCACAAGTGCCACAAAGGCAGTCACAGTCATTACATAATAACAATATACACAATAATCTAATTGTTGAGCATTGAACTAACGTTGTAGGCTAATAATAAAATATAATAAAAATAATAATAGTTTTCTAATGTAGCTTTGGTATCTTAAAAAAAATAACAACACAACAACCTTAGTCGTATATGCTATTGACTAGCATATAACAATCGTTTGTGGAGGGAGCTAATAGTGTAGGTGTCAACTGCGTACCGTTAAAGAAATGTAAATAAATGTAATGTCATCTGTTTTGATCGTTATTTCCCTTTGGGACTATTTCTCTTGTGAAGTGTGAGCATAAATCATTTTAAAATAATGGAAAACAACAGGCCCAATCCCGTGTCACAATTAAATGTGAATAATAAGGTTGCGTTTACTCTTATCTATGACCTAATATCAATATATAAGACTATTGTACAGTTTAAAACGTTTCCTTATTAACTGCGTGTGGATCGCGACAGGGCTTTGGGAGCTCTCTTACTTGTAATGAATACGAATCTTTTGTTACCCTATTGGTGTATTTGCTTCCTCTTTTGACCGTTCCTACTTGGGCGCTGAGTTGTGGCTGAGTAGAGTAGCCCGAGTAAACCTTACACCAGTTCGTCAGGTACTCTCTTCTCTCTCTCTCTTTCTCACTTCTTTTTTTTTTCCCACTCTCGTCCCCCCCCCCCTCCTCTCTCTCTCTTTCTCTGCTTTAGTTTTCCAGCATTTTAAAATTAAGGCCGGTAGCAGGCCTATAGTAAACCTTAGTAAAGACAAATTTATAGCCGTGTCTCTCAGTACTTTGAGATTTATTTCCTTTTTTTTTATTTCAAACAAAATAAATTAATTACCACTAATATGTTAATTAATTGGTTAATTTTTGATTGACCAATGATTTGTTAGGCACAATGAATACAATAAGGTGTACAAAGTGTGTACCAGACAGACGGAGTAAGTTGATATAAGCTTTGTAAGAATAAGTAAAAATCTACTAGACTTGACCTGATCATCTTTAGATTTGTTAGAGAAATCCAACTTTTATTTTTTAAAACATTCCTAGTAATTCAATTGACACTCGAACAAAGCGGTGCATTACTACGGGTACGCTTTCTTTTATTAGTATTTACTTTGCAGTTACAATGATCACATTTTTGTTTTGTAACAGGTTCACACGTCTAGATCTAGATCGCTACGCTGATCAAAACTGTGTGGATTATTTAGTCTTCTATGATGGACCCAATAATCAATATCCAAGGATAGGCAATGCCTACTGCGGGTACAATAGCGAAGAGTCCACTTTGAACATATTAGTTCGAACTAATAGTAATAAGATGACAGTTATCTTCAAATCTGACAGCATGGGATCAAGAATTGGATTCAGTGCTTCATATAGAGCTATAGGTTAGAGGACGCTAATGTTTTACGTACCTAGCTTTATGCTAAAATGTTATTGCCAACGTTCCAAGTAAGCTTCTTTATAGATGAAAGCTAAATCATGTTCCTAGCTATCGGTTGAAATCGGTTTATGATTTAACAAATTTAGGAAGTTTCTATTAAAAATGAGGATTTATACGACCTAGTCCAAGCCTCTTGCAGGATGGCATGAGCTGGATCTAGGCGGGGTTTGAACTAGGGATAATCATAATGCCAGTGCGAAACGATAACCATTCGACTAAGCAGCTATCCATTTCTTATGTATGATGTATGATGGCCTTAGTATCTACCTTACTTGAAATGTTTGTATGTCAATTTTTCTCAAGAGAATAAGCTGAAGACTTTATGGGTCCACATATTCTCTATCGTGCATCAGTGTTAGACTTAAATTTTTGCTCTTTAGTTAATCTTGATCTTGTTTTCGCAATTATCTCCGACTAAGGCTGGCCTAAGGCAAACTAGGCAGCCGTCTAGGGCCTTCAATTGGTCGGGGCCACAGAACTCAACATTTTTTTAGAGAAGAAATAGCAAAACGTGTGCACATTGTTGCTACTATAGTAGACTACACTCATTTATTTATTATTGGCCTCCTTCAGTCGAAGAACGACTATGGTTCATTCGAATACTTTTTCATATGGCTATGTAGCCCTATTTTTGAGTGACACTCCAGTCCACATATATTGCAGATCAATATGGCTTTCGTTTGGTGGTAGAGGAGCTGGCCATTTTCTGTGTGGCACGCTTTTCTTCCAGAGCTAGTGCGGTCTAAGACTACAGTAGGTGTTATATATATTGTGTAATTTTATATTTTCGCTGTTAATTTTTTTTATTTTTCTATTTCATTTGGGTTCACCACATTCACATCGCCTAGGGCCTTAAATTATCTAAGGCCGCCCTACTCCAACCAATGACGATTGGTAACATTGACTTATGTCGGGTATCCATCGGGAATTTATATATCTTTGCCTGCCTTGAAAGATGCGATAATTATAAAATATTCTCTTTTTATGTTTGTTTCGCAGATTGCCAGCCTTTTACGTATGGACGTGAGACTTGTAACAATGAATGCCCATGTAACAAATCCAACACTGATTACTGTAACAGTCTTACCGGGCAGTGCATGTGCAATTCTAACTGGATAGGTTGGGACTGCTCTGTCCTCGTAGACCATTGTCAGGACCCCAATACGTGCTCTGACCTGTACGGCGTCTGTGCAAATGTTCTAGGTGGCTATGAGTGCAGATGTAAGCCTGGACTAACTAAAGATAGCACTGGACAATGTCAAGGTTAGTTATGCTTAGTGGTGAGGGTAGTGGGCAGGGGCGGACTGGCTCTATGGGCAAACGGGCAAACGCCCGGTTGGCCGGCACCAAATTGACCGGTCTTGACCAAATAATTTTTTTTAATGCATACAACTTAACAAAAAAAAAGTTACAGCAGCAAGACACAGATGCCCGAACACATTTTATTTTATTTATTTATTTTTTTACATTTAATTTTGTTTGAAATTCAACAAAAATATCAAAAATTCTACACTGTACGTATCATCATTTACAAAACGTTAGACCGTACTTTTTGCTATGTACGAGAGGCATGGACTTCAACTTGGCCTAATCATTTTGCTGATCGGCATGGACGTTTGATGGCACTCCCATTTGTTTTTGCTCCTTTCCTCTTTAGGTCTTTACCAATACTTAATAGAAATTAACTTAACACAGACTCGAAATTGCAAACCACACAACTTATTCATAGCTCAATATGGATATAGAGTTCTTCTTTCTGCGATTTGTAAAGAAAGGTAAGCTTTCTTTTTGTTTATTTTTAATAACATAGATTTAAAAATACTACACTTAAGCTTACACACAAAAACAATTTATTGTATCAGCGGCGTAGCTAGGGTATAAGTTGTGCTGGCCGCAGCAGGTGACACCAACCCTATTGACATTAATGTTTATGCTCTCGCAGATACTACAAAACATCTAAGCACATAGCCTTCTACTTTACTATGACAACCTCTGAGTCTAATTATAATTGTACTTATCTGAAATAAAGAGCTATATACATCTATACATTAACTTCAAAGAAACAAAATACCATTTCATTGTTGTGAAATATTACCATTTCAACAGCTTGATCAAAACATCGTACTAAGTTATTAGAGATTTTCATTTATACAGGAAAAAGTATAAAAAGCTAATTTTTAAAATCTTTCCGGTATAAAGAGTAAAGGAAGCGCTGATAAACTTTGTTTTTAAAGCTACACCTATATAATAGTTTTAATGCACTTTTTACCACTAAATCAAATTTCTTACGCTCTTTAGTTGGCAACATTGATGCTTAATCTACGACCCTCGACATACTTCACTTTTTCGTGAAATTCCCGATAATTAAACATCAGTTCTAAAGTTGGTACCTTTGTTTTTAGAGACACGGCTTCATTATTTAAATAGTTGTGGTATTTGCTGGATGTGTCATCGTTAAGAGCAACTTTTTATTTTTAACTGAAAACTAAATTAAAATTTTTAGTCGGAAACTCAACAAGTTGTTAATAAGTCTCAAGCTCGGGTACAACCACTATCACACATTAGCAGGAACGTTTACAAAACTCCATCATCTCTGCACCACTCCCTTGGAGTAGACGGTAGATTGTTTTGAAACAAAATTTACATAATAGTGAATGAAAAAGTTACTCGAAAGCTGTCAGTCTATCCTTAGCATATTTTAAAAATAGAATAAACTCCTGTTAACTGCAGAAAACACGGAAGCGATCAAACTACATTTTTGAAGAGACGTCTGCATTACATAAAGATAATAATTCGTTTAGAATTCAGTTTAGAATGTAACTTTGTTCGAAAATGCGTCCCAGTTATTTTCTTTAAAAAAAAAAAACAAAAAAAACTATAACATATTATCCTTTTTAAGATTACATTTGTATGACTTTAGATCCAGGAGAGTGCACTCAGAAACAGTGTTCTCATTTTTGTGGCGTGACATCAACAAACCCATTACAGGAAACGTGTTATTGCCCTAAAGGAATGATGTTAAACTCAACTGACGAAACACAAACACAATGCGTTGGTGAGTAATTATAAGAACATATTGGGAAGAAATATCTTTATAAAATAAGCATTTGTTTTACATCAATCTACACCTTTTTAAAACTAAAATGGGATTACCCGATGGAGTTAATTTGATTGATGACGACACATTTAACAACTGATACTAATTGATACTGTAATTACTGTAATCATTAATGTAATGATACTGTAATTAGATTTATTGTTCTGAAAAAAGGATTTACCCTGCGTGTTGACTTTTTAAGGATTTAGAGTACACAGTAAAGGGTGAGATTCATACCTTGCGATTAACTCAAGGTTATTTGAGGAAATAAATCAAGCTTGTTATGGATTGGGCACCGATTTAATTGCTCGACGTCGATAATCTGGCAAGCTATAAACTCTTTCAGAATCAGATATAGGCCTTGTATGGATTATAATCAGGATTATCTTGGATTCTGAAGATTAAACCAATAGAGCATCGTTTCACGTGGCTACGTAAACCTGACTGTATCCACAATATACGAGATTGTCTGCCTGTGGTCAATTTACGTTCAAGTGTTTGGGGAAAACCAGAAGCTCACTACAGCGACCAAAATGAAGTTCTACAGGGCATGCGTTCTTAGCACGCTACTGTACGGCAGCGAGTCATGGACTACCTTCACAAAGCAAGAGAGAAAACTAAACTCACTCCACTTGCAATGCCTCCGAAGGATCTTGAAAATCACATGGCTAGAGAGAGTGTGCAATACTGAGATCCTTGCGCTGGCTTGGTCATGCTCGCCTGATGCAGGACAATCGCATCCCGAAAGTCATTCTTTACTGACAACTCGCGTCTGGCTTCAGATAAACTGGTCGGACTCACCCTTAATACGTGGATGTAATCAAACGGGACCTTAAAACAGTGACCATTGATACTGACCATTGGGAAGACATAGCCATAGACCGCACTAGATGGAGAGAGACGGTGACCAAGCTATGCTAGCGAAAAAACATGGGAGAAAAGCGTGCCATATGAACAATGGCCGGCTTCTCTACCACTAAATCGAAAGTCACCTTAACCTGGAATTTATGTGAACGTGTCTCTCCAAAAGCAGGCTTCACAGTCACACGAAAAAGTGTTCTATAGATGAACCAGTCGGTACGACTAAAGAAGACCGATAAGGAAAACGGCGTCTTAAGATATAAGATATAGGCCTATATTTTCTTTTCTAAATGTGTACTAATTGATGCATTATTATTTACAAAGTTTTCATATTTATATTGTTGAACTAGTAACACTTAGTATAGTTTCGCCATAAATAGAATTTTATTTGTATGATCTGTTTGTAATAAAATTGTATTAAATTTTGTCTGTAGATTGTCCACAGTGGTACTATGGCGATAACTGCGGCTTTCCAGCTCAGTGTAGACAGTCAAATACTGAGTCCTATAACAAAACCAACGGCCTGTGTCACTGCTATCTCAACTGGACTTCGACATATTGTGACCAAGATTTCGATGAATGTAACTTTCTAAAACAACCTTGTGAGTTAGAGAAAGACCACGCCAGCTGTTACAATACGCTAGGATCATTTGAATGTCGGTGTTCACCTGGCTACGAGCCTAAGAATGAAACGACATGTGACGGTAAGTTTAAATTGTATTTTTTGTGTTCTTTTTTTTTCTGTATTAAACATTCCACTTTGAGTAGATTTACACTACAAATTGTTTGGTAGATACAAAGTTTGGCTGTCGAGCTAAACTGTCAGAATTTTAGGCCTATTTTTCAATTCGTACAATTAGATTTAGCTCACACTTTTGTCATGTTCATAGTCCAATATTTTATTTAAAACATTTGAATCATTTACTTTGACAACTTTTTATTATTCTTTCGAGCCGAATATTCGCATATAAACTCTTGCTGCATTTTCTAAAACTTATGCGCGCTGGACTCTCGTTCGGTCGTGTCGATGGTCAAGGGTTCATACCCTGCCTGCTACCATTCACCTTGGTCCTGCATGAGGTTTGGACTAGGATGTAGATTATATTTAACTCTGAAGGAACACCCGAAACACGTGAAAAATTTGGCAAACAAACATCTTACAATCAGAAATCGTGTATAGTGTTCAAATGTGTCCTTGCAAGTATGCATTGTAGAAGGACAATCTTGGCATGGGCCTAAGTACTGAAATTACTTATGAGACAAAAAAGTGAAATATTCTACATTAAAATATTTGTATTTTTCCTTATTTTCAGAATGTGGTAAAATTATAACCAAGGCCGAAGGGACCATCGATTCAGGTTATCACCTGCAATATATTAGTACCACTCTGTATCCAGAATGTAATTGGACGATTGAAGCGCCAGAAGGACAAGTTGTCTCAATAAGGTAAATCTTTAAAATAATCAATATAAAAAATCATCAATTCTTATATATGATAGTTGAATCTGTATTATTCAAATTATCCATCCAGGTGTTAATGTGTTTAAAGGTGTTTCAAAGACGTTAAGAAGTTGCCATACATGCATGATTCTATGGTGTAACGAATATTCATCTCATAGAATTGAGATGAAAGCCAAGACACAGATCAGTTCCTCTTCTGTACAGAGCTGGGTGTGTTCCAAATGAATGGCCGGTACCCGATACAGTTTGGAACCAGTGGCGTCGCAAGTTCTGCCAGTGTGTAGTACTGTATGGTTCAAGCTGTCTACGGGTCACCGGCTCTTAATTTTTTATCAGGGTTGACTTCCGAGGGCTTTCCAATGTTTGGGTATAATTGCAAGGCAGCAGATGTTTGGATTCAAATTTTTCCTTCTTCTAAGTGGGTGGTCAGATAATCTTAACGAGTTCCTCCTATCTGAAGATTACTGGCGGTTGTTCGGCTCTCATTTCTAGTCATTGATCACAGTTCCTCTAGATTCTATATCTAAGCCACACCTAAAGACCAGGAGTTCCACTGGTTGTCTTTCTGGCTGCGTACATTTTTTTTTATTGTGATGGAGAAGGTAATGGATATAAACACTCCACTGTCTATAAAATACTTCAACCCAATTTTAAAAAATGCCCCGGCTGTTTGGACATTCTATGTGCATTAAATTGTAAACAACATTTGTGTATATACATATTCATTAATCGAAAAATATATTTAACTTATTCATTTGACAGTTTCACAAGGTTTGGTTATGACGTTGGCTATTATTGGAGTAGCTGCTCCTCAAGTTACGTTACCATTTATGACGGTAATACTACGAGTTCCAATGTGATTCACGACACACGGTGGGGCTTACCTTCTATTATCCGAACATCTGGAAATAAAATGCTGCTTGTACGGTACCCAGCATATTGTAACGACGACGGCTATGGTTTCATCTCAAGCGGATTCAATGCCTCGTACTGGACGCACGGTAGGAACTGTTATAGCACAATTAGGAATTAATTAGATTCTATTTGTTTTGTAAATTGGGGAAGTTTTGACATAGAGACAATGACGTGACTGGTAAAAAACAAGACTAGGTTTTAGAGATAGAACGAAATAGAACATAAACATAGTAGGATACTTCCTAGCAGTTTATGAACGTCTAGAGTTAGCTGAAATTGGATGGTTCCCTTCATTGCTATTAAACTTGTTCGACATTCAATATCAGCGTCGACTAACTTTTATTGATTGTTCGGCCTTTCGCCGCTGTTATTGGATTCAGTATTACGTTGAGTGTTACCTCCATTTGGTTTATGCACATTAAACAACGCGGAAGCGCCTAACAAAATATAATTGTGCTAGTACAGATCATGTGAGCCCTTAGAATTTAGTAATTTAAATATGACATTCATAAATAGGCCTACTGCTAAAAGAATGAAATTGTTTTGATTTTTAATTTATCATACTTATCAACGTTAAGAAATTTCATCTTATCTTCTTATCTTATATGACACAAACGTTTCTTCAAAAAAGAAGATGATTACAACCTACGCCATGCATTTAGTCATGCATATTAACCAATGACCTAAATTCTGCCAAGTCACTGGTTTTCCTGGCTAGCTCAGGCAACCCATTCCATGCTCTAATAGCACTAGGGAAGAAGGAGTATTTGTACAAATTTGTCCTAGCATATGGGACGAGGAATGCGCCTTTATCTTTGTGTCTTTCTGAATATTTTATTAAATTTTGTTTTTGTATGTGAAGATTATGGTTTAGTGTTTTATGTATAATTGGTGAATAGTAGTGTATGTAGAAAGATCACATGAATTAAATGAAATATTAGGCCTATGACATTTTTAGTAGCTGTATTTTCCTATAGTAGTGTTAGGCTTTAGACATGGAAGGCCATCCATGAGAAAATTCAACATTAACAAGTAAATTATAAAAAATAATAAAAAAAAAAAAAAACAACACTTAAATTCAGTTAAATTACACCAGTTATTTTGAATCAGTCTAATTAAGCTATTAATTATTAACAAATCTAGAATTTAGATCCTAGACTAACAATAATAAATGTATGCGATAGGAATAATTGGAACTCTTTTTATTAATTGTTTTTGTTGAGCACAGCTTTCATTTTTATAGCATGCTTAGTGATTATAATATATCTATCTTGTGAATCAAAGGACCACATTCACCAATCGTAAACAAACAAAATTTAGCCACGTGATAATATTGATAAAACAACGAAAAAAAAACTATCTTTATGGATTACATAATTTGTATAGAAGAGATAGAGAACCACGTGGCTAAATGCTGTTAGTTTACGATTGGTGAATGAGGTCAATTGGCGTGGGTAGGAAAGGTACGCGGGTGAAGGTATCCTTGCTTCCTTAAACAAAAAATGTTGCTCTAATATGAATTTGAACTAAGAGTCTGAAGCCTTTATAATAAAAGGGCGATGTGTTTAGCCTCTGAGCTATTCAAGTACTTTTAGAATTTAAAAGTTTTATAATGTTTTTAATTGAAAAGGTTTAACAATTTACCTAATTCTCTAAGCAAAGTTTATATCCACTTAGATTAGGTTATTTTATATATATAAAAAAATAATTACGTTATTGATAAATATGTGCTATTAGAAATATTCTAACAAATGGTTTTGTTTAGTGCAAATTCATGCTTTTAGCTTTCTCAGTGCGCTTGTCTGAACCAGTTGGTAAAAGGAGGTAGGATTGAGGGGATCTGAGTGAAAGTCACCGTGATAGCTTGTTAAATGTTGTACGACTTGAATTCGAACTCGAGGGCTCACGCCTCCTCAAGCCAGAACACTAGCCACTGCGCCAGCAAATTGCTTATGAAAATAGAAGATTTCATAGCTACCTATTGTTAGTTTCAAACATTTAAGCGAAGTCCTAATTCTCTCCAAAGAATGTAAAGGGGATGAACTAAACTTATACCGCCACATCTGTTAAGTACAATTTCTTTCCCTTGTTTGATACCAAACAAAATAATTAATTACTAATACTTAATTTTTTTTTTTTTTTTTTAAATTGATTTTTGTTTTATCCGGTACAAGAAATAAGTGTGCAGAATTTCAACTTCATCAGACATTGGGTGTAGGAGAAATAACATGTAAAAATGTAGCAGAAAGACAGTGTGAGTTAATACAAGCTTAGTTAACAATAGGTAAAAGAGGAGGGAGGAGAAGACATAAGCGAAATGTTCGGGCCTAATTCTGATTGAAACCAGAAGAACCTCAAAAACAGGGTGATATAATGATCTGGTAAAAATAATAAAAAACACTTGAGCTTATGCCCACACCGTCCAAAAGATTAGTAAACAGGTAAAACTTAAAATGATAGTTTATCAAAGAACAGGATGCTATAAAAAAGGACCCATCCTATTAAATAACAGAGATACGGTCGATTTGCAAAATTGTTATGTGCTAAATTTTACTGTTATCCTTCTGCTGTGCTTTTAATCTTTTTTAAGGTATTTAATATTGCTGTTTAATTTCAATACTCTTCCCAGAATGCCCAAAGTTCATGTATGGACAAAACTGTTCCATACCTTGCTCATGCCATATAAACAATACAGTGTCGTGTAACAGCATATACAGTTTTTGCTATTGCAAATCTGGTTGGACGGGCAGTGACTGTTCATTGGACATTGATGAGTGTTCGCAGAAATATTACCCTTGTTCTGACTACACAGTGTGTATCAATCTACCTGGAACTTACCAGTGTCAATGTAAGCCTGGTCTGGTCTTGGATTCCAATTACCAGTGTTCATGTAAGTAAGAGCCCGTTTGTACACAAAGACAAACATCTGTCACAATAAAGTCAAAAACACAAACAAAGCTAAACATAAAAAGACAATCTGCATGTACAGCTAACATTTTTCTCTCTCTTTCTCTTTGGAGTGAAGCTGGTGTTGGGTGATGAATACAATTTTACATTTGTACGTTTAAAGAACTCTAAACCATAGATATAGGCCTACAGTAGGCTACTATCACTTTCTATGTTTACAATTTCTTCCGTAGAGTCATAAGCGAGAGCGTTTGTATTAAATTCACCTCTTTTTGTGCTACACGATGGTCTGAGAAATACGAATCCAGTTGCGCTTTCACTCACAACTTTGAGAAGATCTTTGACTGTTTGGTGAATCTTGAAATAGCGGATACTGGTAAAACCAGACAAACTGCACATGTGTAATCAATGCCTGCTTGACCATGCTGAGGAAAACTTCAAGGATGTCATCCTGAGTAAGGCGAGACTGCTGGCAGACAATTTTGATAATGAGAATTTACGGTCGACAGACACACCGATCAGACATGTTTGGATTTTGAGAGTTATTAAAGAACACAGCTTTCTTTCTTTGTTAACATCTCGCTTTTTGAGTTCAGTTCAACATGTTTTGTCTTCATCCTAAAACGATAAAAGAGCTGGAACGTGAAGATGAATATCAGCACTGTGAGGGACAAGCAATTCATCAATAAAGTAATTGATTGAGTTTCAGCAGCCACAGTTTACGTTTTAATTTTTTTTTTATACAAAGTACGGAGTCATGGGCTGCACAGTTAAACTTAATTAACAAACGTGCGCAGTACATATATATATTTTTTTAAATTTCATGAAACAAGTATTTTGCAGTGCACTTAATATTGCATAGGGAAGGGTGCACCAGTCTTATACAATGCGTAAGCAAAGTTGGAAATCGAGAAATTATTTCTCACTTTGCCTTGACATTTCGGGCTTTCTAGGCATTCTATAGAATACGCATTTCTCAACACCACTTACAGGATTTCATGATGAATGCTGGTGGTATAGATGTTTACAAAAAAATGGTTGTGGACACAACACAAACGATCTATAAGGCAGTGTTAGGGAGTAGTTTGTTTTTATTCTTATCCCTTGAATGTGGATACATTTATCTGTTTGAAGAACGTTTGATGTTACTCCCGTTTCACATTTGTGGTATCTTTTGTTTTACATGTTTTTGGTTGATACTTCAAAATAGCCTAAACACTAGCATTTATATATAATTTTTGTTTACAGATGCTGTTGATTCCTCTGCTTGTACCTCAAGAAATTGTTCAAATATGTGTGTGAGCTACACACCAGAGAATGAGACTTCCCCCATTGAAGAGTGCTATTGTCCTTTAGGGATGGAGATGGTTGGCAACCAGTGCGAGAGTAGGAAAATTAATTCATCTATGATCTACGATGATCTACTGTTCAAGATTTTTCTCAATCCCTTTAATAATTTTTTTTTAGATCTAGAGTCCTTCAACTCGTAATCATTTTCATCAAGTAATGTCTGTATTTTATAAGATCTAGATCTAGATCTTGACTTGTGAGTCACTTGTCACCTTGGCTTGAGTTGTGTCTTGACTAATTCTAAGTAATACTAGATCTAATTCAACTAATTGAATATTATTATTAATTATTAATATATTTTATATATATAGATCTATATAATTATATAGATCTATTACTTGTAAAGTAAAACTTAAGTCAGAAAGTAAAAATTAAAATAAAAATTAGATCTATTTGATGTATTTGTAATTTAGATCTATCTTAAATCTAAAATTCTAGATCTAGATCTTTATGTTTATATAGATTTAATAGATCTATAATATATGTCTAAGTAGCCTAGCTAAAGCTTTGTTTGGCTTTGCCTTTCTAATTTTATCATACTTTTGAACTTTAAAATTTATCAGTTTATGACTTTAGTAGAATCTATTGTTAGTATTATCTAACTTTTTTACCCTTTCTAAGTAGATTAGTAGACTCAGACTAAGTCAACTAAGAGACTTTTAAAAGATGATTTACTAGATTTAGATTTCTATTTAATATATTATATATTTAAATATATTTATATTAATATGCCTATTACCTATATAAATAATATATTGGACACATCAGATACCCTCTACCTGGTTTAGCCGGCCAGTTAAAGCCGTTTCCGGGGTGTGGCCACTGCGCATGCTACAGCTTCTGGGAGCTACAGGTGAGAGTTGGGGACCAAGAGTGAGCCCAGCTACCCTCAAAAAGAGGGTACGACTGCCTGTCCACTAGAGGTTCTACCCCTCCTAGATACCCCATACAAACCTTGCATGTGAAGTCTGGACTTGGCGGCCTGTGCGAAACATCACAAAACTAATCGGACAGAAAGGCAAATACCAGCACAGTGCTGTGGAGCACTCAAGAGCAGGACAAGACACACAGAAAGTCTCTTGTCATCCACTGCACCCAAACTTGTCCCCGGACGTCTTGACCAAATCATGCTTCCGGAAAAGGTTGGGCTTAAGGGCGAGAGAGTGAGGTCAACGTGTTGCGCGAATCCTCCTCACTTTAATCCAAATTCCAGCGCAAGTCACATGTCATCCCCCCCCCCCCCCCCAAAACACAACCAAACCAAAGTCCTGTGGTGACAGGCAAGCAGTGAAGCGGTAGGTGTGGGCACACTGGAAGCCGTAGCTGCAACCCTGCACACAGGCAGCTCAGGCCATATGGTCGTTCACCACTGACACAGAGCAGCAGTGGAGTCCGGCTTGCAGATGAAGATGAACTCTGCGAAAGAGGATCTGGATTTACTTTCTTCTGGAGCGGTTGAAGCACTGAAGTACAACGTGAATCTGGAGTCGGCTTTGCCATAAAAACATCAATAGTATCTAAACTAGTCAGGCCTCCCAAAGGAATTAGTGACAGGCTCATGACCCTAAAGCTGCCTTTACAAAACAGAAAGAAACACATTTTCATTGTTAGCTGTTACGCACCCACCATGACCAACCCAGATGATGTCATAGCAAAGTTCTACGAAGAACTAAACTCCACCTTACTTGATATCCCAAAAACAGATAAGCTACTCATTCTCGGTGACTTCAAGGCAAGAGTCGGCTCTGACCATCACATCTGGAAAGGAATCTTAGGCAAATTCAGGATAGGTCAGTGCAACAGCAACTGATTATTACTACTCCAGACCTGTGCTGAACACAAGCTGCTCATATCAAACACAATATTCAGTCTTCCAATGAGAAAGTGAACTTCCTGGATGCAATCCCACTCAAGACACTGGCACCTCATAGACTACGTCATCACCAGACAATCTGACCTTCAGGACATTCGTGTCACTGTGGTGCAGAATATGGACCAGACCACGGCCTCATCATTACAAAACTAAACATTCGTATTCAACTAAAGAGACGTCCGCAAAAATCTAAACCCCTAAAAAGGCTAAACACGGCCAGCTTAGCAGATGACAAAACTGAAAAGTTGCTCGCAGATGCCATAGAGAACTGCCTCAAGTCCACCCTTCTAACTGAATCAAATGTAGATAAAAGCTGGGAATGTTTCAAAGAAGCTATCCATAGCACAGCATTAAGCTTACTCGGTCCTATGGAGAGAAAGCATCAGGACTGGTTTGATGAAAACAGTACTGAGATCAGAAAACTATTAGATGAAAAGCACAAGCTCCATAAATTGTATCTGAACAACCCAAACTCCAAGTCCACTAAAGATGCATTCACTAACATCTGCAAAAATGTGCAAAAACAGTTACGCCAAATGCAAGATACCTGGCTTAGCAAGAAAGTGGAAACAATACAGGAATTTGCTGACAAGCATGACATGAAGAACTTCTACCATGCCATAAATGAAATCTATGGACCCACAAAGTCAGGCTCATCCCCTCTATTAAATGCTGATGGGACAGGCCTATTGAAGCGGCCATAGACAGGCTACAGCAAGTACCAATAAATGAAAAAATGGATGACCCCCCTACGCTACAGGAAACCGATCTTGCCATTCAACAGCTCGCAAGCGGAAAAGCCCCAGGAGCTGACTCTATTCCCGCAGAGGTCTACAAAAAAGGTGGATTAGCTCTGATTGAAATACTTCATAAGCTCTTCTTAATTATGTGGGAAAAAGAGTCAATACCACAACACTTTAAAGATGCTAAAATTGTTCATTTATACAAGCGAAAAGGAAATCGCCAAATCTGCGACAACCACTGAGGAATATCTCTTCTCTCTATTGCTGGGAAAATCCTTGCACGCATCCTACTAAATTGGCTCATGCAACACATAGAACATGGTCTACTACCAGAAAGCCAGTGCAGCTTCAGAAAAGAGCGTGGTACCATTGACATGATCTTTGCAGCTCCAGGAAAAATGCCAAGAACAAAATGCTGACTTGTTCTCAATATATGTCGACCTAACAAAGGCATTCGACACTGTTAGCAGAGAAGGACTCTGGAAGATTATGTCAAAGTATGGCTGTCCACGAAAATTCATAACCTTGGTGAGACAATTTCATGATGGCATGAAGGCTCGTGTCCAAGAAAGTGGAGAACCATCAGAGCCCTTCAAAGTATCAAACGGGGTAAAACAAGGCTGTGTCCTAGCACCTACACTGTTCAGTATCATGTTCTCCGCTACGCTGACAGATGCATTCACAAATAGAGAAAACAACCGGATAAATATATCATACAGATTTGATGGTGGCCTATTCAACCCAAGGCGGCTTAAAGCAAAATTAAAAACAAATTCAGCAGTAATCAGAGACTTGCTATTTGCTGACAACGGTGCCCTAAATGCCTGCTCTGAAAATGATCTGCAGAGCAATGTCAGTGACTTCTCAAGAGCATGCTCAGACTTTGGCCTTACCATTAACACAAACAAGACTGAAGTCTTATATTTACCTGCTCCTGGGAAAGCCTACTTGGATCCAAGCAACACTATAAATGGACAGGATATAAACCCAGTGGACAAATTCACATTTCTTGGCAGCACACTCTCCAGAAATGGAAAAATTGATAGTGAAATCGACCTGCGTATCACCAAGGCCAGTGCATCCTATGGCAGACTGTCTAAAAATGTCTGGAACAGACGTGGTATTACCAAAAATACAAAGCTAGGAGTCTATAGAGCCGTCATCCTCCCTACATTGCTCTATGCCTCAGAAACATGGACAATGTACAGAAAACATGCAAAGAAACTGAACCACTTCCACATGACATAGATATGTCTGAGAAAAATACTGAATGTCAAATGGCAAAACAAAATACCAGACACTGAAGCCCTTTGAAGAGCGTGTCTGCAAAGCATCCACACAATCCTAATGCAGTCCCAGCTGCAATGGGCAGGACATGTCTGCAGAATGGAAGACCACCGCATCTCTAAACGACTCTTGTATGGCCAACTAAGCGAAAGAAAGCACTCGCAAGGTGGTCAAAGAAAGCGCTTCAAGGACACCCTCAAAGCTTCTCGGAAGGCGTTCAGCATAGACCCAAGCACCTGGGAGACAGAGGCACATGACAGAGCATCATGGCGTCATGCTGTGAAAACTGGCGCACAGGTTGCTGAGGAAAAGAGAACAACGCTGGCAGAAGAAAAACGCCAGAGAAGAAAAGCAAGGCAAACGACACTAGTTCCAGCTGGAATAACCTGCCCAGTATGCGGCCGAACATTCCGGGCTCACATAGGTCTCACCAGCCACATGAGGAGGCATAAAACCCCAGTGCAAAGCCCTCAGCCCCCTGGATGACAAAGTGGTCATCATCGAACCACGATGGACGAACTATATAAATAATATATTATTTTTTATATATAATAGAGATTTCTCTATATAGAGCTAGTATATATCTAGATGGTGTAGCATAGTAGAGGTCTACTTTCATATTTCATATATAGATCTATAGGACTATAGGCCTATCATCTAGACCAGTAAAAAACTAATAATTCTAGATCACTGCTAGATTCTAGATACTAAGATAGATCTATTATTTAATCTATAGATGCTATATCTAGACCTAGATCTAGTTATTCTAGTTAAAACTATATAGACCTAGTAGCATTGTTGTCTAGATTTAGATCTAGATGTATTGTGCCTAAATGATAGAAGGATAACTTGAAATGTATTAGAAATTTCTCAATATGTATTAAAATCTTCAAGTATTATTATATATGTACAATATTTTCCTTTTCAGTGAATTCAACAATAAGTATCATTTTGATCAATATTTATCTAGATCTATTTTTTTAAAAAAAGGTTGAAATATAAGTAAATCTGCATTTATTTAATTGTGGTAGTATGTACTTTCAGCAGTATTCACAATGGTCTCAAGTTTTGTTTTTCATGCTTAGAATGTTCCTTCAAAATTGAAGATTATTACATCCTAGCCAACACCTTCCACAGGAAAAAGGGTGATAGGGCAGGGTTGAAACCTGGGACCATCCAAATGATAGTCTGGAGCACATACCACATGATCAGGCAACCATCCCACAGCATATCTTGGTTGCACAATATTCATTTTTGTCTAAAATGTATTGCTGTAAACCTGTTTCCCCCTGACTAACCATTTTTTACATGTGTAAAGTAGGTTGATTTTTATTTATGCTGTCGGGCATAAATGACATGAGCTTGTATGTGAATTTGTTTTAAAAACTTTAGTTATAATTTTTTTTTCTCGACTGAGGATGGAGGATTGTTTTCTTTAATTTGTGTTAGTCAATCGGTATATGTAAATTTCAATTGGAGTATTGTGAAGCTATTTCTTTTTACTAGGAGTATTGACTGATTATAGTTGGATTGCGCTTCTGCAATCAGAGAGATACCAGCGACCTGAGAATCGTTGAGTTATTTTCTTTAAATCACTCAGACTTCTTAACAGTGTTAAACATTATTCAAATAAAAATACATTTTTTATCATCTAGATTGTAAAAGCTGGACCTTTGGCTCAGACTGTCTTTTAACAACATCATGTGTGAGAGATCACACAGCCACATATGACCCACGATACGGTGACTGTCATTGTTACTCTAACTGGACCTGGAGCTTATGTGAATATGACTATGATGAGTGTTACTATGGAACACACAAATGTCAGCCTCACTCACAATGTCAGAACACATATGGCAGCTACCAATGTTATTGTTTAGAATATTATGGCTACATTGAAACAAGCCCTGGCACCTGTGAACACATTGGTAAAGCTTCTCTTTTGGAATAAACAATAATAAAAGAAAAATTACTGAAATTAAATTTTAAAACCCTTGTAATATAGAAATAAAATGAAATGATGTGTATTCACAGATTGCAATAAGGTCTTTACAAATGAGACAGGTGAAATACGAAATTATTTTTACTATAGTGGATTTGTAATAAAGAATGCTGATTGTTCATGGCTGATAAGTGTAAGAAGTGACTATGTCATATCTCTGAGGTAACTTTTTCCATTTGAAACTGTGATGTTAAAAATAAGCCTTTGTTTTTAGACGGACTTTTAAATAAAATCTTCTGAAATCTTTTTGGAATAAATTTTAATAACTAATTAAAATATTAATAAATGTAACTGGAAATAACAAAAAGGTTTATGACAGCATTATTGTATAAAGTTTCCTTTACTTCATGTAAAGCAGTATAAAAGTAATGACTCAACTCTGTTTCTAGCTGTCATTAAAAATGTTTGAACTATAGAATAGATAGACATAATGTTTGTTTTCATTTCAGCTTGTAATAATAATATGTTGTTAATTTTTTTTATGCTTTATTACAATGTAACATTTTTGTTAGATATTAATACAAATTGTGATGCACAAAAAATTAAGAATAAATATGAATAAAAACTTTTATTTCAATATTTGTCTAAAACCACTAACAAAAGCTAAGCTAAAACTTTATTCTATTTAGTTTTATGTCATTTTCACTATCAGATGTAGACACAGACATTTTTTGTTGACTTATTGTGATTATTGATGTGGCTCATACAAATTAAGATTTTCATAAAGTTCATTTTGATTATTGAGAAAAAAATAACACACAAAAAAAAAAAAAAAAATTTAAATGATGATACTGTGCAACAACATTTAGGTGTTAACTCAATGGCTGCATGGTTGTGTCATATGTGCTCTAGAATGTTGTTTGATGGCCCCAGGTTCAAATCATTCCTGCAGGAGGTTTGGTTATTTTTTGTTGTAATCTTCAAATCTGAAAACAAATAAAGTATATTAACAAAGTAATAATGAGTTTAATTACTTAGTAATGGCATTAGTAATAGACGTGGACATCTTTCAATTATTTTAGTGTGGTTGTCACATGCTTTGATGCCTCATAATTTTGTGCCGAAGATGGAAAAGCTCATTTATAGCTCAGAGCCAAAAAGTGTTTCAATGGTTTTTGATCTTGAGATAAAGCCTGAGTTTTCAGTAATTTACAAGAAAAACTTAAATTTAAAAAATGTTTTGTTTACATGTCTAACTCATTTATGTCTAACTCATATATATATATATATATATATATATATATATATATATATATATATATATATATATATATATATATATATATAAATATATATATATAAATGAGTTAGACATGTAAACAAAACATTTTTTAAATTTATGTATATCTATGTATTAAATATATATCTATTTGTCTTGTTGTAGATTTATCACATTCTACTTAGAATCCACTAATGGATGTCAACATCAATACTTTGAAATATATGATGGTGAAAGTGTTGCAAGTCATCAGATTGGTCGTTATTGTGGTCAAGGGATCCCAAGTGTTATACGTTCAACAGGAAATAACATGCTCATTAAGTTTGTTTCTAGCTCGTACTCTAATTATGGAAACTTTTATACAACATATACATCACACAGTAAGTGTTTTATTTATATTTTTTGGGAAATAATTTTTTTTTTTAAATTTCATTTAATTATTTCAAAAGCATATTTTTTCCACTATGTTCTCAAACATTTCTGTAATTAGTTGTATGGTTTTTAAATAGGCATCATCAGTTTTAAGACATTAGTTATATAAAAGAAAATAATATTGTCCAGTTTTTAATAGACATTTATGGTTTCTTTTTTGTTACAAACTTTCAAGTGTATTCTGAACTCAATCTTATAATTCTTAATTAATCTGAAACTTTTATTTTCATAAAATTATTACATTTCAGTAATAAAAAGGTAAGTAATTTTTCTGTTTGCTATATACGTTTTTAGATGTTCCATTGAAAACGAAGATTAATACATCCTAGTTCAAACCTCCATCAGGATGGCAGAAGATGGATGTGGGCAGGGCTCATATTCAGGACTATTGTTTTTTTTCTCTAACCAATACTGATTGGTGTTGTAATGCTGCCATCACAACTGCCAATGGCCTTTGCTTTCTCTAACAAATATCACTTACCAATGTGTATAACAGCTGAATGCCACAGATATGTCCTGAAATCCCAAAGAATGTGTCTCAACTTCCAATAAAATCTAAACTCTATGTTTTCAACTCGGCCGAGCTTTCTTCTTGATGTTAGTTACAAATGTAGCAGAATATAGTACAAATGTCCTTATGTATTTTGTTTGAGTTGTAAAGCAATATTCTGATTTAGTTTTTTGTTTTATTAAAATGTACAGCCTGTCGAAGCTTTACCTATGGCAAGGAGTCCTGTGATAAAAACTGTCGCTGTGTGAAAGAAAACACTCAGTTCTGTGACAACATTAATGGAGAGTGTATCTGCAAGCCTGGCTGGACATCAGGAGACTGTTCTACTGATGTGAATGAATGTCTGGGTACCAACAACAAAGTCTGCCCTCCAAACTCTGACTGTGTCAATACTAAAGGAAGTTTCAGGTGTGAGTGCCACTTGGGTTACAAACTTAATGTGGACACTGGAAAATGTGAAGGTACAAAAGTTTTTAAACATACTTTAAAGATTTACACCATTTTTCCTTATTCAGGCACTCATTAGTCATTTTACTGTTAAGACTTTCAGTCTGGTCATGTGATGTGATAGATGATATGTTAAGATGATAGTGATGAGTTAAAATCCTGCTTCCCATTAGCAATTTTTTTTTTGTACTGAACTGGCCAAAGAGACAATAAGACTGGATCTTCATGTTTGAAGGATGCACTATTTGTTCCTTATCTAACTTTTGGTTTTCACTTTTTACTTTTGATTGAGAAAAAAAAATAGCATTTTGAATTATTAACAATATGTTCTTCTATTTGTTATCAAGCTGTAATTTTGACAATGCATTTTTTTAATTTACAAATTCAGTGTTGCTTTTTTTTTTTTTTTTTTTACCAAATTCATTTAGGGAGTTGTATAGCTGTATTAAAGTAAAATAATTGAGTTTAAACTATGCTCATGCTAACAGCTAAATGATTTTGATTGTCTTGTTCAGTAAGCTCTGACTGTGTTGTAAAGCAGTGCTCACACACTTGTTACATCATCAGTCCTGGTAAAGAACAATGTGTTTGTCCTGATGGCCTGGTGCTTGATGAAGACACTCAACTGGTTTGTGTTGGTAAATACATTAGGCTACTAGTTTGTTACAGTGAATGCAATATGCATAGGAAATGTATGAATTTAGATCAGTGATGCCCAACCTAATTCGACCTTTGGGCCATTTTAATTTCCAACACTTGTGTCATGGGCCACATCAGCGGAAAAGATACTAAAACGAAATGAATTTGACCTGAAACTATTTGATTAGAAATGTACCTTAATGATTGGGATATTGGAAGTTTATTTATTTTTTAACAGAAAATGGCTTATATTCTCTACTTATGTGATTGAAATTGTAGCAAGCTTTATTACCAACATTTTCTTTCTTTTAGGCGTAGTTTAATATTTGTCGCTTAAACCTAGAATGCGTAATATTTGCTTCATTAACGCTTCTCTGTTGTTCTTTTTTTAAACAACCACAATTTTTTATATAAAAAATTTGTTGGCTAAGTCTCATGTTCCAAAAACAATTAAAGATCCATCTACTTTTCCTGGTAGATTCTAGAGTACCATGTCATTAAGGCACAAATGTTAAGGTCAATGTACCAATAATGGAAATGGTAAGTAAAAATACTTTTTTTTATCAAAATCAAATCTTTTTTATGAAGGGTGGGTTTTCTACACTTTGTTCCATCATCTGGCCTGCGGGCTGTATTTTGGGCATCACTGATTTAGATAGTCACATGTTCTCATGTATCATTAATTTTAACCCATAGTGTTTGGTATTTTAAAAAATTAATTTGAGAAAAATGATTTGATTTAATATTTTGGAGACAAAATCAGTGTGAAAAAGACAACTAAATAATGAAGATTGGTATGATGAGGTGCAATTTAGTTTTTTTTTTCTTTTTTTTTTTATATTGAAATATGATTATTAAATGTTGTGACAATTCAAGGGCTGGAGTGGTAACTTAACAACACATAAACTAATACTTATTTGAATAAAAAATAACTGTATTCTTAAAGTAAAGCTCCCCTTTTTAGACCTTGCAATCAATGGGGTAGATGATGTAAAGCTCTACTGTCTCTGTGGACCATGGTTAATGAGGGTGCTATGTGGCCAGCACAATGACCAACCTACTTAACTTTTCCTCACCTTAAGTTAGGCCCCCTTTAGAGTTGCATAAAAATCCCAGTCTTCACCAGGATTCAAACCTGGGATCCCTCAGTTCAGAAGACAAGCTCATTAGCACTCAGTCACCCTGCTGCCAAAAACTAAATTGCAACCTGAATATCTTATGCCTTTGACCTAACATTTGTTGAAGAAAAAACAACTCTAAGCTGTTGCTATAATTTTATACACTTGTTTTATAACTCTTGATCTGTAAAGAATGTGTATTTTAGTCTTGCATAGGTAGAGCTATTGATGCTTTATTTAAATCTCAGACAAAATTGATAAAACATAAAAATAAGGTGAACTCGAAACACATTTTAAAAAATATATTTTCAGTACCATACTACCCATATGGTAAAGAAATTGGAGATTCATTGCTGTCAGATGACTATATTTCACTAGGCTCTATACATGTCAGCAAGCCAATTCAGTTTAGCACAGGAGCCCCTTTTGGAGACCAATTTCAAACATCTGCATTCGTAAGTTTGAAAACAAATCATTTAAACTTATTTTTTTCCAATCTCTACTTCATTTCCCTTGTATTATTTTTTTTTGGGTGCATCTATTCACTACTATGCAAACAAAATGTATTGAGTCTTGTCTTCTTCTAGTTTGACAAATACAACCTTACAGGAAGAGTGGATGTGACTAATAACTAATCCTATATCTGTAATTAATTGAGCAGTCATCTCCAGCTCAGACAGTTGAATAGTCATGTTTGTAAAATGTCTGACATGTTTTGTATGTTTCTTCAGAGTTGAAAATAATTTACTTCTTAGTTCAAACCTCCTGCAGGACAGTAGGGCATCGGAGAGTACATGGTTTGAACCCTGGACCATCGATAAGTCTGAACGACTGTCCAGCATGCAAACTGCATGACCAGGCAGCCATCCTGTAGCTAGTTAATAGTCAAGTATTTCTCTGCCTGATGCAGTCTCCTGAGTACTGTTGCAGTCAAAGCCAATAATGCACAATTGTAAAATTAATTTCCTCATGTATAATAAATATTATTATTATTTTTATGTTAGAAATTGAACGAGTATTCATTCTCTGGTGCTGCCAGGGTCGAGTTTTGTTAAACGGAATCAAAATTCATCGTAGTCCCTTTATCAGTTTCCACTGAGGAATTTTGGGGTGATGTTGCAGGTATGACAATGAACTAGAATGTTCCTAGGAATGTTAAGGGCCTTGAAGGTATCTGTGAGTTCAGTTGTTATTATCCCAACGGTTGATAAAACAAAGGAGTATATTGCCGTTTTAGATCACTTCCATAAATGCTTAATCTCCAAGCCTAGGTTCCCATATTTGCGTTGTTTTTCCAACTCAGTTTTCCTTACATTATGAGACAGTGGTACGGGGATGTCAATAATGGTAGCAGCTTTTTCTCTTTTAATTATTTTTATTATTATTGTTGGCGAGTTCTTTCTACATGTTGTCTTCTACCTGATCATCAGTCATCCATGCTTGTTCAATTTTGGAATACTTAATATTGTTTAAAAGATTGTTAATTATAGTTTAGGAATAGTGCAATAATTCATTAACCAGAATATCCCTAAATAGGTGGACATGTTGCAAAGATTACCAAAAAAATGAGCATATTTATTACTTACAAAATTGTATCTTATCTTATATAATACAGACGTTACTTCAAAAAAGAAGATGATTACGTCCTACGCGTCATGCATTTAGTCATGCATATTAACCAATGACTTAAATTCTGCCAAGTCACTGGTTTTCCTGGCTAGCTCAGGCAACCCATTCCATGCTCTAATAGCACTAGGGAAGAAGGAGTATTTGTACAAATTTGTCCTAGCATATGGGACGAGGAATGTGCCTTTATCTTTGTGTCTTTCAGAGTATTTTATTAAATTTTGTTTTTGTACTTGAAGATTATGGTTCAGTGTTGTATGTATGATTGCTACTTTACTTTTGAGCCTTCTGTCCTGAAGGCTTTCTAAATTTAGTGATTTTACTAAAGGTGTTACTTTAGTCAAATGTGAATATTCGTTTGTTATGAATCTCACTGCTCTATTTTGTGTCTGTTCCAGTTTCTTAATGTTTTCTTGAGTTGAGGGGTCCCAAACGGAGGATGCTCCTAACCAAGGTTAAATAACATTTTAGTTTTATGTTCTTATTTGATTTATAGAAATTTCTTTTAATAAATCCTAATGCTTTGTTTGATTTTTTTGTAGTTTCATCAATATGTGGATTCCATGATAGTTTTTCATTTATTATAACACCTAGGTATTTTGCGTTTTGCTGATTGCTGCTAACTGCATTTGGTATCTTGATTAAAGGATTTCTCAGCACTCTGTGTCACATTTATTATGAAAGTCTGCGAGACCAGTTAGTGAGAAAGTTGAAAAGAAAGAATTTATATTTTATGCTGGACAGAAATATCAGATAAAGAAATGCAATTGTTTAAATATTAATCACATGTTTCCAGGTTCTCTCAAATGGAGTTATAGGTTTTAATGACAACATGTTCATGCTTGGTGGTGCTACAGATATCAGTACAGTCACTGACCTAAACATTATAGCTGCATACATGGCCAACATGAACCCAAACCTAGGTATGTTAAGATTTGTTTCTTTGTTGGTGGCTAATTTGGTATGTGATTTTGTGAGTGCTAAACAGGCCATAGAACCAACTACCTTTATAATCTATAGCAAAACACTAGTACCTATATATATATTCATAAATAAATATTTAAAACTTAAAACGAATGCGTATATTTAACAAGTATAAAATAAAAGTGCATTTTTCAGACCTTGCAATCTATGGGGGCAGATGGATGTAAAGGTAATCGATATATGCAGGATGGTTAACAAGTGTGTTGTTTGGCCAGCACAATAAACTGCATTTACTTCCCTTGCATGTCAGGTACCTATTCAAGTTGAGTGAACACAGTGGGCAACCTAAAAATTCTGGCGTTTATGAGGATTTAAACTTAAGATTCCTCAGTTCGGAAGCCAATACTTACCTCTCGACCACCATGACCCATATAGTACAATATCTATATTAATTATTTTTTTTATTGCTGCAGCTGCTAATATTTGTTTAAATGTGAAGAGAAAAAAAAAAATGAGATAAATACTTTATCTCATATAGCAAGTTCAGATATTGGATAATAATAAGAATCGTAACACATATATGTTTTCCTTCTTAAAAATGCTTTGGCTTTAAAAGAAATGGATGTTTAGGCTATGATTGTGAAATTATTAATAATATATATATATATACTCCATTATGATTTTTGTGGACAAAGGTCAAGTCTACTACCACCTTTATGATAAGTTTGGAAATCAATTTGGAGATGTTGTTGAGCGATTTGACAATCCAAAGATGGCAGAGGTATTTGCAAGAGCCCAGAAGGATGTGACAGAGTATCATGGCTTGGCAGATTTTAAAGTCAACAATGTGCTAATAACAACTTGGGTTGATGTACAACCTTTTTCAATCAGCAATAATGTAAGTGATGTCATAAGTCTATAACATTATTAGTAGCGCTAACCATATTCACTATTTTAAAGCCTCTTTTAGTGTCAATATTACTTCCAAACTTCTTCTTCTTCGTTCTCATGTTATGTTGGAGCGTTCAGATGACTAGACCAATATATGAGATGAACTGCACAGTGGTTTCCAAATCAGGGAGCTCTCCATATAGTTTTCTTTCTATTGGGGTGTTTTGGGGCCAGTGTCTTATACGACTTCCAAACAAAAATGAATTGGAATATGCTTAGCTCAAATTTAAAGATTTGGCAAATGCACTTTGTATTGCAAGCCCAAAGTTTGTTAAAATGTTTCTTCCATCTTCTTCAATCCAAAATGTTTCATGTGCATCAGTTTTTACATGTAACAATGTCAATTGATATGTAATTAAATGCATAATCCAACTTTTTCCTATTGCTTACTTACTTAGACCTAGACTTTGATCTCCCCGCACCCCTTATAGATATTTCCAATAAACAAGTTGTAAAAGTTAATTTACCTTAAACTAATGGTCAATTAAAAGTAATAAGGAACATTAGAGATCTCAAAACAAATACAGCATGCCCTGTGAAGTATGGATGTAAGGATGTTAATATCCAGATCATTGTCCTAAGTATTGTATTACCTCACCCATCCCTTAGTCTGTTGGACCTTGGGGCATCACAGCACTGTCAACCATCGTTCTCCGTTCTTCTCTGTCCTTTGCTTTGGTTAGAATTTGATGTTGTCTTCCCATTGCTTTCTCTGTCTTCCTCATTTTCTTCTTCCTGGTACTGTTACCTAAACAAAGGTCTTTGCGAGCCCTGAGGACCTTTCGATGTGGCCATTGAGCTTGAGTTTACGTTTTTTGACAGTGGTTAATAAGTATTGTTATGATCTTCTCAATCAGGCCTTCTGTAAACACTGCTAAACACAACGCAGCACATCTAATACAAGAACTTGACAACAAGAGCTTCAATAAACAATGTGGCGGTTTAATTACAAATACATCGACAGCCAATTCAACACAAATGGCTACATCAAATTCAAATGCTTTCTTGTACTTAACAGAACTGCCTAACTAAACATTACTAGTCTCTCTAGCTTGTACAGCTACATTTTTGAGGACTCATAAGGTACCACAATCCTTATGCCTTGCATTTCTGGACTCAACTGTCCTTTCTTTACACATTGTCTCTCGACCGTGAAGGCTCTTGATCTACTTGCAGTGTGTATCAGTAGGCCACACACGTTAACCCTTTCAGTCCGCCACTAGAGTTACTACAGTATACAATTTTCAATTTCCTTTAGAAGAGTCAAATAAAGCTTATCTCCCCAGTTTGAGATACCATCTCAGAAAAAACAAATAACTTTCTGCCCTGTTATTTGACTTTACAAGATTTTTCTAATTAATACATCTTAATATTTATTAAAATGTGAGTGTCTAAATACTTATGAAATAACAACATCAAGAATGATCTTATCTCAAGCTTGGTGTGACTCCTGAGGTCTGTAGAAAAAGAGAACTGTATGTAGGGTCTTCATAGCCACATAAATCTTTTACTATTTCTTATCTTGAGACTTAAAGACAATGCATTATTAGTACTAATATAAGTGATTTTATTTTGTGAAAGGGTTTATTGCTTATCTTAGTTTTTTAAAGTTTTTTTTATTTATTATTTATCTTTTATAGAGTACCGAAGTCAATACTTTCCAAGCTGTGTACATCAGTGGTTGGGAAACTATCAACATAGCTGGTTATAATATTCCAATTGGTTTGTTTCTACATTTTTTTCTATTCACATTCTATAGCAGTTTGGTTCCCGGTCACCTTATCCCCGGTCACTTTATGCCTGGTCATTTCATACCCTGTTCTTTTCAACATCTGATCCTTTTATCTAACAAATAGTAATCGTAGAAATCATGAAATTAGCAATATTAGATAAGAATATATTAAATGCCACTAGAAACTAGATATAGAGGTCATGTAAAAAAAATCAATAAGGTAAACTTGCAATTGTAAGTACTGAAGACATTCATTGATTCATATTGCTGAGCAATGTTTGTAATTCTCTTTGTCTATAACACAATTTACAACATGATATCCCAAGAATGGGTGAAGTCAGCCTTTAATAGAAAAAATATAACCTTTTCTCAAGGCTAAAATGATGAGCCAAATTTCAAGAAAAAGTGAAAGATGGTCATCAGGAATTATCAGCGGCATGATTCTAATTCTCATCTCTTTAGTGATTTACACTAATTCCACCACATCTAGCCTTTGATGATAAGTTATCAGCAGCATGTCTCTCAAAAGATTTCCACTACTTCCACCATACCTTGGCCTTTGATCATTATGTCATGCACAGGATAATATTATAAGATTACATCCCCCACATCCAATAGAAGCACAGTAAGCTTTGGGCAGGAGTTAGCCGTGGAAAAAAAGTCTTGACTTCAAACCTCTGCAGCTATGCCTGAAAAAATGTATCAGGTGTTTTGGCAAATTTTCCTTAAGCTGGCATCGGAAGCATTATTCGAACAAGTTTTAAAGGAGGGAGGATTTTTTTTTTTCTCACTATTTTGGGGTTTTATTTTCTTTGTACTTCATTCATGTTTTGTTTTGTTTTACATGTTTTCGGATGTTCCTTCAGAGTTGAAGATAGTTTACTTCCTAGTCCAAACCTCCTGCAGGACGACAGGTGATGGGAGCGGGCAGGGTTTGAACCCTTGACCGTCGATAAATCCGAATGACAGTCCAGCGTGCAAACCGCACGACCAGGCAGCCATCCTATTCCATACCAATATTTTTAAATCTATGTTTTTTACAACAAGCATTTAGGTATGAAGACTTCACTTTTGACTTAGGACATTTTTTTCAGATGAAGAATCTGCCTATGTAATCTTTCTTTATCAATATGGAAAAATGAAATGGGACTATGTATCAAGAAGGATCATAAGTATTGGAACAACTGGAACAAACTTAAATATTCTCAAAGATTTAAATACACGGCTTGTGTCAATGTTGGACAGAGTTCCTGGAAATACAGGTAACAATAATGTCTTAAGAAATACATACATAATTATCTTCTTTTTTGAAGTAATGTCTCTAATATATAAGACAAGATTAGATACATAGTAAATAATGTCTATTGAGTGTATAATACAGGTAACAATAATGTCTTAAGAAATACATACATAATTATCTTCTTTTTTGAAGTAACGTCTCTAATATATAAGACAAGATTAGATACATAGTAAATAATGTCTATTGAGTGTATAGATGAACCTTTAAGTATTTCATTTATTTGTAAAGTTATTGTGATGGTACACATATTTATTAACTCTCATTAATTTTTTTTTTTTGGGGGGGGGGGGGGATACTTTTATACATAACCTTCTATAGAAACAGTACAGTCATGCAAATAAAATTTTAAATTATGACTTGTTATTATAAATGTAGGTTACAATGGAGTTGTCAGCTTTGAAGTTGGCAGGGTGAGTGGATGGGACCAATCGTGTAACAGGTATGCCTGCGACAATGCTGAATTGTTGAATGATGGGATGTATCAGCATGAGAAAAATGAGCTGTATAGGTGCCCATGTTCGCTGGAAAGACTGGGTAACCAATGGCAGCTGTATGAAACAAGAGGATTCTTTGATGAGATTTACTGTTACGCTATTAGCCCAGTTGCAAAGCGAAGACTACTTAGAAATAATAGACGAAATCAGGTTAGTAATAATTTATAGTTTTTATTTACCCTATTACTTTTTCTATACCATTTTTATTTAGAAAATATTGGTGTATTATATTTTTTACAAAACAGCAAATCTTTATGTTAAGGAAATTAAGAAAATTATTTTCATTAATGAGCTAATTGTCCTTCGTTGGAGTTGCTAGAATTTGATAAAGAAAAACAAAATTAATATATGTCCCCATAACACTATCATTGTAATAGTGTTGATGAGCTATGTCACAGTCAGGATTTAACAGTGTCCACTGAGGAATTATTTTGATTATGTTTGTAGCTGGTTGGCACCAGTGCCACCCTCTGGCTGGGTTGTCTCTTGTCACCATCCTTTTGGTTAACATCATAATCCTCTAAGAGTAAAGTAATTTTTCAAATGTTATTTTGGCTTCTCTTTTTTTTACGTTTTGAGATAGAGGTGCTGCTGTGCCAGTAATTAATTATGGCAGATTCTTATTGTTTGTCAACTAAAAAAAAAGATCTAGTTGGTTGAAATCTACTATCTTGTGTGTTAAGACTGGCCAATGTGAACACTTCAGATGTCTGAGTGCTGAAGTCACTCAAAGAGTCTCTTTGTATGTTGATTACTTTTTTTTTTCTTCTTTGATGTTGTTCTATGAAATGATGTTGTCTTTCATTGAGAAAAAAGTCTAAATAATCATTACACATTTCCAATTAAGATCAATAAAGCAGTTGTAGTCTTAGAAGAGTATTTGTATTTTATTGTAATTATGACTCTTATTAAATCCCTTTACAGCTATGCTGTTACAGATGGATAAAGCCAGAGAGTGATAATTGGAGGGAATGGTTGAGAACCTGGAGAGAGGCCACCTACCTGCCCACTTCACCAGACTCTGGTCACATCCTAGTCAGAGACCCCTGGGACTACAACTATTTTGCCATAGAAAACTTGTACATGCATCGGCTGTGTTGTTTTGGTCAAGAGAAATATTGTAACCGGTTCTACAAGCTGTTCCCTGACATGGGATGTTCTGACTTTGTCACATTTGTTCCACGTACGTTTTCTTACTAGGTGTTACTATAACCAGTTTTGTTGTATCTACACTTAGAATAATAGAATAATTTTGTTCTGCTAAATACTTATATCAAATTGCAAGTGCTTCAGCTGAAGAAATAATCTAGCTTTAATGATGAAGTATATAAAGCTCATGTTTGTAGCTTAAATGTAAACATTGTCCAGATTTTGTGTTGTTTTTTTTGGTCACAATAAAGAGAAGATTTTCTATACACAACTAGTGACAAGTCATTTGGGAAAATATGTTGAGTATTACACTTGAAAGGCTTGAACAAATTTGTACAAATGCTCCTTTTTCCCTAGTGCTATTATGGAATGGAATGGGCTGCTTGAGTCAGCCAGGAAAACCAAGGACTTGGCAGAATTTATGTCATTGATTAACATGCTTCACTTGACCTAGGGACATCTGTATTTTATAAGATAAGATGATATGATACCACTAATTTATTGGCCTAAAATGTTGTTTATACTTATCTATCAACTCAATAGGCTCAGCACTCGGGGATCCTCACATAGCGACTTTAGATGGTTTTAGTTATACCATGAATGGATGGGGAGAATATTTTCTTTTGTGGATCTTCAGCCAAGACTTTAGGCTTCAGGTGAGCTCATTTACATTACATGTTTTTATTTTTTCTACTTCAATAGAAAATTGGTGTATTAAGACAAAAAAGTAAAAATGTTAGCCTCCATATCTTAAAAACATCAATGAACCCAAAGTTTTGATATTATTGACAGTGTCGAACTGATAGAGCTGAAGGACTGAGTGGTACACTCACTAATGCCACAATATTTACAGCTTTTGCTGTCAAAGAATCTAATGTTTCTAGTTTTCAAGTGGAGTTATCAGCATCCAAAACATGTAAGTCAATCCCAAACAACATAATATTGTGAACAGTCAATGTAACTCATTGGGTGCATGCTTCTTCTTCTTTCATTGTTAACCCCTATACATAGTCTATTATGACTCTACTAGAGTACATTCTCCACATAATGAATCTTTACTAATAAATTCTTTTCATTACTACCAAGAGCTTCTAATTTTGATCATGTTTGCAATTTTGGCACTTTACATTTAATTATTATTATTTAATATATATTTATTTTATATTTTGATCCAGCAATGATAATACTGGCTGGAGGCATTGACGTCACCACCGAATTTTATAAAGAAAGTCAGCCAGGTGTAATAGTCTTCACAGACACACTCAGTGTGACCAGAGAATACAGTAATAATAAAACCATGGTAGTGGCTGGATTCCCTTCAGGTAATCAACCGTTATCTTTGGCATTCATTAATACTTATATGGCTGTCAAATATTTCTAGGTTGTAATATATTGAAGTAAAAACAAGGTTGTTAATTTAAAATGACAAATAGCTATATAATATACTAAAAAAAGAAACTGAAAACTGCATGAATATTTCTAGAACAATAAGGCAAAAGAGCTACATATGTTATTAATACTTCTAAGTTAATTTTTATCTGTTGATTTCAAATGTAAAACACTTGAAGGGAATGGTAAAGTTCCCATTTTAGACCTTGTGATTTATAGGGAAGATTATATAAAGGTCATCTGTTTCTGTGGTCCATGGTTAAGGAGAGTGTCGTTTGGCCAGCTCAACAACCAACTGCCTTTACTTTCCCCTACTATTGTCAGGTACCCATTAGAGCTGGATGGACTCTGAAGGAAATGGTAAGGAGGGTGTCATTTGGCCAGCTCAACAACCAACTGCCTTTACTTTTCCCCTACTATTATCAGTTACCCCTTAGAGCTGGGTGGACTCTGAAAGAAATGGTAAAGTCATTATAATTAATTGCTCAGTTCTCATTTTGCTGTTGACTATGTCTAAATTAGGTAAAATCCTGTTCTGTATGTGACATTTTGAACATTCAGCTTAAATAAATCACATTTCACACAAGAACACAGCTACTATTTTAACATTAATCAGCTACATAGTGTTGCAACTCTAGGGTAGGCACTCAACAAAAAGGCATGCAACTCAACACAGTTTAACAGGAAATAAATAGTTGTGTTTATTCACTAGGGTAAACACATAACATCCGCTTCAGCTTCCTCAGAGTCTTACTACTAAGTATACCAGTCCTTTGCTACTAAACCCAAATGTGGACCAACGACAGCCTTCCCCGCTTCGCTCCAGGTCCCTTCAGGCAGCACAAAAGCTGGCCTCTTAGTTTCCCAAACATTCAGACTCTTGACAGTTCCTCATGCACTGTTCTTCTCTCCATTCTAGCATTCAACAGTGCGCTAGTGCGCATCTCAAGCACTGGTGCAAGGCAGGGTTACAACAATAGATTTCCCAGTTGAAAGTTTTTAGCCCAACTTTTGTCAGCCCATGATTTATATATACAAATGAATACCAATATGAAGGGGATGTAAAAACAGTTTTAAAAGAAATTAATTCTCTGAATGCCACTGCTTACAAATCTTTGCTTTACTTTATTTCAGGTGTATCTATAAAAGTATATGTAGCTGTCAAAAGCCTTTTTATAGAATACAACGTACCTAAAGAGTATGAGAACTTAACTGTTGGATTACTTGGAAATTTTAATGGAAACACTGATGATGAGTTTACTCTACCAAATGGAACTGTTTTATCAAGAAACAGCAGTGAAAGAGAAATCTACCATAACTTTGCTAAAGCCTGTAAGCTGCTATAAGTATATCCACTTTCATGTCAAATATCTGTATTAAGTTAATCATTTACTGAGGCTTCTGTGTAGGATATATTTGTGTTGTGAATTCACCTCTTTGTTTGAGAAACAGAAGATTGCTGAACCTACTAAAACAATTGAATTTCATTTAAAACTTTCTAAAACAGGGGCAGTCAACTCTACAACCAGTGTCTTTAGTTATCTCCCTGGAGAGAGTACAGAAACCTACCAACATCCAGAGTTTGAACCATTTTACAGAGATGAAGCTGATCCTACTGCTGTGGCCAAGGCTAAAGAGCTCTGTGGAGAAACAAATGATGCTTGTATATTTGATTACCTCGTAACTGGGGACAAGGAGTTTGCCACAACAACAAAAGTGGCCAAAGAAGAAATGGATGGAGTCATTATAAGCTTAGGTATCTTTTTTTTTTGTTGTAATAATTCAGTTTGCTTTAATAAGTTATTTAAAGTTTGCATTTTTCAAACATAGAACTAAAATCTAAATTTATCTATACATCTTTCAATATATAATGGCAATATCTTCGATTCTGAATACTAAGGATGAGTGCAGTGTTGCACATGACAATGCAAACCCAGTTGTGACCTGCATATTTTCCTGCATTTCTTGCAGACAAAGATGTTGTCCACTGGCAGTCTATTTAAGTTGTCTTTCCATCTTCAGCCCCTGTCTTCAATAATAGCTTTTCTTTGAGTTTCAAATGTTTGTCCCTCAAATATATCTATATATATCTATCTGTCAAAAAACACAAACTTAAACTCTATGACCATATCACAAGGTCATTAGGGCTTCCAAAGATCTTCATTCAGGGAACAGTACCAGAGAAAGAAAAAAAAGGCATACAGAGAAAGCGATGGGAAGACAACATAAAAGAATGGATGGTCCTTTTATTAAAAAGATTCTATCTTAAGCAAAAGACAGAGAGGAATGGACAGTCAAAAGATCTTGTGTGGTGCCCCAGCTGTCCAACAAACTAATGTAGTCTATATTTATGTCTTTATTTATTATTTTCACTTCTCAGCCAACACACCACCAACACTAAAGGTGAAAAATGAAAGCCTTGATAATAATGGATTCTGGCCTGTTATAAATGGAACAGTTTCAACACTGCAAGTTATAGTTGATGATGTTGATGGAGACATGGTCAGCATTGAGATTCTGGTCAATGCAACTGGACTCAGTGTTAATAATACTGGGTTTATTTCTTATGTACCTAACACCAAGCAACCAATCTCTTTGAGGTAATGTTAATTTTTACCAATTAATAACAAAACTGTCCAATCAATGCATGGATATATTTTTTGAAATAATAAAATGGATTTTATCTGTAGGTTGCGAGCAGTAGATTCCAAGGGTAGCTACTCTCCAGACCTGTATATCCCCCTCCTAGTTTACCCACAATGCAACAGCCATGGTACTTGCGACACTAAGATTGTTAGAGAAGAATATGAAAATGGAAAATTTAAAGTTCTATCTTGTAGCTGTTATCCAGCATACACAGGTACTATTGGAGTTTCATTAATAGAATGTTGTTGACTTGATGTGTAGCTTAAAATACTTAAATTTTAGTTAAACTTTTAATCATAATTTTTTTTACTCATCAGGCAAGGACTGTGAGTCAGAAGTGGATGGTTGTGCCATTCAGCCCTGTTTTAAAGGACAGACATGTACTGATCTAACAGCAGTTGAACAAGGAAATAGTACCATAGGCTACAAATGTGGTCCTTGTCCTACTGGGTTCCAGGCATTGATGGGCACATGTGTAGGTCAGTATGGTTTTCATAAACAAAAAATTCTTTCTGTGTCTGAGTTTTGATTTGAATTCAGTTTTTGACACCTGTTAGAATGAAAACATATTCTTTTCATTACACAGTTGTTTGTCTTGCATAACATGTCACTTTTAGCCTAAAATTCTTAATATCTTTAACATATTTTATTAATATAAAAAGTATGAATTATATTTTTCTTAACATAAACCTTTTTTCTTATAGTATTATTAAGACACTAAAATGTTCATTATGAAATAATTTCTGGCAACTTTCCTCTCCAGATGTGGATGAATGTTTGAATAGTAAAACCTGTGATCATACATGCGTGAATACAGAAGGTTCCTTCACTTGTAGTTGCAGAAATGGATTTAGACTTGAAGCTACTGATAAGAAAACTTGTAAAGGTGAATAAATATTAAGTCTTGTAATTTTTTAAGCTCTTGATTAGACAATATATTTGTACAGAGATTATTGAATGACTTCATTAATTGGCTAATGAAAGGCTTTGGGAGCCAACCCTAAGAGGCCAAAGTGAGCCATAGTTGTCTTCCAACTGATGGAGGCCAAAATGAGCCATTGTTGTCTTACAACTGATGGAGGCCAAAGTGAGCCATAGTTGTCTTACAACTGATGGAGGCCAAAGTGAGCCATAGTTGTCTTACAACTGATGGAGGCCAAAGTTTAAAGTAGTTCGGATGACGCAGTGGTAGTGGCACACACGCAAGAGGAACTTCAGTCACTAATGTCCCACTTCTCTCAGGCCTGTAAAGAATATGGCTTGACTATTTACATGAAGAAAACAAATGTTATGGGACCACCTGCTACAGCACCACCCTCCATCCTCATTGATGATAAAAAGCTGGACGCCGTAAACGAATTCTGCTATCTGGGATCCACAATTACAGATGACCTGTCTCTAGAAGAGGAGATAAAAAAACGCATAGGGAAGGCTGCCTCGACCTTTGCTAGACTCAGGCGACCAAAATGAAAGTCTACAAGGCATGCGTTATGAGTACACTGCTGTATAGCAATGAATCATGGACCACCTACGCAAAGCAAGAGAGAAAACTGAACATTTGAGATGTCTCCATAGGATCTTGAATGTCACATGGAAAGAAAAAGTGTGCAATACTGAGATCCTTGCGTGATCAGGTATTCCCAGCATCTTTACAGCCCTCAGACAACGCTGTTTGTACTGGCTTGGACATGTTCGCCGGACGGAGGACAAGCGCATCCCGAAAGTCATCCTCTATGGTCAACTCGCGACTGGCACAAGAAAAACTGGTCGCCCCCACCTCCGTTACATAGATGTAATAAAACGTGACCTCAAATCAGTGAACATCAATTGGGAAGACATAGCTCTAGACAGCAACAGATGGAGAGAGACAGTGACCAAAAAAGCTATGGACAGTGAAAGTACATGGGTCTCAGCTCAGGAAGAAAAACGTACAATCCAAAAAAAGGCCAGCTCCTCTACCACCGAAGCAAAAGCCACCTTAACCTGCACTATCTGTGGACGGAAGTGTCTCTCCAAAATAGGGCTCCACAGCCACATGAGGAAGTGTGCTCTGAGATGAACCATAGTCGTTCTACGACTGAAGGATGCCAATGATATCTATTTATATATAATTTCTTTGTTAGCTCAAGAAAAAGGTTCAATTAACAAACGACATAAGGTCATTTATAATGTCATATTGAAGTTATTCTACATTTATATGTTATTTTGCTTAAATAAAATTTTTTTTAAACTTTCATATCACAAAAGAGTTTCAAGAGGATGAGATGAGCTCATAAAACTTCATATTTTGGCATCAGAACAACTGGGCAATGCTAAAGTTGTGATTACTGTGTTATAGCATTTTTTCCTAAACTTTTTCCTTATCATAACACTTCACACATTCTGAGTATTTAGCTGAACACGCTTATTTTTTTAGAGAGTTTAATTCATGTGCTGGCTTACTAGTTAACTATTCTTGTAGTTTATGGAACAGCTATTCAGGCTTCAAGGAACACAGTTTGTGAAACACTTTGTTAAAGGAATCTACTGTTGGATATATTTAAAAATGGAATTAATCTAAAGTTGCTATACTTTTGTGTCAGATATCAATGAGTGTGAGGAGAGATCCTCCAACTGCCAACATAAGTGTACCAACACAGAAGGGAACTATACATGCACTTGTTATACAGGCTACACACTGGACACTGATGGAAGCAGTTGTAATATAGGTAATTATGGCATATCTTTTTATTTTAATCTATTCTTTACTTTTTCATCATTAACTTTATTGTATCATGCATTAAACAACATAATGACATTCAAAGCATTCATCTGGTTAATCTAATGTTTTCTTCTTTACTTAAATCTTATAGACTTGTTGATTTTAATTGTATGTAACATTATGCAAAATGCATATCATTGACAATGGCAATGCTTAAAACATATTTTAATGCACCATAAAGCACTTAATAGTATTATAAATGTAGCTATCTTCATGCTTAGCAAGTTTGTATGTCTAGTTTAATTTTCTATATGAAATCTTTTTTTTTTAGAGTTGTTATCTTTATTATTTTGTATCAATTTTCATGATACCTTTGTTAAAGATTTTTCTCTTGTTTTATTGTTTAGCCTTTTTTCTTTAGAGTACCATATTAATATTATTATTTTATCTTAATTATTGAATATTTTATCATTCTTATCAAGTTATGAAACATAAACATACTTTCCTTTTTGCCATTAACCCTACCAGCCCTGAGCCCCTGAAACAAACTGTTCCCTATGTCTTGAGTTCCTATGGGCCACGCCCAGCTTTATTTACTTTCTTTGAACCTCTAGATCTAATAAAAATCATATTTTTTTTCTAATCAATCGATCTCTCACTCATCTCCCAATGGAAGTAAAATATTTTTCTTAATAAAATTCTGACTCCAAAGAGCCTAAATCTCAACTCTAAATTATCAATCGATTTGGGCTTATATTTAGGATTATTCTGTGAAAGACCTTTATTTAATTGGATGTGTGGTGACCTACCTTTTAGGTCCCTAGGTCATGTGTTTTAATATCAATTTTTTGGTCTTTTTTAGATTCTGATTCATTTTTTTCATGAAATAGACAACCCGAAAAAAGCAGTACACTGTCAGAGAGGCCATTTTTTGCAAGAAAAAGCCTTCCAACTGGTCTGGTAGTGTTAATGAATATAAACATTGCTTTCTACTAATTAAAGGGTTGATTTTATTGATGTTTATGCTGCTTTGTCATTTCAGATGATTCTATCAAAGAAAAGTGTTATGACTGTCAACAAGTTTGTATCACTGGGGAGAATGTAACCTGTGGGTGTAGGCTGGGATATGAACCAATTCCTAATTCTATCAATGACTGTCAAGGTATGTTTATGTATGAAAGGATGGGTCTAATGACCTGAACTTTCTTTCTTTTTATCTACCTCCTCATCCCTGTACACAATACTAGACTTTATATCTATCTATCCCTGAAGTTGACAATAATAATACATAGACTATAAATAACTTAGCAAAATGACTTTTTTTTAAAGTCATATATTTTAAGCGCAGATTTACTCTAGCATATTGCTTCCATAAATATTTCAGATATAGATGAGTGTAAATATGGCAACCAACCTTGTAGCCAGCAGTGCAACAATTTAGATGGTTCCTATGAATGCTCATGTTATACTGGGTACAAACTTGCACTAGATAAAATCTCATGCACTGGTATGTACTTTAAAGTGTGATTCTTGGATAATTTTGTGGAATTATAATCCAATAGGTAATAGCTGTTTAATATAGTCTATTAACATATCTTACAGGCAGGATTTGAAAACATTTTTAAAAAATCTAACGTGTATGTCAATTGGTTTGCTATTTTCCTTTAATTATTCTTGCTTACTGAAATATCCAAGGAAATCAACTCTGCATAATTTAAGTGTGTTGTGTCTGTTCTGCATTGGAATATTTTTTTTTTAATTGAAAAAAGACTTCATATCACATTTCCAATAAGGAAGTCTTTTAGTTCAACTGTATGTCTACATATTAAAAATGCTACAGAAACATATTTTGCTTACAATGATTAAAAAAATAAAAACTAATTGAATTATTCTTTGATAGACCTTTATTTAATTTGAGGCATGGTGGGTAAGTTGTTAAGTGCTTGACTTCTAGACCAAGGGGTCCTGGGTTCAAATCTTGGTGAAGACTAGGGTTTTTAATTTCGTGATTTTAAGGGCGCCTCAAAGTCCACCCAGCTCTAATGGGTACCTGACATTAGTAGGGGAAAATAAAGGTGCTTGGTTGTTGTGCTGGCCACATGAAAACCTTGTTAACCATGGGCCACAGAAAGATATGACCTTTACACATTCTGAAAGGGGAACTTTACTTTTTAACTTTAGACCATAGTTTTCTAATTATAAAAGCTTTTCAGAGGATAAAATATCATTAGTACAATGGATGGTTGCCTGGTCATGCGGTTTGCGCGCTGGACTGTCGTTTGGATTTATCAATGGTCCCGGGTTCAAACCCTGCCCGCTCCCATCCCCAGTCGTCCTGCTGGAGGTTTGGACTAGGAAGTAAACTATCTTTAACTCTGAAGGAACATCCGAAACATGTGAAACATACATTTTACAACATGCTGGTGTTGATTTTGAAAAAGTTATTTCTTTTTCAATAAATACATGATAATTAGTGCTTTTTTTAGAACATACTAGTTCTTGTAAAAATATCTATAAATGCTCTCCTCATTTGTTATTAATTTTTTGTTTCATTGACCTCAAGCTTGTGAGACTCCTTACTACGGCAACAACTGTGCCAGTACCTGCCAGTGTAATGGACGTGGAACATGTAATGCCATCAGAGGCTGTGTGTGTAATGAGCACTGGTCAGGGGAGAACTGTGAGATTGATGTGGATGAATGTCTCCAGCCCACAGCTTGTGCTGAAGGTCTAGTCTGTAGGAACACAGTAGGAGCATTCAAATGTGTTTGTCCAACAGGATACAAGATGAACAACACACAGTGTATAGGTGAGACTGGTGTATAGAACCATACCATGGTTTTGTATAGCTGTACTATTTTGTTCTGATCAATTTTTGAAAATTGTATTAGGGCACCATGCAAGATCTTTTGACTGTCTCCATTCCTCTCTGTCTTGTATACTTCAACATGATTTATAGGGCTAATATTTAAAAAAAAATAATTTTGATTTGTACTACTTAGAATTTTCTAGCTCTTTTTGTAGCCAACATTTGCGCTGAGTTGTAGTTTGTTAATTTCAGCTTATACAAATGTAGGCTGTTCTGTAGTCACAGATTAATAATAAATTACTGTAGACATTACTATTTAATAATGATAATAACGAGACTGTCTTTATCAAGGTAGGCATATATAACTCACTTTTATTTCCGTCCGATTCTTTGCTTTCGCATAAAACATAAACAACAAACAATGACGTAATATCTCTAATATTAGCACATCCTTCCTTTTGAAGCTATAATCACATCCTTCCTTTTAAAGTTCTTAATACTTATATTTACAAGGATTTTTGACAACTCGACCACTTCTGGTTGTCTTGACCGGCACAGCAAGTTCTCTAGATGTTGGTTTATAATTGTCTGTTTCTTTTGTTCTAACAGTTTGCTGTTCATTGTCTTCGTCGGTGTCATAGTACCCAGAGATGTCTTCTTCGTAGCTCTTGTTTAGAAACCGTTAATTTCGTCTGTATGTTTTCCCATCATTTGTCTTTATGATGTAAGATCTGGGTGATGGATGTTTCTTAATGACGACTGCTTTCTGCCATGTTTGTCCTAGACGAACTCTCACCTTCTCCCCGACAGAGTAGTCTTTAGGTAACCTTACTTTTGAATCGTATTTCGCTTTGCTTTTCCTCTGTCGTTCGTTGAGAATGTCTCTGCATTTTCAGCTACCGAAGGTTTCAATAGTTTGGGATCAGTTGGAATGATGTCCCTGAGTCTTCTACTCATCAACAGTTGTGATGGCGAATAAAGCAGTCCGCTTATCAGAGTATTTCTATACTCGAGCATAGCCAGATATGGATCTTTCCCACTTTTGTATGCTTTGTTGAATATCTGCTTTACGATACCAACATACACCTCACTTTTTCCATTTGAGGGTACCTTGGACTTGATGTTGTTATCTTGAAACCCCATTCAGAAGCAAACTCTCTATATTGATAGCTATTGAATGGCATATTGTCGCTCACTATTTCTTCTGGTATGCCATGTCTAGCAAAAATACCTTTCATTGCCCTGATAACACATTCTGCTGTTTTGTTCTCTAGTCGTTTTATTTCAGGATATTTGGAGAAATAGTCCACAACTAGCAAATAGTCATTGTTTCGCCATTCAAACAAATCTGTCGCAACCTTTTTCCATGGTCTTTCTGGTACAGCATGAGGTAGCAATTTTTCCTTCACATTATTTCTTTTGAACGTTGCACATGTTGCGCACTTCATTATTGTCGAAAAAATATCTTTGGACAATCCTGGCCAAAACACACTCTGTTTTGCCTTGGATCTGGTTTTCTCAAGACCAAAATGACCTATGTGCAACTTGTCGAGAATTTCATTTCTCATACTTGAAGGAATTATAATTCTGTTCTCATAAAACAATATTCCATTCTCTTCATGAATACTGTCTTTAAATGACCAATACACTTTCACTGTTTCATGAAAGTTTTTATCTTTGGCCAACCTTCTCTGACATAATTCATTACAAGTTTTAATTTAGCATCAGATTCAGTTTTCCTTCTAATTTCAATAATCTTCTGATCACTTCCCGGAAACTGTGCTGTTGCGCTATGAATTCTCATAACCATGTCATCATTTGAATTTGATTGTTCTTGACCATTGATGTACGCACGCGATAACGTATCAGCTATTTGCATTTTTGAACCTGGAGTGTAAGTTACTGTTAATTGATATCTCAAGTCTTAACATCATCAACTGAAGTCTTGGTGAAATCTTATGTAAAGGCTTAGTCACAATAGTTTGCAAAGGTTTGTGATCTGATTGTACAGTCACAGTTCTTCCAAAAATATAATTGTGAAAATGTTCAGCTGCAAACACTATAGCTAACATTTCCTTTTCTTTTTGTGCATATCTACACTCTGTTTCTGTCAATGATCTTGGCGTATACGCAACTGGTTTGTCTTCTTGCATTAAACATGCTCCCAACCCTTTAGAAGAAGCGTCACACTGAATAGTAACTGGCTTTTCAGGGTTAAACAATTGCAGAACTGGAGCTTCACTAAGTGTTTTCTTTATTAGTTGGAAAGCATTTTCTTGCTCTGCATTCCACTGCCACAATACATCCTTCTTTAGCAATTCACGCAATGGACTGGTAATTGTTGACATGTTTGGAATGAAACTTGACAGAAAGTTCAACATCCCTAGCAGTCTTTGAATTCCTGTTTGATCTGTTGGTGCTGGCATCTCCATTATTGCTTTGATTTTAGCTGGATCTGGACGAATACCATCTGCTCCAATTTGTCTTCCGAGATAATTAACACCAGAAAGTTTATATTGTATCTTGTTCTTGTTGAACTTTACATTGTTCTTTCTAGCTCTCTCCAGAACATTTTCAAAAATTTGATCATGTTCTTTTTCATCTTTTGCTGCAATCAGCATGTCATCTGACATGATATGTACACCTGGTATGTCTCCGAATACTTGATAAGCACGTTTCTGTAATACTTCACTAGCTGAGGATATACCAAAAGGCATTCTCAAGAATCTGTATCTTCCAAACGGAGTATTGAATGTACATAAATAAGAGCTTGGTTCATCCAACTCAACTTGCCAATATGCATCCTTTTGATCAAGTATACTAAACACTTTTGCTGCTCCCAGTGAACTATTGATTTGATCAAATGTTGGTGTAGTGAAATGTTCTCTCATTATATATTTGTTCAGTTCTCGGAGATCTAAACACAACCTCAAAGAATTATCTTTCTTCTTTGCTATAACCAAGTTATGAACCCATTCTGTTGGTTCATCAACTTCTGTGATCACTCCATCTTGTTGCATTTGTGTGATTTTTCTTATTAATTCTTCATAGAGTGATGGTGCAACTCTGCGCGCACATTGAATAACTGGTTTTGCATCTGGCGTCAGTTTAATGTGATACTTCATTTTGTATGTACCGAGTCCTTCGAATACTTGCTTATATTTTTTCATCAACACTTGTGGAACTTCATTTTGTTGCTTGACATCGTGTACTTCGACATTTCTCTTTGCCTCAATTAGTTTTAAAGCAATAGATGTCTTCAGTCCTAGTATAGGATTTATACTTTTCTTGATCACGTACAGATCATCTTTAACTTCTACATCGCCGACTTTAAATGTGACCGATGCAACTCCCTTCAGTTCTAATGCTTCATCCCCCAATGCTCGTAGGGTAGTATTTGAATTCTTTAACTGAGTATCAGTTTCTAAATTGTTCCACGTTGACTCTGATACCACATTAGCTTGTGCTCCTGTGTCAATCTTCATTTTGACTATTTTTCCCATAATATTGACATCAACCATCCAAACTTTGACATTGTTGTTAGTACCAATTGCCTCAAACCACAACTCATTTACTTGGCTTGACTGACTTTCATCTTCCAGTAAATCAACAGCCTTGAAGTGTTTCGACCGACATTTTACAGCGAAATGATTTCTTTTTTTACATTTTCGGCATGTCTGTCCGAATGCTGGGCAATTGTATTTTCTGTGAGATCCACCACAAGATCTGCAATCTGTAATGAAACTTGTGACATGATTCTTTGCCATATTTTCCTGTGAGGTTTTGACTGGCTTTCTATCTTCTGTCTTCTTTAATTTATTAGCAGCATCCACATGTAGTCCTTTCATATCTATCATTTGGTTCTGGGTATGCTCGTCAGCACGAATTATGCTTGCTGCTTTTTCTAAAGTTAAGTCTACATCTCTCAGAAGTCTCTCTCTCACTCGATCCGAATGTATGCCACATACCAATCGATCTCTGATGAGTTCATCTCGAAGGTTGTCAAACTTGCATTCTTTTGCCAAATTCTTTAACTCAGTATAATACTGTTCAAACGTTTCTCCGTCTTTCTGCTTTCTTGAAAAGAATTTAAATCTGTCATACACAGTGTTGGACTTTGGCAAAAAATGATTCTGAAACCTTTCAATGAGTTTGTCTACAGTCTCATCTTCACATACTTGAAAAGTATTGTAGATGTCTCGAGCGGGTTCACCGATCAGGTGTAACAATAAAGCTTTCTTCACTGGCTCGGGCTTCGTATTCTTTTCAGTGGCGACCATAAACAGTTCAAAACTTTGTCTCCATTTTTTCCATCTTTCAGATAGATTACCGTCTAGTGAACGGTTTAGGAGGTTCGAATAATTCCATTATTTGTACAGATTCTAGATTCTATGTCTAGATCTAGATCTAACAACATGAACTAATGACACCACAAATAAAATGTACTTTTAGCAATTTAGAAACCACTAGATCTAAATCTACCTGTTACCAGCACTTTAAAGCAATGTGACACTAGATTTGACACCTAATCTAACACCAGATCTGACACAAGATCTGAAACCAAATCTGACACCATGTTCTGTAGTCACAGATTAATAATAAATTACTGTAGACATTACTATTTAATAATGATAATAACGAGACTGTCTTTATCAAGGTAGACATATATAACTCACTTTTATTTCCGTCCGATTCTTTGCTTTCGCATAAAACATAAACAACAAACAATGATGTAATATCTTCTAATATTAACACATAGGCTCTTTCATATATTCTCTTTTTATCCAGCTTATTTGTCTTTTCTAATAAAAGAGTTCTTATAGTATTTTACCCACATCTTCATGATTAGGCCTATTTATGTTGTGGGTCATCTTTAATTAATTTTTTTGTGTGCCCTCCATGTAGGGCATTTACTACAACTGTTACAATCAAATAAAGGTGAACATAATTGCTAGATGGTGGTTTAAAAGCACATGTCACTTAAACCTTACTGTCACCCAGTAACTACAGCTTTTAATACTTTGTTTCTCTTTTTTTTTTACTGTCTGTGCATAGTATCATTGGTTGTTATTTTGTTTGAATTGAAATATCAACCTATGTACCAGTTTACAACAGAAAATAAAAAAAAATATACATACTTGACAATTGATACTTCTGACACCAGACATCAATGAGTGTACAGACCCAACAGTCAACACAACATGTGATCTAAATGTTCAAGTCTGTGTGAACAACATTGGCAGCTACAGCTGTGATTGTAAGAAAGGATATGCCAGGAATAATGAGGGCCTCTGTATAGGTAGGTAATACTTATTTTAGATTGACTCAGTAGTTACTACTAGCTTCATTTATGCTAGAGAGAAGTTTAAGTTAGAGAGTGGCTAACCCTTAAATCGTATGCCATCTCTAAAAATATCCAGATAACAACTTTCATTTTGTCTTTAATGATTGGAGTTTATCTTGAAATGCTTTGATGCTTCTTCATTCAGCAATATGCCAGTTTTATACATAAAAATTATCTCACCTCAACTAAAGTTTGAATATTCTTTTGGTTAAATATTCTCCATGATGCTAATTGACAAAAATAAACACTTTGTTGTGAAGTTAAAAATAAAACTTGAAGTGAAGTAGAAAATAAGTTATGGCTGAAAGCAGTTATCCTAAAGAAATGAGTTCATTGAGCTGGATATGATGAAATACACATTTATCCCTTATCTATAACACCAAAGTCATTGAATATGACTAGCTAACTTTATACACATAAATTATCATAAAGAATACAATTATATTCATTATTGTATGTTTTTCTTTAGATATTGATGAGTGTAGCACTGGCATAGATAAGTGTGAACAGTCTTGTGAGAACAAAGCAGGAAGTTTTAATTGTCTGTGTTATCAAGGTTATATGTTAGATGATGACAGGAAGTCTTGTATTAAAGGTAAACATCTCTACTGGTTGCCTGACTAGCTTTAATATGAATTCATTGCTCAAGTGTTTTGAAAGGTTACATTTGGGAGCTGTACACATTACCTATACTTTAAGGCAGTGATGCTTAGTCATTTCCACCTTTGGGACATATGAATTTCCATTACGTTTCACTAGCTGAATCACGGCAATTAATTGTCGCCTCTAATGACACTAATCCTCATAAAGCACTATAGGCAGAAGTTTTTAGGGGCCAGCTGGACCTGACATGACCTGCAAGTCATAATTTGGATACTACTTACTTTAGGCCTCCCATTTACATTTTGCTCTTGTAGACAGCCTAAGTGGTCTTGACACAATGCATAGTGATCATCTGCCCAATCTTTCCTTATTTCAATATTAATGCTAACATTTAGAAGAAAAAATATTACATCTTAAAAGACATGTTTGTTTATCTTTTCTTACTGCATAAATACCACAACTAGAAACAAAAGATGTATTTTTGGTTGTATTTTTTTTGACATGCATAAAATAAAATTATTTTGTTTTTTTAAACCTCACAACATAAGTACCTATGTCTGTAATAAGTAGTTAACAGAATTGTCCTATTTAGTTATAGCTTCTCTTTACCAATACTATTTAACAATGTATTTATTAACAACCTATTTCTAGTCAAAGATCCATGTGCTTCCGCCAATGCCACCTGTAGCTATGGATGTAGAATAAATTCTAATAATGAAAAAGAATGTTTCTGCCCAAGAGGTTACTCTCTGACTGGTCAAGATAAATGTGAAGGTATAAGAATTTGGAATATTTATAAAAATGTATCAAATCTGTATCTAATAAATCTATGAACCTGGAGTTTTGACACATTTTCTTGCATTGAAACATGTAATGACATAACTCATACAAATGTAGCCATAACTAATGTTATTTTATTAAAACTTGTTAGCCAACAATGAATGTTATTTTATTGAAACAAGTATTCTTAGTTGAAATGTAGTAGCCATCTTATTGTACTATAAATATTGTGCAATATTCAGCGACATATTGAATAATACCATTGTATTGTTTACTCTTCAATCCACAGATGTTAATGAGTGCCTCTTGAATGAAACAAACTTATGTTCTAATAGAAATGGTTGCATAAATACAAATGGAAGTTTTGTTTGTACTTGTGAGGTTGGTTTCAAACTTGACAATGACAATAGATCCTGTGTTGGTGAGTCAAAAATCTATTTTTTTACCAACATTTTTATTGTTTGAAAAAAAGATAAATATTAGTTAAATTATTTTATGTTGCTTTACAAAAAAGAATATAATTTTAACATTTTTATTTGGCTTAGAACAATTTTCTTTTGTGTTATTAAGTTGCTTGTAATATACTGACATACATATTTTTTGTCTAAAGCCTGTAATGTTGGCACGTGGGGTCAACAGTGTGTTAACAGTTGTGCCTGTGGACTTGGAGCTGATCATTGTGACAGTAAAACTGGATGTGTTTGTAAAGCTGGATACACAGGTCAATAGACATTTGAAATTAAGAAAAGGGTACATAAGTGGATAACATTTCATGATAGGTGAAGTTACAATCTTTTAAATTGTGTTTTTTAGGTTCACACTGTGAAAGTGATATAGATGAATGTAAAAATAAACAACTAGTTTGTAACAGCACAGAGAAGTGTCTCAACCTGCCTGGCACTGCTGTCTGTCAATGTCAAGATGGTTATGAAAGAATAAATGGAACATGTAAAGGTGTGTCACATTATTTCAGTCAAGGCTAATGCAAATAAGAAATATTAGTTCATCTTAGCCTCAATATTTGATCTCCCATTTACCCTACTCCTCTTAATACAAGGAGACTTTTTTTTTTTCGTTCTTTTTTTTTTTAAATTGCTTTATTACTGGGCAAATTGTATGCTTTTGAACCAATGAGGTTTTTTTGCTGCCTTTAGGTGCTCAGAAAAGTAGCCTAGCAAATCTTTTCAGCCTCAATATGGCATCTGGGTGGAAATGGTCATTTCCTCAGCCTTCGACCGCGACTCTTACCCTAACTTCTTGGGATTTGTGCAATTGGTAATAGGGCTGTAACAAACTACATCTGCTTAAATCACTCATAGACAAACCATTATTTCAGACTGGCAAATGTAGGGAGCTTCCATGGGCCTAGAGTTACAACAGTGTTAGACTCAACCAAAAGGAAGAATAAAATTGAATCTTGTTAGTTAAACTTACTATTACATGCTTAACCCTAAAATGCTTAGGGAATGTACATATGTGAAAGTTCTGTATATTTATGATAATTATTGGCTAATGTTGTTGTTTTGTTTTTAAACAGGGCTATATAAATGGCATAGTTATTTGTATATAATAGCCATCATTTTATCACTTTTGTGTATTTAAGATGTCAATGAATGCAGCAGTATCCTTACCAATAACTGTAGTCAGCTGTGTAGAAACACTGAAGGAGGCTATGAATGTTTCTGTCATGCTGGATATAGCTATGACAGCAAAACATTTTCTTGTAATGGTAAGTTTTGGATTTATAATAATAATTTAATTTATAGAGTGATGTTAACAAACATGATGTAGACTCAATTTATCTTTGAACAGTAAGACCTTTAGTGGAAAGCTTCTACAAACATCGAATAATGACATCGACACTGATCAACTTAGAGCTTTTGTTTTTGCTGCATAACAAAGTGGCTACTGGAGTGATTACTACTTCTTCTTCTAGCCAGCTTTATTGCTGCTGAGCTGTGAGCTCTTTAGCAGACTGTGCCAAGGAAAAAAAGTGTGCTGTTTTCTTCAGTTGTTCAGCACTGCCGTATAGGGTGTTGGTTATGTTGGGCTGTAGTGGAAGTAGGATCTCCCTAAGGTGGACTAGGGAGGGGCATTCAAGGAAAAAAAGTGTGCTGTTTTCTTCAGTTGTTCAGCACTGCCGTACAGGGTGTTGGTTATGTTGGGCTGTAGTGGAAGTAGGGTCTCCCTAAGGTGGACTAGGGAGGGGCATTCAAACAGGATATGGTTTACGGTTTCAAAGGGGTGGGCGCAGTGTCTGCAAAGGGGTAGTTGTGTGGAGTTTATTTTGTTCAGGTGGTAATTTAATAGTGGTGTGTGTCCTGTTCTTAGTTGGAAAATTGTAGATTGTTATTTGCGGGGGAGGAAGTTAAGAGTGATTACAGTTGTTTCATATCATGTGGCTCAAAGGCTTTTTATGTGTTTATCATTATAAATATTGCAATATATGTTATGACAGTACTGTATTTACTTCCTAATGCAGTACATTGTCGTAGGAAATCTTCCTATCTCATATAGAATGAGAATTATTTTTTAAATGCACATTATGTTTTGCCATTTTGTTGTTCTAAACGTGATGTCATGATGATTTACTTTCATCTCCCATGGGGCTTAGGACTTTGCTATTGCATTTTTTTTTCCTTTTCATATGAGATGAGTCCCTATTTTTGTGACTGTTCTCACAGCACAGAGCCAAGATGTCTAACCATTTTCCACCTTTGTGCAGGTGTCAGAGTCCATGTTGAAAGCTCTCATGGACACTTTGAGGATATTTCTGAAATGTTTCCATTGTCCACTTTGACCTCGCTTTCCTTACATTTGCTGGCCCATAGGAGCCTTTAGGGATGCAGGAGTTAATTATAGTGCCCTTCGCACTTGAGACTGCATCAGGATTGTGTGAATGCTTTGCAGGTCCGCTCAATGGATGACTTTACATCTATTTCCAGCATAATGAAAACAACAGGGAAATTGCATTTTCATTAGCACATTTACTTTGAGAAGAGACCAAAGACAGTGTGAATCAGTCATATGGTCGTGACATTGTGAATTGCTTTTAAAAAAAATGTATTAACTCTTTATAGTAGATGTTTGACTGTTTTATTACAAGAAATTTATTGAAGACTTGATATATTTGTCTTTAATTCTAAACTCTTATATGTTCCCAGATATTGACGAGTGTAATCTCCCAACATCTAAATGTGAACAGTTGTGTATCAACACTGAAGGAAGTTATCGTTGCTCTTGTACATCAGATCTTATCTTATTAGCTGATGGAGTCTCCTGTAGAGGTAAAAAATAATTCTCTTAGTTTTTTTATTCTGTGATTTTTAATTACTTTGGGAGAATTTTTTTTATTATTATCATCAGAAAAATTTTGAATTAGTAAAATTTTATAGGTTATAAAATTACCTTTAAAAAAAAAAGTTTTTTTGTAAATAATATCTCTGCTGTCCAGTTTTCCAACCCTCCACACCACCCTTCCCGCTCCCATCCTGTGGTAGATTTGGGCTAGGATGTAATAATCTTTAATTCCAAAGGCATAATTGAAACTTGTAATAAAAAACAACAACATTAAAACTTAGATATGGTGTGAGGACATTGTTTCCAAATGTTTTTCTGCTACTTTATATTTAAAATACTTTCATGCACATTCACTGATAGTGAAGCTTATTATATTATAACCTATTATGTAGCCTCACTGCCTTGTGTCAACAAGACTGACTGCAGCAATGATTGTGCTCTGATCAATGGAACTGACACTTGTCTTTGTCCTAGAGGAACTCTGCTTGCTACAGATGGGAAAACTTGTCAAGGTATTTCTACATTTAGAAGCAATACATTGCATTCTGGTTAAGATAAAAATACACACTCTATCTTTCTTAATTCAAATGAATGGTCAACACAGCACAGCTTGACAGACGAAGAAATAGCTAATGGAAATCTAGTCATATAAAGCTCTTTAACTGCTTCTACTGTAACCAACCCTTTTAAGCAAAGATTGGGTTGCCTGTCTTTGTTTGGATCTAAAATGAATTAATGCTCATTATCCCCACTGAAACAATTACTAAGGAAAACTTTGTGCATCTCATAAGAGACTTAAGTGCTATAGAAAGAGAATCTTAGACACTGTAAAAATTCTAATTGATTTATATTTATACATAAACCAGTGATTCTTTATCTATGTATGTAACATATTTTTTAAATGCCTATAAACTGCAAGTCTTTCTTTCTTGTTCTATCTGGGAGATCCTTTTTGCAGTGCTTGGGTTTCCAGCACAGATTCCTCTTTTTTTATTTTGCATGGTTCAAATTTTTCTTCACCTCAGTTTTAAACTCATTATCTACAACAGGTTTGTCCATGTAGTTAATTGGCTGTCAACTTAATTGGTTTGATTTTAGGTTTCTGTTTTATTTGACTCCAGTTCTATTCCTAATGATGCTGTTATTATTACTTTTACTGCTTTCTATTGACCCCACTTCAGCTTCCCCACTTCCTGGAACTCAGTAGCTATCACTAGATCTGTAGTTGAGTCTTGCTTTTTGTTCTTTTTAACAGTTTTATGGCTTCTTGTAAATGAAGCTTTGCATTTCCTCCTACATCTGTTTCCATTTGCTAATCAATCTTTAAAAAAAAAAAAAATTTCCTTGAAAGTCTAATTTTTTTTTTAAGACAATTAATATCTTAGTTGTTATCCAAACTTGCAGTTAAAAGCAACTCACTTTTAATTGATTGTGTTTTGGGATTCATGGGAAAAGCTGTCATACTCTATGGATTGACAGGAGATCATACTTAGTACGCAAATCATTATGTTTTACATTAGGTTATACTAGTTAATGTTTAGTTGTTGAGTTTTAATGCGAAAAAAAAATCAATGTTTCTTTGAATTAGAGTCACTGTAATAACTATTACCATTCTTATTTGCAGAATGTGAGAGCAACTATTATGGTCCTTCTTGCAGTCTGGTCTGCCAGTGTGATGCAGGTGTCAAGTGTGACAATGTGAATGGATCATGTTTCAACCCTTTTGTCATCACAACAGTAGTCCCTACATCTACTACAGATTCGTCAAATGCTTCCATATTAACATCAGATTCAGCATCATCAGCAGTGGATGTTTCAGGCAAGACTACCGCTGCCATTACATCTAATACTACTGTGTCCACACCAGTGGTGACTTTACCTGCAGATAAAAGTACCGCCCTCCCAACAACCACTGTGACATCTTGCATCTCCGTCACCTGTGATGCCAACAAGCATGAAGTTTGTGTGGACAAAGCATCAGGCTATGAGTGTGTTTGTCAGTCTGGCTACATGAGGGCCAACACCGACACTGACTGTACAGGTACACTTTTATATTATGCTATTATGGACTCAAATCTAAAGTGTTTGTAAGGTTATTGCATTTAGAAATTGTTAAAATATAACCAACACTCACAGCTTGGTATTACTAGCCCTTGATTGCTCCTAATGGCATGTCTCTAGCTATGAGGCAAAGTGGACAAGCTATCAGCAAAAAAAAAAAAAGAGCAAAATCAGGCAATGCTGCAAAGAGACCCAACCTCCCCCTGCCTTGTGTGCAGCTGACTTTTCATTGCTAAGGTTAGACTTCATAGCTATCTCTAAGTTCATGGGAAAGAAGATTGTGCTTGGGCTACGAAGAAGGAGCTATCTGTAATGTTGGGAGGAGCTATCTGTAATGTTGGGAGGATAAAGCACAGATTATAAGAGAAATTCTTGAAACCCTACCTACCTCAAGCCCCACCCCAACCTTTCAATCATAGACTTCCAGTTGATGTGTCAATATATGTGTTGATTGAGGATTACATATGATCAGGATAGTTTAAGATCTAATCTTTCTGAATTTTTGGTACAAATAAAAAAAAAATTAATATATGCAATGTTATGGTTAGTAAAGTGTTTCCAATCATTCACTGTAACTCTAAACTCCCTTACACAATCCCAAGAAATAGTCCTAGATATATCTGAAGAACCTTTGAACTCTGCTATGCTATGAACATAATTTTTCATTTCATCAGAGATTTCCTCGTACAACTTCACTGCAACTTTAGCCATGGACGTGTCCAACATAAATTTAGACAGTGATAGTGAAGACGGCAAGAGATTAAAAAATGAAGTTAAGACTAAGGTACAGTAATAAGAATGTGTTCTGTTCTCTCTGATTTACTTATTTTCAGCCTTGGGTTAATATAAATATATAATTAGCTTTTTAAACCAAAAGATGATAGAGCACAAAATCTTGTTTTTTTTCCCCAGTTGACAGAATCATGTAGAAAGAGTAAACTGGACTTCATTTCACTGGAAGTTTTTAGCATCAGGTATTTTGTTTTTACATTTCACTATTATAGAACTCCCTTACATGGATGTAATAAAACAGGACATGAAAACAGTGAACATTGGTACCGACCATTGGGAAGACATAGCCCTAGACCGCACTAATTGGAAGAGACACGGCGACCAAGAAAGCAATGTGAAAAAACATGGTACTCAGCTCTGTAAGAAAAGTGTGCCATATGGACAATGGCCGGTTCCTCTATCACCAAAGTGAAAGCCACCTTAACCTGCAATATACGTGGATGGTAGTGCCTCTCCAAAAAAGGGCTCCACAGTCACACTAAAAAGTGTTCAAGATGAACCATAGTCGTTATAAAACTGAAGGAGGCCAACTATTATAGAAGTAGGACTTGGTTTAGATGTTGACATAGGGCTTAACAATAAGTAACAAGATTAGCATTGATCTACTTACTAGTTTTGTGTTAGCTCCCCTTTAGCTAATTCTTTTGTGATCAAACCTTGTATACTTAAAATATTTCCATTTCTTTCTTGTTGAATATGAACTATACTTAACAAAAAGGCTCAAATGTTAGGTAGATTAAAACCTTATTGTATCCTTATTATATTGCATTTTAAAGATAGTTCCATCATATTTCAATTTTTGCCTACCTCCAGGAAAGGAAGTCTTATTGTTGACTTTGTGTTATACATCAACAAAAGTTCCCCCAGTAATTCAATCAGTAGTTTGACATTTGTACTGAATGTGATCAAGTCAGAAGGAATCATTCTCAATGGAAGCAAAATATTGATGACAAGCTTTACCTTGATTGGTAGGGGAATTTGTTTTTCTTGCATTGTCTAGTGAGCTATTTACTTGATAATTAAATATAGTCTTTTGAATTTAAACACTTTGTGTTATGAGGGTCAGGGCTAATAACAGATATACAGACTCAAAATCTTGGAGGTGCTGTCTTTGAAATAACTTCAGTGTTAGAACTTTGTTAGACAATGCCAAACAAGAAGGAATTTCTGATGTTTCTTTAACATTTAAAATTGAGTTGGAAACAGTCAAACTTTTAATTGGTTATCTCAGCTTTCTTCTATTTTAAGTAGCTTGGACTATTATAGCGAATTTTGAATGATGAACTCTGATGTTTTCTTCATATTTGGTGGTATTTATGTATTTATATTCTGAGTTAAAAGTTGTAACAATGAAAATTATATAATTTTTTTATTTGCATTCTTAGAAACATTTATATTTAATAAATTAGACAAATTTTTTTCCTTTCATCCCCACCAGCGTAATGGACTTGGTCCCAATTGGGGTTCTTTTTTTGTTTCCCTGTTCATCTTCTCTAATGACTGTTTCCACCCAAGTGCCATAATGAGGCTGAGAAGCATGGCCTGGGGATCTAGATCTAACCAATAGCACTACATCATTCTTACAGTGACCGCTAGAACCAGTCTCAACAGGCTTTTTTTTAAGCATTTTAATAGACCTTGTCTAAATAGCTCTCTAGTTCTAGATTCTAATTTTGCTAATGCTTAAGCTTAATAGTGTCAGCATCTAGTTCAAATAAGACGTGTCAGAGTTTCTCCTTTTCTATACATCACAGAAACATACGAAATGTTGTAGTTTTGTTTCTATACTCTTAAAAAAATGAAATTATTTATTCAATTTGTGCTGCCCCTAAGAATCTTTGTTAACCAATGTACTGGCCTAGTGAACCTCTAGTTTTGAAAGATTTCCTTTACTTGACCTTTTCCATGTTAGATTCTTCCAACCTTTGTGAACTAAGACAGCAGACCAATCCATGCAAGTCTACAGAAGTGTGTCTAGTGGAAGACAACAGAGCTGTATGCAAGTAGGTGTCAAAAGAATTTATCACTGTCACAGTCAAAATAGTGAACTTATTGTAGCTTAGTGTACTTAGTTGAATGTTGTGAATACAGATCGTGGAAATGTATGCATGTGGTAGCAAGACAGTATGTGGTAGCAAGACAGTATGTGGTAGCAGGACAGTATGTCATAGCAGGACAGTATGTGGTAGCAGGACAGTATGTGGTAGCAAGACAGTATGTGGTAGCAAGATAGTATGTGGTAGCAGGACAGTGTGTGGTAGCAGGACAGTGTGTGGTAGCAGGACAGTGTGTGGTAGCAGGACAGTATGTGGTAGCAAGACAGTATGTGGTAGCAAGACAGTGTGTGGTAGCAGGAAAGTGTGTGGTAGCAGGACAGTGTGTGGTAGTAGGACAGTATGTGGTAGCAGGACAGTGTGTGGTAGCAAGACAGTGTGGTAGCAAAACAGTATGTGGTAGCAAGACAGTGTGTGGTAGCAGGACAGTATGTGGTAGCAGGACAGTGTGTGGTAGCAAGACAGTGTGGTAGCAAAACAGTATGTGGTAGCAAGACAGTGTGTGGTAGCAGGACAGTATGTGCTAGCAAGACAGTGTGTGGTAGCAGGACAGTATGTTGTAGCAGGACAGTATGTGATAGCAAGACAGTATGTGGTAGCAGGATAGTATGTGGTAGCAGGATAGCATGTGGTAACAAGACAGTATGTGGTAGCAGGACAGTATGTGGTAGCAAGACAGTATGTGGTAGCAAGACAGTATGTGGTAGCAAGTTGTAGTAAGCTGAATTGGAGAAGATGAAGCAAGTAGTTTTGATAAAACAAGTTTACGCACTGCTGCTTATGAATGACATGAGAAATATGCCTACAAGCATCCTACAATAAATGTCATGAGAATCATTAAATCAGTGACAATTACTAATATTTCTTTTTTAAGCATCATTGAAATCTTATAATCTACCACATATTCCTGTCTTTACATTGTTAACAAGACAAGTTTTTATGAAGTATTCAGATTTTATATAAAATTACGTTGAGTTTTTTTGTTTTTTTTTCTATTTCAGATCCAAAGAGTCAGATGAAGGTAAAATATTTTTGCAATAAATTGACTTCTTGAAATTTGTTTGGCCTGTTCATTACTTTTTGATTGACTTTTATGGAGACTGTGGAAAGAAAAATGTATGAATAGACTATTCTTGCCATTATGAAATTTAGCATAACTCATAAGATCTGTTTCTGCAGGGATTCACCTGCAATGGAACTCTAAATGAGAGCATCTTAATCTTAACGCAGTTTAAATACTTCAAGACTTCCTAGACACCCTTTTATTTGTTGTTTTTAATTAAAATATTGCAAATGATATGAGTGATAAACAATATTGCAATAGCCTCATTGTTAACTGATGGGGCTGAGTGGTAAATCACTGGGTCCCCAAACCAAGGTGTCTGGAGTTTGAATCCAGTGAAGACTGGGGTTTTGAATTTCTGGATCAATATACATAACACTCCTTAGTTCAGCCAGCCCTAATGGGTACACAGCATTAGTTGGGCAAAGTAAATCTGGCTGGAAAAATCATGTTTCATGAATTGCAAGGTCTGAATTGGGTACTTTACTTTTCATTGTAAATTATAATTTAGCAAGCTATATTCCAAGAGATAAATACAATTAATCAGCTTTTAATAGGCTTTTGATGTAGTCCTCCACTCATGTGCTACATTGTATTGAATTTATTCATTTACTTCATGCTCAGTATTTGTTGGTCTTTTAGATTTGTTATTTGTTTTTGTATAGAGGCCATTTTCCGATTGAAATGTCTTTTTTTTCTTGTGATAAGTTTTAACATTTGTATACTATAACATTTGTCTTAATATATTTGATCTTCAGATACAAAAAGTTTGACTTTGGGACTAGCTATTGGACTCCCTCTGTTTGCAGTTCTTTGTATTGTTGTCATCATTTTAGCTTATAAGTATCTAGCTGGCAAAAAGGCTAGAGTGTCTGTCTCAACTGAATCACTTCAGTCAAAAACTCTTTACAGGTAATATTTTTTGAGATTCTGATATTAAAGATTTTTTTCGCTTGTTAAATAAAAGTTTATCTCAAAATTTTGCTGCCAGCTACTTATGGAACTGGAGGTACTGTGGCTGAGTGGTGAAGCCCTTGACATCCAAACCTTGGGTCCCTGGTATAAATTGTGATTATTGGGATTTTTAATTTCAGTATCTTTAGGGCACCTCTGAGTCCACTCAGCTCTTTGGGTACTATCTGACGTTAGTTGGGGAAAAGTAAAGGTAGTTGGTCATTGAGCTGGCCACACGACACCCTCATTAACCATGGGCCACAGAAACAGATGACCTTTACATCATCTGCTCTATAGATTGATCGTAATAACGTCTGAAGTGGAACTTTACATATGGAACATATCCAGATGGCAAAATAAAAACATTTTTCTGTCATAAAAACAGTAGACCTAATAATTATCTTACTTTTCACTAGGCTTAAAGCTATAACAAAATCCATTTAAATAATTTACTTACTGATTATAGTAGATATTTATGAAATTTTAGTTAGAAAATAGATTTTTTAAATTTAAATAATTGTAATGTGTCTCACAGTCTATTTATTTTAAAGATAGAATTACATTTGTTAGTTTTACTTTAGGTATTAAGTTATGCATAGTTCTATATCAACACCAATATCAGTAAACTTCAGATTTCACTCTTAGATCCACTATTGTTTCTAATTCACATACCTAATTTTATTAACTCAGCAACAAAAGGTTCACTACTTCTAGAGGATTGCTTAATATATAGAAAATAAAAGCAAGCTAAGGGAAGTTTTAGAAAGAGATTGGAACAAATTGGAGCATGTCTTTCCAACCAGAAAATTGCCACTTCTTAAAGCTTTTTTTTTTTTTTCAAAAATGTCTAGATAATGCAATACTATATTATCTAGACCAGTGATGCCCAAAATACGGCCCGTGGGCCAGATCCGGCCCTCGATGTTGTTCCATCCGGCCCGCCGAAATGTTGGCTCAAAGAGTAGGCACACACCCCCTTCCAAAAAAAAAAGGTTGACTTATTTATCTTTACCTACGTTAGGGCCCTAAATTTTTCTTTAATTGATTGGTACCATGACCGTTAACATTTGTGTGTTTATGAAATGAGAATCTACCAGAAAAAGAAAACGGATCTTAGCTTTTGACTTGTAAAGAAAGTGTGGCTATTTAAAAAAAAGAACAACATATAAACGTCAGTATGAAACAAACATGACGACATTCTTGGTTTGAGCTGCGCATAAAAGATTTTTAAACTACGCCCACAGATTGGAGGATCGATAGGAATATTTATGAAAAAGTGACAAGAAAATGAGTCAGTGGTAAAGCTAGCTACAATGTTGCTCTTATTTTAAGTACAGAAATTAAACCATTTTCTTGAAAAAAAAAAAAAAAAAGCTTCAGATATCCAATTCCTTAACGTAAGTATCAGTTCTAGATCCATATGGGTTTCTAATCAAATAGTTTCATATTTAGGTAAATTTGATTTCTTTTTTTTTTTGTGTGTGTATCTTTTCGTTCATGTGGCCCACGACACGAGTGTCAGAAATTAAAATGGCCCGCAGGTCGAATTAGGTTGGGCATCACTGATCTAGACAATTAAGTGTTAAACATTTATTACTTTAATATGTGAACCAAATAAAAAAAAACTCTTGAGATTTATTATACTGAAAGTAAACATACTAAAAAAAATGTTTTCAGCATTAATTAATTTATTTTTATAGTGGAACTTAACAGGGATGTTTTGAAATTAAAAACAACTTTTTTAATTCTTCAAACATATAACAAATTCAAACTTGCTTCTATGTCACAGGGATGACTTTCAGAATTCAGCTGCTCCTAGTGGTACACAGTATTTTGAAGCTTGGACACAGGAAAAAGGAAATTAAAACAGTTTACAAAATGTGTACTTACTGTCTACATTTTTAAAAGATTTAAATGGACTTTAAAAGTTTGTTTGTCATTTAAAGCCTTCTTTTTTCAAGTCCTACAATTAACACACACTGTCATTATAGTCAAAAATTCATTATGGTGTCAAGATGAAAATTCCCATATAAACTTGTGCTGCTTAAAAATGTCAGGTCACTCCATCAGTTATTGAATTGTTTAAAACATTTTCCATTATGTGGAAAGAAATAGTTGGTGACCATTTGTATTTCTATTCATTTTAATATTATTTATAGACCTAGATCTATAGGTTTATGTATGACTGTTTGTTTTATGGCCAATTAGTTTAGTTTGCTACAGTCATGCCTATAATGGGAATAACATCAATTTGATCTTTATAGTGGCCAATATTGAAAAGGAAAATTGAAAATAACAAAGAAAAGAATCACTTCTAATTTGCCTTTTTTTTTTTTTTTTGCTGTATTAAAAGTTATATATGAATGTAAAAAGTTTAATATGTATAGTATGAATACTATAAAAAAAGTTAAATATGCATAGTATGAATACTAAAAAAAAGTTAAATATGTATATAGTATGAGTACTATATAATTTAAATATAAAGTAGGGATTAATTTTAGAAAAAAATATTATTTGTCCTTTGAGGAATTACAATTCTCTTAACAATTTTTCACCCATTTTTTGTTTGTAGTATTTTTGTAATTTTTGCACACACACACACACACACAAAACACTTGTATTCATTTTTTTAGGAGTGATGTATCAGTATTCTTTATGTTTTGCTGCTGTTTTTTTTCGTGTTCTGTTTTTTAGCGGCCCCCAAAAGGGAAAAGACACTATTAATTTTGTGTGAAATGTCTGTCTGTCCGTCCCATTTAGATCTCATAAACTAGAAAAGATAGTGAAAATCTGACATCACAATATTTTAGACCATTCAAAGTTCTGATGCAACGCTACTTTTTTTTATTTTCTGAAAGCAAAAAAATTAATTTTTAAATCACTTATGCAAGCAGTTTTTTAATTTTTTAAAGAGAAAAAAAAGTTAGACCTAATTTAAAACGAAAAGTAATCTTATAAACTACATTTTCTTAAAATTTTTATTGTTTTGCTGAAATTTTTTTTTTTTTTTGAGGATTCAAATAAGAGATTGAGCCTTTTCAAAACAAGTACATTAATTATGAGACTTCAGTTAGGCCAGGAGAGGTGCGGTAGCTGAGCAGTAAAGTGCTTGGCTTCCGAACCAGGGGTCCTGGGTTCGAATCCTGGTGAAGACTGGGATTTTCAACTTCGGAATCTTTGGGTGCCTCTGAGTCCACCCGACTCTAATGGGTACCTGACATTAGTTGGGGAAAAGTAAAGGCGGTTGGTCGTTGTGCTGGCTACATGACATTCTCATTAACCGTAGGCCACAAAAACAGATGAACTTTAGACAAGGTCTGAAAGGGGAACTAGTTAGGCCAGGTTCACATCTTACTTTGCATTCACTTGCACCTATCCTTTGATCTGCTGGACCATTGGGGCACCACTCAAGATCAGTCAACCTTCTTTCTCCATTCTTATCTCTCAATTGTCTTTGATATAATTTCATTCGGATGTTCTTTCAGAAAATATTGAAGCCTGCCTGGGTGGACCACTTCGGGAGCCGATTTTGAGTTTGTGTTTCCACACAAACTGTCTTTGTAACCTTGTATTGTTTTGTTTTTTTAAATTGCCTGTAAAATTGAACACATTTAAATTTTGTTCGTTTCTTTCATTGACATACATGCCATGCCATTCAGCACATTCTCTCAACAGTGATTGGTCATAGATGACTTCCACAACATCTTCCAAGCTGGTGTCCGTGGATTTTGGGTCTAAGAGGTGCGACACTATGTTAAATATGGATGGCCTTGTTTTCATTTTCATCTTTTTGGCTTCCATGTTTTTGCTGACTTTTTTCCTTTCTTTTAATTGAACATTTTTTGTAAAAAAGGCCTGAACCATCAACTCAGATCTATAACGTCTCAGCTAAAAATCCCTAGATGACATTATTAGTGATTCTATACACATTCCACTGCCAGTGTGATAGGACTGGCATTAATAGAGGCAATTGAGTTATTCATTTTATTAAAATGCATATTTAGAAGTTAATTTATTTTTCCTTTCACATTAACCTTAAAATACAAGTGGTATCATATATTTTGAACAAATGGTGTCAGTCTTTGTAGATAAACAAATCCTGATTTAAAACAGGCTTTTAGTGATTTGAATTTTATGGATATATTTATTTGTTTTAGATAACATATATTTTCTATTTACTGTTGTTGTTATTTTCAGTCTCTAAATCTTCTGTGATACTTTCTGTGATTTTTCTATTTATGTTACATTTACATTTCATTTACATTATTTACTTATTCACAATAGTAGTAGTAGCAGTTTGGAATGGTTTTAAGCATAAAGTCGACATGTGAGAACAGAAAATATTTCAAATGTAATTTTTTTTTATATCACATCAAGAATATTTTTTGCAGTAGTGAGATTCAAATCAAATTTTTTTTTCTATTGTAACCTTCTTAATAAATAAAAGTTAAACTTTGTAAAAACAAACAATTAATGTTGCATTATTCATCTTATATTGACTATATTATCTAGATCTATAGTTGTTTTTTTTTTTTCAGTGAATATTGAATTAAAAGTTTTAATTTGAATATGCTCAAATGGAATGTCATTTAACACAAGCATCTAACTCAGCCATAACTGAATCATATTTTAATTACATGACTGATAGATGCTGCTATGCTTGCATGACTGAAAGATGCTGCTATGCTTACATGACTGACAGATGCTGCTATGCTTACATGACAGATGCTGCTATGCTTACATGACTGACAGATGCTGCTATGCTTACATGACTGATAGATGCTGCTACGCTTAAATGACTGATAGATGCTGCTATGTTTACATGACTGACAGATGCTGCTATGCTTGCTTGACTGAAAGATGCTGCTATGCTTACATGACTGAAAGATGCTGCTATGCTTACATGACAGATGCTGCTATGCTTACATGACTGACAGATGCTGCTATGCTTACATGACTGACAGATGCTGCTATGCTTACATGACTGAAAGATGCTGCTATGCTTACATGACTGACAGATGCTGCTATGCTTACATGACTGATAGATGCTGCTATGCTTACATGACATAGATGCTGCTATGCTTACATGACTGACAGATGCTGCTATGCTTGCTTGACTGACAGATGCTGCTATGCTTACATGACTGACAGATGCTGCTATGCTTACATGACTGACTTGTACAATAGTTACACATGACCGACTCTTACAATATTTACATCATTGTTACACAACATATTTGTCCTTAAAATCCTTGATTTTAATTTTTGTTGTGCATTTATGTTCTTGTTGTGTGTTGTGAATTGATCTGTTCATGTGTGTCAAAATGTGTTGGTGTCCAGGTCAGCTTGTGTGTGTGTGTACTGTGTTATCTTAAACTGTTTTGTCATTCTTGTTCAATAGATCCTAAGATTAAGACATATATTCTTGTAGTGTTTCATTAGGTTACTACAATTTAAAAAAAAAAATCCCATACTCCGAAATGCAATGGTTTTTTTTTTGACTAAATTCCTGACCGAGAGTGGTTTTATACTATGCAAGAAAGGGACCTTTTTCCCCCATGGGTACACTTTTTCTTTCATACTTGCGCAGTAGCAGAGTGGTTAAGCACTTGGCACCGAACCTGTAGTCCTGGGTTCGAATCTTGATGAAGACTGGGATTTTTAGGGCACCTGAGTCCACCCAACTCAAATGGGTACCTGACTTTAGTTGGGGAAAGTAAAGGCGGTTGGTCGTTGTGCTGGCCATATGATGCCCTGCTCGTGAACCATTGGCCAAAGAAACAGATGGCCTTAACATTATCTGCCCTATAGATCGAAAGGTCTGAAAGGGGAGCATTTTTTACACGTGTAGACAAACATTTATGCAAGACGATTTTTAATAAGATTACTGCTTGAATCAAACTGATAATGGAAAATATTGTATAAAATAAGTCAGTTCTAATGTGTTACAATGGTGTATAGTCATAATAATTTCAGAAATTATATCGGGTGACGAAATGGTTCAAACTTTGCCGGAGATATTTTTTACATGAAAAAATAAATAAATACCCTGCTCTGTACTACTTTTAGATAAAATCACGAAAAGATTGAGCACAAACTACTAAGGCACACATAATTTATTTTCAGTAATAGATTCTTTAAAGTATTTCACATAAGCTTAAAACTGATGAATCCTAAATATAAGTGTGTTTTTTTCCTTTTTTTAAAGTTTTCAAATCGAAACATCCCGAACCGGAAATAAAAGACTTGTCATTTCTTATTAAATACCGTCCATATTCACCAATTCCCTGTTTTAAAGCGTGAATGTTCGCAAAACCAATGTGTACGTCAACTTCTTGTCTACACATTTCTTGAGACCTTGACGGGTACACCACGGTACACCTACCATTTTATTTCATACACCAAACTATATGAGTAGGAATCAGTGATCCGTTGAATGTGGTACAAACATAAATGTATCCTAAAGCATCAAAATCGCTAAGTCGTGTTAAGTCCCGCAATTTATCAAAATAAAATGAACGTTTAAGAACAAGGGTAGTGTGGGCCTAGTACATTGCTAAAACCTCACGCTGACATCTAGATACTGACATTCAGGCCAGTGACAGAAGACAAACTCCGTCAGAGACCTATTGTCATAGAGGGCCTACCTACAAAGCAGGGGCGGACTGGCTATATGGGCATTTGGGCAAATGCCCGGTGGGGCGGTACCCAAATGGGCCGGTAGGGCCACCGAAATGCCTGATCGAAGTCACTATGCCACATATCCTTATTATGTTATTATTATTATTTTATTAAAGGCCCTCTGAGCGTCGTTTTTAAACAAAAAGTCTTTCACAGACATAAAAGTGTAATCTTTTAATCAAACACATTTTCCGAAAATAGAATGTAGAACGTAGACTTTGTAGACAGTGCTACTAGTAGGTTTCATCTTTTTAGGGCCTACATAATTGCTGATTTAAAAAGACGCTATATTGCTTATTATGCACTGTATGCATGCATATCGATACATTATCAAACTTAACAATGATTTTTAATAACTGAGACACCTAGACATGGATGCCCATCACATGATAGAGAATTTGTGGGCCGAATTTTATAGAAATGCCCGGGCCGATTTTGACACCGAGTCCGTCCCTGCTACAAAGTCGTAAGCCGTGGGTTGTGAAGACCAATGGCTCGTTACCACATCACAGGTTTGTGCTATTGGTCTCCACATCCCACAGGTTGCGACGTCCCAGTTTCTCAGACACCTTGTTCTAACAGCCCCAGCAGAGCACCTACACTTCTTACTGTGTTGGCGGTGATCCCTTTCGTAAGCGTTATGTGGGAATCAACGTTGTCTTTTCTTGATCATCTAAACAATGTCACAAGTAACATAATCGACAACCACGATACAAAATTAAACACAGAACAGTGTTCATATGATATTTTTAGAACGGTGTTCATATGATATTTTTAGAACGGTGTTCATATGATATTTTGTTTAAGAAGGTCTATATAGGTTTAACATTTCTGTAGACAAAGCCAGTGACTTTCTTACTTTCGCGCACTTTTACAGCTTTGGTAAATAGCTGCATGCTTCAAGTGTTTGCCAGATTTTGAGAGTTGGGCAGGTCGAACTCTATTTTATGAAGAAAACGCGTGTTCGCTTTTAACTGAGCTTCTATCAATGCACTCTGTTTGGTCAAAATCGTGTACACGTTATTTCTCGCACTTCCCCTTCCCGAACTAAGTTGAAATTATGCACAAGTGTTCAGTGTCGATGACAACACGTGCAGCCAACGAAAAATTAACCAATCATTTAATCAATTAATTTGTTCACGGAAAGTGGATTGAATTTTCTGTATGATAAAATTTAAAACTAACAATGGAGTATTAAAACCTTGAATTTTTCAAAAGTATTTGAGTAGTTCAATGGCAAAGCACGCTGGCTTCCATCATGGATTCAAATTCCAACTCTAGCCGACCTTTTTTATTTTTAATTGCGTTTGAAAATGTATCGAGGAAAGTTTCAGTTGATTGATTTTACGGTTGATTCAAAATATATGATGTAATCGTAATGTCTCTCAGTACATAAGCGAAGTTTTTAAAAAGTATTTTTTTATGTAGGCCCTAAATGTAGTCTACAACGTGAGACAAGGGCCAGCCATAGATAATTGGAGGCCCTAAGCGAAATATATTTATTAGCCCCCAATAAAATAAAATAAAAAAACGACAAAATATAATTACGCAATTTATTTAGAACCTAGTCAGGCTAGTGTACTCCAACAATATCATTGGGCACAAGTTTCACTATTTCTTCTAAACAAAAAAAAAAAGTTTTAAGTCCTGCGGGAGGCCGCCACCTATTCCTGGCGAGACCCCCTGAAACTAACTCAGACTATATCGGTGGAAGTTATGACGTTGGCAAGTGTACCAACAGTTTGTCAAAATCAGTGAAGCATGACCAGTAACGTTTCATTCACTCTATTCCAGGAATTCCATCGTTATGGGCTGCTGGAGGCTTACTAGAAAAAAAACTGTAATGTAGGCCTATGCTTCTCATAATACACAAATATTTCTGACTCTAAACATGGGCGGACTGTGTGACAAAATCGCCAGGGCCTTTCTATACCACCCTGCCCATAAAATGTATATTATATGATTCTAGGTCTAACTGTCCTCAAAATCATTATGCTAAGTTTGATAACGTATCGATAGCTTTACACATGCATACAGTGAACATCATATCCTTATAAGGAATATATATAGGCCATATTTTTATTTTTAGCTGTAGCCTACATATGCATACAGTGAACACCATATCCTTATAAAGAATTAGGCCTTATTTTGATTTTTAGTGTGTAGGTCCTAAAAGGATGAAGTCCACTCGTAGCACTGTCTACGGATGTAGGTTGCTACATAATTTCAGGAAATGTGTTACATTAAATTAGTTGGCCCTAATAGAGTCTGTAAAAAATGTTTTATAATACGTCCCTCAAGGATCCTTTTGTAAGAGAATACCATAAAACCTTTAACAATTTAATACGTGCCTTAGTGGCATTCATACGGCCCTTATCTTACAAATCCAAACGTAATTTCAAAAATGAATAGGATCACTGTGGTCCTACCGCCCCTTTGGAGTACCAGCATTTTCCATTTCTAAAAACAATATAAACATGAACATATTCATTATAATGTAAAACAAACTTAAGGGAGGAAACTCCATTCCACCTTATCGTGTAGATAAAGCCTACCAGCAGTACACACCGGCTACGTCTGTAGGTTTGTTCCCTACCTTTATATTGTTTATAATGGCCGGAACATTCCTTTTTTTTTTGCTTTTAATAAACGATCCACATTTTAACGATCAACTTAACATACTCTTTTTTTTTTTAACCCTTGTATGTTACATTCTCGTTCTCTCTCTCTTTCCTCTCTCTTTCCTCTCTCTCTTTCTCTATCTCTTTTTTTTTTTGAACCCCCATTTTTTTTTTAACCTGCGTATCGTAACTTCTTCGGCATAGACTTATGACTTAATTTGGAAAGACCCGCTTCCTAATGCGCCCCCGACACATACACGCACTTATATTTTGGACCCGTTGATTCTCAATTTAATCTCTATTACATTTCGACCTTGAAATCACCTTCCTTTTTTCTCTATGGTTAGTGTGCTAATATGTTGTTGTTGTTTTTTTAAACCTATATCTTAATGCAAGCAGTGTACGGTATTAGACACTGCATACATTGCTTCATACCATCAGTTTCAGGCCTAAAGAAAAATATCCATTTATGGAAGGCCCCCATTGATTGCTACATTCCCATTCCCTTTTCTACATTTATTTTGGCATTTTGTTCTCTGAATAAAAAAATATTAATTTGGTTTTATTAATTGTTATCGTTTATCTCACCCCTTTTGAAAGAATTTACTTTCAAAATATGTAATTTTCGTACTATCTTTCTAATGCTTTATAATCTTTAGAGGCTGCGGCTATTTGGGCGAAATGCCGAAAATAAAATACAAAAGTTCGGTTTTTTGCAATTAGAGGTGGTGAGATTGCGAATCTGACAAATCCGGTTCTTAGTGAGTACCTAAGAGGTTTATATATAGAGAGATTTAATTCTAACGATATTCTCGCCATTCGGAAGTATAAATGCCGTCTGTATTGTATAAGATAAGTTAAGATGGCTAACTTCTTTATTTAATATCTGAAATGTGATCAACTAGTATTGTCGTTGCAAATGAAGACTTTCCAAAAATAAAACACAGACTTTTTAATTATTTTTTTTTACAATTTCCGAGCTGCATTACTTTATTACCTAAATATTCCAAAAATGTTGAATATTGCTAATAAATTTGCATAGATTATAGGCTGAGCCCTGGCCCACCTTATATTCAAGTGATTTAAGACTTATTGATCCATAGGGCTAAGACATTTTTAAAAGAAGTTTCCAAAAATGTGATACAATTTCTAAAGTACAATTATCAAAGTGACTCTTGAAAAAAAATATTCGTTTTATAAAAAGGAACATTATAATTTTGGTTCTGCTATGCTCTAGAAAATTTAGATCAGTGATTCCCAAAGTGGTCTATATAAACTCCAAGGGGTCTACGAAGACTTCTAAGGGGTCTACGAAAGTGGGGGAACAAATTGGGGTCTATGAGATGTCTACGGGGGTCTTCGATAATGGATTTCATTTAAGCAGGTCGTGACTTTAATTTTCACATTCAATTAATGTAATTCTTTTATACACTAATAATGTTAGTTCAAGGTCACATCGGTGGTGAGAGTTATAAAAATTTATAACTTCTTATGTAATTCTTTGCAAACGGTCGTTTGGGATCTGACAGGGTGTAGCGCTGTGTGCTGTAAATTGCCTAAGTAGGCCTATCTCCGGTTCCTTATTTTTCTTAAGGTTGACCCACAAAACCTTTCCAATGTTTGGGTCTAGTTGCAAGGGAACAGAGGTTTAAATTATTATTATAGCTTTTATATAGCGCTACTTTCATGCCTATAGCATGCTCAGAGCGCTTTGGTCCAATCTCATTTGTGGACCAGTGTCGGGTGTCGGGTGTCGAACCTCGTGCCCCCTTCTAGGTAGAAGGGACAAGCCAAGTTCAAGCGCACTTAGCCTCTCGACCACGCTTCCCGTAAATTCAGAGTTTTCTTTTAGCCAGCCATGGCTAATGAGTCCCTCCTGCCCGAAGCTGGTTTAGGCGCCAGTTACTCGCCTTCACCCCTTCTGTTAATGAAAACAGTTCCGCGTACCAAATTGTTCTGTAAATTACCTTTTTCACTTTTCGTCTCACAACAGTTAGACTTACTTAGACTTAGACTTAGGTCCTCCCGCGCCGTTCGGCGCATTGGGCGGCAAGCTGTCTCCATAATGATCTGTCACTGGCAATGTCTGGAGCCTCCTCCCATCTGGTGTCCACTGTTCTGAGGTCCTCCATGAAGGTGTGTCGCCAGGTAATACGAGGACGTCCCTGTTTGCGCTTTCCTCGTTTTGGCTTCCAGGTTATCGCAACTCTTGGTGTGCGTAATTCATTTTGACGTAGAACATGTCCCGCAAACCTCATGCGACGCTCAGTCACAACCTCACTAAGTGTTCGACTCCCAGTTCGGCATAGGATTTCCTTGTTTGAGATCCGGTCTGTGTAACTGACTCCCAAAATCCGTCTCAGCCATCTCTGTTGAGCCACATTTAGTCTTTTCTCAATTTTGACAGATGACTTCCACGTCTCACATGCATATGTAGCAGTTGGAATGACGATTGTGTTGAGAAGGTGTATTTTTGTCTCGAGTCCAATGGCTTGGCTAGTCCAAATAGGCTGCAGCCTTTGGAAAATGCTCCCTGCCTTTCCTATTCGACATGCTACATCATGGTAAGCATCTCCATCATTTGTTATGATGCTGCCAAGGTACGTGAACTTGTCCAGCTCTTCAAGCTTTGACTCGCCAAGTCTGATGGGGACACCCTTTGCCTTATATCCCACTCGCATAATTTTAGTCTTATCCAAGTTTATGCGGAGGCCAATTTTGGGTGCCTCTCTGTCTAGGCTCTCCGTCATTTCTTGAATGCATTTATTTGTAGCCCCGAGTAGTGCAACATCATCAGCAAAGTCCAAGTCCATCAATCGGAGTTGTTAGAAACAGTTAGAAATTAGTTTTAAATTAATGTTCATAAATTTGCAAAAAAAATGCAATACAAGTGAAGCAGGGGTCTATGATACAAAAAAAATAAAAAGGTTTGGGAGCCACTGATTTAAATCTAGGACCGAAGAGATTCTTTGAAATAACAAAATCCGTATACGTTGAAAAAAAAAGTCAATCGTTCTTTTGTTCCGCAGTGGAGCAAAAAAGAGAGAGAGGGGGGAGGAAGAGAGAGAAAGAGAAAGAGAGAGAAGCAGCGTTAGTTTAACAAGCGTTTGAGAGGAGAAAAATGTTTAAATACTATATTATCTTTGATGTAAACCTTTTCCCGGAAATCTAGGGCGCTCCTTATATTGCAATATGCACCCTATATGGCTAGGTCTCAGGGCTTTTTCTAGTACCCTATAAACCTTCTATGACTAAAACAGTAGAGCGTTTTTTCATATGGCAATATTTAACCAATGTGACTAGAACTGAAGCTGTACTTTTCATAACCCTACTTGACTAGAAAAGAAGGACGCTCTTTATATAGATCGCTCCTTCTGTCTCGGAAGACAATGGGGATTAATCACTGGTTTTTCTTGAGTTCGTGCAGAATCTGTAGTGCCTAAACAAGAATTACCAGACTACATACCCAAAGCAAAGGAAGACAAAAAGGAGGACAAAGCCTTGTAAAGAAGGACAAAAAAGGACAACGACTTGTAAAAGAGGACAAAAAGTAAAACAAAGTCTTGCAAAGGAGGACAAAAAAGGAGGACAAAGTCTTGCAAAAGAGGACAAATAGGAAGACAAAGTTTTGCATAGGAAGACAAAAAAAAAAGACTTAGAAAAACTGGACTTATCTTTATTTGATTACAGTTACACATATAGTAAATCAAAGACTGTAATGGGACTTTATTACAAATTAGCCTACATATCTCAGGAGAAAGGACTTTTCGCAGTTGTTCGTTATTGGTACACCATGCAGAACATTCTCTTCAATGTATTTTATAAGAAGAATACCTCTCACTCTGTCAAACCATAGTCTATTTATGTCTTATCCAGGGTGCATTTCACAGAGAAAAAACTCTCTCAACGTTGGCCCCGGAGTGTGTGTCACGAATTCCTTACAACGATGAGATTGGTAGATGCTCTGCAGTAAAGGTCAATAATATGGCTTCCTACAGTCATTGAGCGACACTATTTCATCTCGTAGAACACCCTTTTATAGAGCCCTATTCTACAGAGGCATTCTCGACTGCATATAACGCAGGTAAAGGTGGCATTTAGTGGCCATTTGTTTGGGCTCGATTTTCTTTCAGAGCTAATGCCAATGCTTTTCACTTCTTTGTCACCATCTCTCCACGTAGTGCGACCTAGGGCTATGACTTCCCAATAATCACCATCTCTCCACGTAGTGCGTTCAAGTCTATGACTTCCCAATAGTCACCATCTTACCAGGTAGTGCGACCTAGGGCTATGACTTCCCAATAATCATCATCTCTCCACGTAGTGCGTTCAACTCTATGACTTCCCAATAGTCACCATCTCTCCATGTAGTGAGTTCAAGTCTATGACTTCCCAATAGTCACCATCTTACCAGGTAGTGCGTTCTAGGGCTATGACTTCCCAATAGTCACCATCTCTCCATGTAGTGCGACCTAGGGCTATGACTTCCCAATAGTCACCATCTCTCCACGTAGTGCGACCTAGTGCTATGACTTCCAATAGTCACCATCTCTCCACGTAGTGCGGTCAAGTATATGACTTCCCAATAATCACCATCTCTCCACGTAGTGCGATCTAGGGCTATGACTTCCCAATAGTCACCTTCTCTCCACGTAGTGCGACCTAGTGCTATGACTTCCAATAGTCACCATCTCTCCACGTAGTGCGATCTAGAGCTATGACTTCCCAATAGTCTCCATCTCTCCACGTAGTGCGTTTTAGGGCTATGACTTCCCAATAGTCACCATCTCTCCACGTAGTGCGTTCTAGGGCTATGACTTCCCAATAGCCACCACCTCTCAACGTAGTGCGACCTAGGGCTATGACTTCCCAATAGTCACTAACTCTCCACGTAGTGCGATCAAGGGCTATGAGTTATTTACATGATGTAACTTATCTAAATGATTTAAGCTATTTAGATGATGTAATTTATTTAGATGATGTAAAACAGCATCTGAATAGTTTTATTAAACTTACGTTTTAAAAATATTTATCATACAATTTGTATAAAGTAAGAAAATAAGTCGATGCCTATTTACAGTCACTTGCAGTCACTTCACTTCTACTTGTATTATCGTTCAGCAAAAAGAAAAAGAAACAACACGATATTTTACAGGGGGGGGGGGAGTTCAGAGGCGAGGTTGATGGTGACACCTTAGCCAACCGCACCGACAACACCAACTTCTATTTATAAGGCTAAGCCAGGCACGTCCTTTAATATACATAAACACGATTCCATCAATTTAAGCCAGCAGCGCGAAACGTCTGAAATCGCTTCAATTGTGTCGAGTACACTCAGACTGCTATGTGCAAGCAATGGTAAGGGCTGTGTATTTTAATCGTAAGGAAAATCTTTGATTTAGTTTAGATGCATATCTATCTATCTATCTATCTATCTATCTATCTATCTATCTATCTATCTATCTATCTATCTATCTATCTACCTACCTACTTACCTACCTACCTACCTACATACCTACCTACCTACCTACCTACCTACCAACCAACCTTTCTATCTATCTATCTATCTATCTATCTATCTATCTATCTATCTATCTATCTATCTACTTACCTACCTACCTACCTACCTACATACCTACCTACCTACCTACCTACCTACCTACCTACCAACCAACCTTTCTATCTATCTATCTATCTATCTATCTATCTATCTATCTATCTATCTATCTATCTATCTATCTATCTATCTATCTATCTACCTACTTTCCTACCAACCAACCTTTCTATCTATCTATCTATCTATCTATCTATCTATCTATCTATCTATCTATCTATCTATCTATCTATCTATCTACCTACCTACCTACTTACCTACCAACCAACCTTTCTATCTATCTATCTATCTATCTATCTATCTATCTATCTATCTATCTATCTATCTATCTATCTATCTATCTATCTATCTATCTATCTGGCATGTTGTCAAGGGGTACATTTAAAAAAAAAAGACAATTACTAGTATTAAAGGTTACGTTAATTGAGCTGAAGAGCAAATAAACATAAGCCACGAGGCCAAATTTGTATAATAATCATAGACAGTAGCGGCCCTATGGGGGTGGCAAGAGGAGCAACTACCCCAAGCCCCGCGCCTAAGGGGGCCCCGCGTTCATAGATTTCCTTGTCAGCTACAGCTTCGCAATCCAGATCAGTTCTCATTAACTAGGACTTGTTACTCAATATTTTGAAAGCCTTCCCTGGCATCTAGGGTACCAATTACAATGCGATTTCTTGACGTAACCTTTTTTGGTTTCAAATACAGTTCAGTTTCGGTAAAGACATCATCATTGTTTAACAGTTCACCTTGGCATCGATAAAAACAAGGAGCCAGAAGCTAAAAATTAACATCGTTTGTTTCGAAATTATCAAAATGATTGAGGACTCTTACTCGATTAATCGTTTTCACTCTAATTATGAGACGAGAGTGCTCTTTTTTTTTCGATGTTCAACTACTAGATCTAGATCATAGACATAAATAAATATAGACTGGCCGAAGGAAGTAACTTCATGTAACTTGAAAACATGTATATCTATTGTATTCGGATTTCCGAATTATGAAAAATTGCATGATCTTCATTCTTAGAGATTAAACAAAACACTAGTGAACATATTGTAATACTTATATAGGTTATGGCTGAAATAGATATGAATACTTAATTTTTTTACTGCTCATAAATGCTGTATAATAAAGTACACAAAATTGCAAGTCACAAATGTTCGTTTCATAAAACTCTTTAATCGGCCAGTCTTATTTATTTATGTCTAAGATCTATATAGATCTAAAAATTAAATTTATATGTTGCATAGGTTAGGGTTGAAAATAAAACTTTAACTTCTTATAACTACTTTACAAAACAACGCTTTGTTTCAGCTTTTTTGAAGTTTTTCGCGACACTTTTTTTGTAGTGTTAAAAGATCTGCATGTCCAGTCTAGGAAAATATAGTCATATATCTATACCATGGGCGTAGAAATTAAAACGGAAAAAGAAATTGAACAACATCTCAGATTAAAATTAAAAATCAGGGAACCCAATTCTATGATCTATCATCTCAGCACAACCAGTTTATTCTTTTCATGTAAGTACATCGGGGGTGGGGGTACTCTGCGTTACAAAAACTTATTAAAGGGGTTCACCTATGTCAAAAGTTTGGGATACGCTGCACTAAATAATCCAAAGCCTTGCTGTATAAAGCTTTAGAACTACGATATCATGTGACCTTCACGCTTACTTTAGCATTGTTTTCCTTTAGTAAAATCGGTTTTGTATATAATCCAGTATGACCTAGCGGGGGGCTAGCCTACTTGTTTTAATCTATACACCTGACGGAAGACGCCGTCGCATGGCGTGCACTAACTCTGCCAAAACCACCCTTTAAAAAATAGTGCTTGCATACAATATAGTGGAAAATTAGCATGATTAGCATGATGAAATATGCAATTATATAAATAAATAAATAAAATATGTTGTTGCAAGAGTCTAATTTTAAAGCTTTTTTTTATTTTAAATTAAAAAAATTATCATACTTAACGCTGATTGAGTGTTTAAATAAGACCCTTACTCTTAGAATTGGACATTAGTAAAATTAACTAAATCCATGGTTCTACTCCTGTGTGTAGAGACCATTATGGTTGTTGTGGTATACGTATATGATCTGTCATGTCAGCACAAATTCCAACGATTGCTATTCTCCCGCATGCGACAAACATGCTGGCATGGATGTTGTGTAAATGTTAAATGTTATCCATTCAATATTATCTGTTTATATTAGGGAAACAGTTTTTCAAACTCATTTGCAAACGTGTATATGAAACACTTTAAATTAGTTGAGATTGAGAAACACTGTCTTAAACCTTGGTTAGGCCTATAATAGAATATGCATCCTCTGTTTGGGACCCCTCAACTCAAGAAAAGATTAAGAAACTGGAACAGACACAAAATAGACCAGTGAGATTCATAACAAACGAATATTCACATTTGACTAGAGTAACACCTTAAGTAGAATCACTAAATTTAGAAAGCCTTCAGGATAGAAGACTTAAAAGTAAAGTAGCAATTATACATAAAACACTGAACCATAATCTTCATAAATACAAAAACAAAATTTCATAAAATACTCTGAAAGACACAAAGATAAAGGCACATGCCTCGTCAAATTTGTACAAATACTCCTTCTTCCCTAGTGCTATTAGAGCATGGAATGGGTTGTCTGAGCTAGCCAGGAAAACCAGTGACTTGGCAGAATTTAAGTCATTGGTTAATATACATGACTGAATGCACTACGAGTAGGACGTAATCATCTTCTTTTTTGAAGTAACGTCTGTATCATATAAGATAAGATAAATATTTTCTTTCATCAAATTTTGTGTTTTGCTTTCAATTATTAATTTTTATTCGTAAATAAAGAAAAGAAAATTATACCTCTATTATTTATAAGTTGTTAGCCCCCCCCCCCCCCGCGCTGTGTCTTGTGTAGATAACTTCACATAGAGGTAACACTCGACACAGCTGAAAGGTCAGCAATACAAAGGTACTGGACGCTGTTGAACGATGTCGATTGACAAGTTTAATACTAATGAACCGTTAAACGTCGTCAAGCTAAACCTGTATGTACATAAAACCTGTCCCTTTCTTATTTACTCTAAAGCCGTCAACAGTAGTCTGTTTAATTCTCTCTATTCTTCCTAAACTCCTAGTTTTTTTGTTTTTTTTAAATAGTCACTTCACAATCTCTAAGCAAAACTTTCCATTTCTATGAAACAAATAACTTTTTGCGCCAAATTTCTAATCGTGCCATAACAATGTTTATATATATATATATATATATATATATATATATATATATATATATATATATATATATATTTATTTATTTATTTATTTATTTATTTATTTATTTTTTCTTTCCAGATTCGAATATAATGGCCAGATTTCGCATGATACTTTCCCTTTTACTGACATGTATTAGATATGTCCAATCAACAGGTAATGCTAACTCAAAATTCATTACACACGCATAAAATAGTAACTTTATTTTAAAAGAAAAGATGAGCAAACTATTACTCGTCTACACCTCTGTGTCATATTAAATGATTTAATAAAATGCGAAATGCAGTCATTTTTGGCGAACTTACAAAATGACGGTGTAAAAGAGGAGCTCCATGTAAGCGCTATAAAGGTCATCTCAGGTGGCACTTTGTTCTCACTGGCATATAGAAAAGTAGCTATCATCACATGGCCTCTGAGAGTGACAGCTGGAGAACTCTTACGAAGGCCGCGGGAAATACATTTGAGACCCTAAGAAAGGCCATTTTAGAAGACTGATGCAGAAAACGTATAGAAAACTTAATTAGAACTCCAACGGACAAGAATTTTGTCCTCATTACGTGTTCTAACAAATGTTGATCGCAACTGGGTTTGCATCACCATGTGAAACACAGCAATCATCATTACTCTCTGGAATCGAAGCCATTGCCCTTTTTAGCGGCCCCCGAAAGGGGAAAAGACGCTATTAGTTTTGTGTGAAATGTCTGTCCGTCTGTCCGTCCGTCCCGTTTAGATCTCGTAAACTAGAAAAGATATTGAAAATCCGACATCACAATATTTTAGACCATTCAAAGTTCTGATGCAACGGCTACTTAGGCCAGGGGAGGCGCGGTGGCTGAGCGGTAAAGCGCTTGGCTTCCGAACCGGGGGTCCCGGGTTCGAATCCTGGTGAAGACTGGGATTTTGAACTTTGGAATCTTTGGGCGCCTCTGAAACCACTCAGCTCTAATGGGTACCTGACATTAGTTGGGGAAAAGTAAAGGCGGTTGGTCGTTGTGCTGGCTACATGACACCCTCGTTAACCGTAGGCCACAGAAACAGATGAACTTTACATCATCTGCCCTATAGACAAGGTCTGAAAGGGGAACTAGTTAGGCCAGGTTCACATCTAACTTTGCATTCACTTGCACCCATCCTTTGATCTGCTGGACCGTTCGGGCACTACACAAGATCTGTTAACCTTCTTTCTCCATTCTTATCTCTCATTTGTCTTTGATATAATTTCATTCGGATGTTCTTTCTGAAAATATTGAAGCCTGTCTGGGTGGCCCACTTCGGGGGCCGATTTTGAGTTTGTGTTTCCACACAAACTGTTTTTTGTAACCTTGTTATTATATAATATAATCTATTCGATTCCGAAGATTTTAGGATGCGTACAGTGTTTTACGTTTCGCAAATCTAAAAATTAAGAGACTGGCTATTATATGTGACTGGTGGTTAAATTAAGTGACAGGTGAATAGGTGTCTAGAATTACTAGAACTAGAGCACATTTCTTTTCTTACTCACATATAGCCAACTCGTGATGATTTTAATATACTCAAAGACTCAACAAACACTTTGAGTGATCAAGTAAAACGATGGGTGCTTTAATAGTTAACAATTTGCATTCCTGGCTGCCGCCATATTGCATGGAATCACAACAGAAGCTATAAAATACAAGGGAGACTGCCCCAATAAACATAATAGTTCTTGACCAATAGAGTTAATGTTCTAACATACTAACATATACGTTTCATATAGTTGTATTTAGAAAATAACACAGAAGTAAACACATGTTTTGATTCAGAGGTCTCCTACTCCTAAGTGGGTTATCAAGGCTAACAAGTACTTTCTACCTGAAGTTTACTGGTTTAGGAGCCAGTTATTCACCTTTGACTTTTATCTGTTAGTGATAAAAGTTCCGCCTCCTGAAGGCCAGGAGTTGGACTGTTTGTCATAGGCTATGACAGAAACTTGCTACTGGAAGCATTTTACAACCACTGCCACCTCCGGCAATGAAAAAACAAAACAACTTACGAAACCTTTACTAAAATTACTCAGCTAAAAACCAAGCTTTGACCTACACGTTTTGATCTTTACACTAAATTAAATGATTACAACTTTAAAATATATATTTCATTTACATATATTGATATTTATGGTATCTATTTTCCACACATATAAAAAACTTTTTTTTTAGACTGTGGAGGTGAACTGACAGAACAGGCTGGCACTATAACATCACCAAACTATCCATATTCTTACCCTGAAAATGTAGAGTGCTATTGGCTGATAACAGTTGCAGAGAATCAAGTCATAGATCTCACGTGAGTGTTCTTAGCCTCTTAAAGCACCTTACTATTAAGTCGTCTAGTTGTTTGAAGCTTAATGAAGAGATCAGAAGTCACGTGACTAAGCAGACCGACCTGCGACCTAAATAGATTGCCAAAAATATGCCGATGAAGCCTTTGTCGACTTTTAATTACCAATAGTTATTGAAATAATTGGTTAATTTTTTTTTATAGAGTTTTGTCTTGTCAGGTAAAAGATATAATAGTTCAATTTTTTTAGGTTGATACGAGATTGGTGTGGGAGAAATAACATGTACAAACGTTTTACTAGAAAGACAGAGACAGAGACAGACTATGGTGGAAATGGTCGTTTGATGAGACATGTAGGCCAATGGGGAATTATAACAGAACTTCCGTTTGTAAAGAAATATGTCCCCCTTGTCTTTCCTCTTACGTCACGCGGCGTACGGCACGAAACTAAAACATTTGTCTGTAAACATAAAGAGTGTTTTAATGAAACAATAGGCCTAACATTTGCACCTTAAAATAAGAACACCCATGTAGCTCTCCACAAATAATTGTATGTTTGATCAATTTATCAAACACCTATATCACAAATAAATTAGTAGTGTTTGAATTCAAACAGGACACTGCATATTTTTCAACATTTTTGCTTTTCAATAATTAATAAATGTAAATTGAATTGTATAATTAATAATACATCAGAGGAGCGATTGCTTATTTGAACCAAAAGTATATTGCCAAGCAGGGGCGAAGCTAGGGATTTGGGGGCTTGACCTCTTTGGGGCCCCTTGCATTTTGACATTCGACATCATGACATGAGATAATGTATTTAATAAATATATAAGCCTACATTCTAATTGGTACAGTATAGCAGTAACATTATCAAGAAATAGAAATAATCATTAAGAATCTTTTGTTGTTTATTGGCGAAATAATGTGCAAGTGACAAATCTTAATTCATATCGCTTCACGTCTTGCTTTCTGTGCAGCAAGGGCATCTATAACATCATCTACATCGATACTGTCTAGTATTTGTGACTGCACTGACATTAAAGCCATGCTAAGCCTTTTTTTTCGTCTTTTTGCTCCTGAGATAGTTTTTGATTAACTTGTGCTTTGAGAATGACACAATGGAAGTGGCCCGAGTTCGCAGTATTGCATGGTTTGAGAACACATCATTACCATATGAAGCCAGCTTCCTCAATATGTCGATTGGTGATTGTGGCACTGGTTTGTTATTGAAAAGTCCTCGTGCATCAACGGCTATGAACAAGCGATTTGCCTTTTATTTCATCAAACAGGAAAAAAAGTAACACAGTTTTTCACCAGCGTATCATTCTCCATAGACTCCAAGAGGTGTCTTGGTTCAAGAAGAGACCCAAAGGTGTCCACATGGTTTTCCAGCCTTTGGAATATGTCCTTCATCTCCATATGAAGTCTGTCCGGCACTTCTGTCACAACACGTTTGAATTGCAGTTCTATTGACAGTCCTACATTCATGTGAAGTATGTCCAGCACGTCTGTCGCAACACGTTTGAATTGCAGTTCTATTGACAGTCCTACATCAGAACTCGGCTCCCCATCAAGTCTTTTCTTTCTTCTGGTTATTATGATTACAGGAAATCCATATCATTCACTACCTTCTTTTGCTCTTTCGATGGATTGGCTGATCAGTTTCGTCCGTTTCTCATCATTTTGCAGAAAGCATGAACGGGTTTTAATTTCTTTACCATCTTCCGGTATGTGCAGTCACAAGTTTGTAGTTTCTTCAGAACTACATTGATTGGGCGAAGGAGATTTGACCAGAATTCCAGATAAGCAAAACATTCATAATTTTCCACTGTATAAAGAGGATTCTGTGCATTTCTTCTAGTGTTCATTCTTTCAGTTGTTGATTCAGAAAGTTTCTCCAACAGCTTGATGATTTTGTCGAGATGCAACGAAACTGCCGATGTAGCTTTTTCTCTTGCGGACCATCTTGTATTGCTCTCCATTTTTAATCTCCCGACTCCAGCTTCTTTCAGTTTGGCCCATCTCTGGGGTGAATTGGAAAACAAAAGGTTGAACAATTCATGTACAGTTTCAAAAAAAAGTTGACAATCGCTGGATCTATCTCAACAGAATGAAGATCACGGTGTGATTATCACAGTTTAGAAATGTTGCCTTTGGATTTATGTCTAAGAGACGTTTCTGCATGCCAGACAGAAGGCCATTCTTTGTGGCTATGTACAGATAAAAGTCCAGTCCAATGTCTTTAAGAGTTTTCAGAACAAGTTCTTCATCATGTCATCCATCAAGTCTCAAATGAATGACTCTTTTATTTCAAAATCCAAGTAACGAATTATTAGGGATACCTGTTCCTGATGAGAAACATCTGGGATCAAGCATCAGAGAAAAGTAACAAGAAATTTCAAAGATGCTAAGAAGTTCCCAGGATTAGTTGAATTCAGTTTTTCGTTGTGACCACGTAAGCTTGAGTTTGTTTTTGCTAAGTACTTAATAGCTGCTGCTACACGCTTCAGAATATCTCTTCAATACCGCTGATGTTTCAAAATTTACGCATAATACATATGTGACAAGTCATCTAGTTCTGCTTTAATCTTTTCTTCTTCTAACTTCATCTTCAAAAGAGATTGTCTGTGGTGGACTCCTTCTTCATGTTCTTTTAGTCTCTCAGGTTTCTTCCATTTGGTGAAACCAACTCCAGGTTTGTTCAATGCACTAGATGTCTGATGCCTCAGTACGCTTGCAAAAACAAAATAGACATCCCAAGTTTGGAGAGAAGAGGAGAAAAGATTGGTTGCAAATTTCTAGTGAACCATGATGATGTCAAACTTTGTGATTTATTCTGGGTAAACCTTACTGGAAACAAATACCTTTCATCTTTGTTTTAGAAAAATAAGCTACCCTTTAACACAATCATAGCTCGCAGTTCCTCAGATATAATTCCAAGCTGGATATACAGCTTCTTCCACTTCTGGAGAAAGTGGTTTTGGAAGACCATGACTTGACTCATCTGTACCACTTACTTCAGATGTTTTCTCTGACTGTGGTAAAAAGTATTCCCATGTAGTCTCTTCAGTACTACTGCCTTCATCAAGAGACATTTTCACTTCTTCGACTACTGTATCTTTGATGAATCATCATCGACATGTTCATGGTCTCCTTTGTTTTCAGTGCTCTTATCAAGTTTCTTCTTAAATGATAAGGATGATGAAATAAACTACTCTATATACCAAGTTACTTCATGAGAGTAACATGGCACTAGTCAGCGCTATGGAAGTTACTCCTTAAAATTTAGAGTAACCCAAACGGAAGGAGTTACTACTCTGTGTGGAATACATGCAACAGGATCACTGACTTATATAACAAAGTGAAACGTAAGATTACATGACAGTGACGTATTATTTAATTTATTAAAAAAATTTTCGGACTCTCATTAGGGGAAAGGATCTTCAAATTCTCCCACTTCCTTCCCCCACCCTAGCTACGCCACTGTAATGCCAAGCAGGGTCAGACTGGGTGTTAAAATCGGCCCAGGCATTTCTATACAATCCAGCCCACAAATTGTATGCCACATGGTGGGCGCCAAATATACCGTCCTCAAGAGCATTGTGTCAAGTTTAATAATGTATCGAAAGTAACTGTATTAATAATTCATTAGATGATTTTGAAACTATCTGATAAACTCTAGTACTAAATGAATAAAGGAAAACACTTGGAATGGGGAATCTTTTAAATGTGAACGAATTCCTGCTTTCATGTACAACAACAAATACATGTACATGAAGATCCTCCATCAACGAACATATTGTTTATGATTGACTTTCACTCCTCGACATTTTCTCATGCATTTGAACTTCAATTACATATACAACTTTTCATCCTCCATTATTGAACTGCCCGTCTCACAAGGTCATGGGGCCTAACGCACTAGTCCATTGTACTGTCAGGGATGAAAGAAAGCCCCAACAAACATATCACTACCAACACATCGTTCCTCGAAGGGATCTTTTAGGTGATCAACCGCACAGCTGATATGGTAGAGGGATAGTCTGTGAATGCTTATATATATATATATATATATATATATATATATATATATATATATATATATATATATATATATATATATTATAAAGAGAGAAAGAGAGAATTGACAGAATACTTGAGGTGCCCAAACAGCCAATAGAACACTTGAAGTTAAAAGGACAAGCAGTTGTTAGGACACTTGTGGTACCCGTCTCTAGCACGAGATATGAGCCATAGGTAAATTGGATTTTAAAAAAATACATTTACCTGAATCTCTTCCAAAATAAAAAGTTTTTTTTTTCGATAGGCAGATAGAAGCAAGCTTCCAAACGCCAAGAGCCTTCCAATGTACTCTTAGAATAATTTCAAAGAACTGCAATGTAAATAATAATAATAATAGTAGTAATAGTATAGCCGTTTGAGAAGTTGCAAATACTTTCTTTCAAATCTTTGATGGACCAATCGTTTCGAGCAAACGCTGCAACGTAAAACGACTCAATCTTAGCAACAGTTTTTTTTCTAGACTGGATACTCGTTTAACAGCCAGATACGTTTAGAAGAAATAGAAGATAAAAGCAACTCTTTTAATTAGTAGACGTTTCAAATTTGCTCATTATTGCTAACTACGAAAATGTTTCTAAATCGAGCTCGGGAAAATATCCTCTCTAATGCTACCCTAACAGACCATTCAACTTACCTAAGCTCAGTCCTCTGTTGTTGTTTTGTTTTGGTTTTTGGTGTAAACAAAATCTTGCTCATATATAGAGAGATGTTGACAGGATTTCTAACACTCTTTTATGAACAGATCATGGAAGTTTTACTCTCAATGAAGGTCAATCCAAGTGGCTCTCGGAGTAAATTTCTTCTTTGGCATCCTCATCGATTTTTCAAAATGGTATATGCGCGAAAAAAGATGCGCGACGGTACTCTGATCATAAAATCTCGAAGCTGGTGTTCCATTAGAATAGTTCCATGAACAGATGTTTGAAAAAAAAATTACTCAGAGCTCCTAATGTTCTGTACAATTTCTTTTGCATTCTCTGGCATTAAGGACTGAAATAGCATTACTACAAGATAAACGCACAGGGGACATAAGAAAAAAATACTCAGTGAGAGGTTCTTCTTAAAAAAAACAAAATGTGAAGAAATTGGCCATGGAATTTCACGCCTTCTGCGAAAAGTCTCTTTGTCGAAAAGTATGATACGTACTATAGCCAATAGTCCTCACTCGTGCTATCATCTTGGTGAGTTACTCCTGACAGAAACTTCTTGAGATTTAGTCCTCGCCTGCAGTCAGAATTAACTATACCGCCGGGACTTGTACCTTAGCCCCGTGAAAACAAGATCAGGATTGACCATTACAGACTGTATGTGTCACGTGTCATTGGAGACATTTTATAGAAAGTGGAGTATTTATAGGCCTAACCACAATTAATTCCGGTAATAATTTCAAGACTGTTGAACATATGATTTTAAGAAGAAACCTTGCAGGCAAAAAAAAAAAAAGACAGTCCAATGACATATCTGGAATTCAAGTTAAAAATAATTCATATTCGTACGTTTAGCTATATGACTCAAAGATATACTGCTGCAGGGGTCAACGACTGTATAGAAAATACAATAAACATGCATATATGTGACCCTACCGGTCCAAGTAACTAAAAAAAGGACGGTTGGGCGACGAGGCGTTCATCAGCTTGTTGTACCTGGTCCCGCAGGGTTATATGCATGTTTATTGTTTAGCCATATAGTTTAGCTTAGTCGTAATCTGCTTTTATATTGGTTGCTTCTTGTCTTCTTTGTCATTAGAAAGAGTATAATTTTAAGGTAGATTATATTCTGCAAGTCCTTATCACTTTTGGGTAAGTATTGCTGTAACTGAACTGTGATGCTGATCAGTGTAACATGGGCGCCCGCAGGTAAATGCAAGGTGGTGCACTTGCACTCCCCCCCCCCCCCCCCGGATTCTGTTCAGCCAAGTTCGAGCAATTTTTTTTGGACCATCAGATCGATTAAAATCGAAGTAGCAACTGAACAAGCAGTGCTTCCACTGGTGACTGAAGTAAATTTATAGTTGACTAGCCTAGGCTTATCAGGAATTGACAGCTGACCATGTACGTGCACCCCTCTGAATTCTGAGTAGTCAAATTTTAGCCAGTTAATTTACACCTTCAAATCAATTAACTTCTGCTAGGAAGCAACTTAACATGTAGTGCTTCCACTGGAATAAAGTAAATAAGGATAAGCTATTATTGTAATACATTTTTTTTTTGTTTTTTGTTTGTTTTTTGTCCTAGGGGAATTATTTTAACCAGCTGCCTTTCGATTTGATATATGTGAAAGTTTCTTTGAACAAGATCGAAGAGTGTAGTCATCTTGATAAATGTATTTACATCTCGTGGTCATTGTTAGCACTCGATAAAATAGCAGGAGGAACACGTCCACCAGTTTATGGTAGAAAGATATCAGAAAGTTCTTTCCATGCCATCTCAGTCAAAACGTTTATTTCTATCGACGGAGCACTGGCAGGAGCGAGAAACCAAAATATACGAGCAGCAGCAGCATGAATTAACTGCGTTTTCTTGGTATTTCGGTAATGAAACTGCAGATATCTCAGGTACTGAACAAATTTGTTTGAGCGTCGGATTCGTTGATGCCATTCTTTGTTAAGATAGACGCACTGCTTGTGTCTAACGTCATTGTCAGCGTATACATTATCTGCATTTACACAAGGACAGACTACTCGGCTTAGGCTACGATGGCTGCCCGTGATGGATAGCATTCAGAACTGTGTTCAGGCAAGCATTCGTGAAAAATATCTAAAAGCAGCCTTAGTCCATTGTAAAATGTTTGTTAGTAAAATGTTATATATGTTTCGGATGTTCCTTCAGAGTTGAAGATAATTACTTCCTAGTCCAAACCTCCCGCAGGACGACGGGGGATGGGAGCGGGCAGGGTTTGAACCCGGGACTATCGATAAATCTGAACGACAGTCCAGCGTGCAAACCGCACGACCAGGCAGCCATCCATTGCGCGTCTCACAGACTTAGCCTTGTTATCAATGACCCGAATGACGTTTCAGATCTCCGTAATGCTGTTGGTGTCAAGCGAGAGCGTTGATGCTGACTTTACCTCGTTGGTGTGAGACACGATTGACTTGAGAAATACAAATTCATTCCCGCATTAAGTCACAACTTTAAGAAGATCTTTGCCTGTTTGGTGTTTGGTGCTATTTTAAAATAGCGGCTGTTAGTGAAACAAGACAAACTACTGATGAGTAATCAGTACCTGCTTCTCGTGTACTGCTGATTTGTCTTTTTAAATGTACTCAATATTTCATCTCTTCTGGAACGAGTTTCCGAGATGCTGCACTCTTAGCATAAGTGGCGCTCAACAGCACATCAGCAGTCACATTTTTGACATAATCAAAAACCAACTCGACCATGCTGAGGAACACTTTAGGGATGGCATCTAGAGGAAGGCGACAATGCTGGCACATTAACACTCGCTTGTTTGACAAGGAAGTAATGAAGTTCAATTTCAAATACTTAAAGCTGTACAGTCTACATTTCTTTTTGTTAAAGTTATAACTAGACAAAACTACATTATTTAAATATAGTTATTAAATTTAATAAAACAATTTTTCATTCAATCAGTAGGATAAACATTTTAAGGATTTCCTAAGGTACAAATAATAAATGTGTATGAAAAAATTCCAATTGTCAAAATTAAAGTCTCGACATGCTGAATTGAGATTCTTTATCGTAGACCCCCTTGCACATCTCATAGACCCCCAATTCTCATTTTAACTTTCGTAGACCCTTTGGAAGTCTTTGTAGACCCCTGGGGTTCTATATAGACCACTTTGGGAATCACTGTCGTAAAGGAATGAAAGGGGGGGGGGAGCACCAGTTCTTTTCTTTAATATTCTCTGTGATAAAAAAAAGTTGAAGCTACGACTTTGAGCCATATGTTGCAACTTGCACCCCCCTGCAAAATATTCTGCAGACGCCCATGGCCCTATGTGTAATCAACCGACACATGTGACACAAGCAAGCATATGTACTTTAAAAGGACTGATGTAAACATTCTCCGTGTTGGTCAAATATTTTATGGTTAACTGGCTATGGACTGTGTGTGGTTACGAAAAGGTTGGGTCAAGTCAATCCATTTCAGAGAGGACCAGGAGAGTGTAAGGCGAGAACGAGATTCAAGTACAATATGTGTATAGCTGTAAATTCAGCCGCTGAGTTCTGCCCATTTGTAAAATATTTGATTGTTTTCTCTTCAGTGCTTATAACATTCATTAAAGTGTCTCGTTATATTAGAGCCCAAGTTATCTCGTTCTTAACTTAATTTAGTCACATTGTTTTGTCAATTATTTATAGAGAATTGTAATAATATTATTGCTTTTTTATATTTAACTTTATTAGCCAAAATGCTTTTTTTTCTATTAAATTATCAATAACAGATCAAGCCAATATTTAAATTTTGAATATAAGACATATTGCGTAAGCTGTAGATTGTAATTTTTTTCACAAAAATAGGATAAAAACACACATGCACACATATATTTATCTTCTATATAAACGACGTGTAAATAATCAAAACATTTATTTTATCTATACAGATTCAATGTCATAGACCTGAGCTATTATAGGAATTACGGTTGCAACGATTTTCTTGTGACTTATGATGGTCCTAGTATTCAGTATCTCTCTACCTGGGTTCCGTGTACGGGAAATAATTTTAAAGTTCGATCCACCAGAAATGAAATGTTAGTAATGTTTAGATCTGGATCCCAAGGCTCTAGTTCTGGCTTTTTAGCAACTTACAAGGCACTGGGTAAGTATTAGGCCTACTGTGTTTTTTTAAATCTTTATCTTATTTCATCATTTTTTTGAGGCGCGGCGGCTGAGCGGTAAAGCGCTTGGCTTCCGAACCGGGGTCCGGGGTTCGAATCCTGGTTAAGTTTGCTTTCGGGTTTCTCGGGCCAATAATAGAATATGCATCCTCTGTTTGGGTCCCCTCAACTCAAGAAAACATTAAGAAACTGGAACAGACACAAAATAGAGCAGTGAGATTCATAACAAACGAATATTCACATTTGACTAGAGTAACACCTTTAGTAAAATCACTAAATTTAGAAATCCTTCAAGATAGAAGACTCAAAAGTAAAGTAGCAATTATACATAAAATACTGAACCATAATCTTCAAAAACAAAATTTAATAAAATAATCAGAAAGACACAAAGATAAAGGGACATTCCTTGTTCCATATGCTAGGACAAATTTGTACAAATGCTCCTTCTTCCCTAGCGCTATTAGAGCATATAATGGGTTGCCTGAGCTAGCCAGGAAAACCAATTGACTTGGCAGAATTTAAGTCATTGGTTAATATGCATGACTGAATGCATGACGCGTAGGACGTAATAATCTTTTTTTTTAAGTAACGTCTGTATTATATAAGATAAGAAGACTATAATGTGCTTCTCCTGGATGGACCATTTCTCCATCCAGGACGTTTTGAAACTGTCCAATATGCGCAGCATCTCCTGAAACTGATATGACTACGCTGGCTCGGACATGTCACCCGCATGCCAGGTGGTAGAATCCCTAAAGATATCTTATATGCTGACCGAAGGGCCGCCCAATACTAACCTATAGAGATGTCTGCAAGTAAGACAAGAGAACCACAAATATCAATGAAAGGATGTCGGAGGAAATAGCCCAAGATCGGACAGCATGGAGACTGCGTGCTGGTACGATCCTCGCCGAGAGCAAAAGAAAAGAAGCGGCCTTAGACAAGAGAGAAAAAAGGTACCCTTAACAGCTAGCCCTAAAACAGTTGCATACACATGCACGAACTGTGGAAAAGTATGCGCTCCAGAATTGGCTTGATTGGCCACACCAGATTCAGCCCAGTCTCAAGACGAAAGCAAAACAAGTGATTCCTTAGTCTTTCGAGACGGAAAGAGCCATATATATATATTTATATATTTATATATACATTTAATTAATTTAATTTCATTAATTTGTTTGTCCAACAGAGTGCCCACCGTTTACCTACGGTCGTGATGCCTGCAATCTAACTTGTAACTGTAATCAGACAAACACCGAATATTGTGTAAGTCTTACTGGAGAGTGTAAGTGTAATCCAAACTGGACATCTTCAGACTGTAACAAGATTTCAGACCGATGTAACTACTGGTCATGCATGAGCAATGAAGTCTGTGAGAACTACCTAGGAGGTTACAGATGTGATTGCCAACAAGGCTATGTTCGGACCGAGAATGGAATGTGCGAAAGTAAATGATAACTTTATTTATCATAAATCAAAGCATTAGCGATAAGGTGAAATTAAAACAATATCATTGCTGTTTTCATACAATAATGGTACATACCAACTAGCAAAACAACATTATAATACAGTATATACATTTTTGAGATATAGACCTTTAGTTCTAAATCTTTAAATTATATATATATATATATATATATATATAAATATCTTCATTCATTCTTCTTCAAAATTTCTTCATTTGATCTGACATTGGGTTTGGAAGATAAACGTGTACAAACATTTTACCAGACAGACAAAGTGAGTTAATAGAAACTTTGTAAAAAGATGTTGATGTTTTCATCAGATCACTGCCAAAATCCCAACATTTGCCCAGATCCTTATGGTGTCTGCGTAAGTGAGTATGTAGGTCAGCGTTGTGAATGTAAAGATGGACTGGTGAAAAGCAGTAACAGTCAATGCCAAGGTGAGTTTACATTTCAGCTTATCTCCTTATACGTATCTACTCATACATATTAATTACCTCTCTGGGCGTCCCTAGAGCTTTCTATTACACAAGAATTAATGTTATTTCAAAGCAGAGTAACTTACAAATGGTGTATAGGTCTAGGCATAATATTAGCGCATTTCAGATTTAACATAGAAAAATAAAAATAATTCCTAAGCTCAGCCTCGTGGACACACCTTGCACACATGGATGCAAATTAAGCAACTAACTAAGACGTTACTAGAGATTATTGATTTAAAACAAATAATGAATCTAAAACCATTCAGCTATAATCACAATCCTAATGAATTACATACTAAAATACATTTCGTAATGTGTACAGTATATCTCAAACTAATAAACATCCATATCAGTCTAGTCTCTATATTTTCATGTCTGTAATTATTATTTTCAAGTTTCTCGTCTTGAAAATTACACTCGCAAGACTTGCCCACAACAGACACAGACGGCGTTACAATCCCCAGCGCCTCCGTAACCACTGTTTGCTCAGACACCGTCGTGACTAGGCAACTGCTCCTTCACTAACGAGTCATTTTGGCTTGCTACACTCTCGCTTGGGGGGCAACCAAAAGCTATTCTGGTACTCAGTACGTGACGTTTTGGCGCTGCCATTTTGGCGACGCCGTTTTGGCGCGAGACGTTTTGGCGATGGGGACGTTTTGGCGCGAGATATAATTTGATGATAATTTAATAAGCACGTAGCTTTTATAACAATGTTTATTTCACTCTACCATAATATTGTAATATAGTATGAATATAGTATGAATTCTAACACCGTTCAGCAAATTTTTTTTTTAATTATAAAGGTTTGCTTATTTCATGAATATAGGCCTATAATAAGATTCCTGAATGGTGGTAATGTTGTGAGTGTAATTTTTGATGCTTTTTTAATGATGTTTTCTAGACGTCGCAACAGTTTAGATGAGGCGTTGCCTTGCCAACAAGTTATTCCGTATGTTAGCAGATTTTGTATAGTCGCGCCGTAAAAAGTCTCAAGGATCCTACTCTAAACAAATGAATCTAAATTAAATCTAGGTCTAGAGTTATTTTTATTTCATTGCTAAAGCAACAAGAAAAAAACTTTACGTTAATGATCTAAGAATCAATGTGGGCTTCGAAAATGGTGCCCACTAAGGTATATTTAAACAAGAAAAACAAAAACAGAAATTCTTTAAAAAATTAATAACAAGAAATTTAAGCTTTTATTAAGCTTTGTTGTATTAATTAATTTGGAGCAGTAAAGCATTAAAATTTGTTATAGATCTAGACTAAAAATAATAAATCTGTGCGATTACAAATATTTTTACCAATTGTTTTTGTTAGCGCTATTTCATGCTTTTAGCTTTCTAATACGATTTGATTCTATTACTTGTCTGGACCAGTTGGATAGGGGTGGTAATTGGTACAAAAGAATGGGGTATCTGGGTGATCGCTTTTATATGCATTTATATAGAGAAAAAAAAGGTGAACGATCTGATTTTTAAATCGAGGGCTAAAGCCTCCTCAAGGCAATACGCTTACCACTTGCCAGGGAAATGCTTATGAAAATAGAAGGTTTTGTAGTTATACATTGTTAGCTTCACACTTTTCTCTCTACAAAGTATAAATGGGGACTAATTCAACTTATACCACTTTATCAGACAAGTACACTTTCTTTCCCTTGTTTGAGACACCATACAAAATAATTAATTACCATTAGTAACTAATTCTTTAATTTTTAAATTAATTCTTGTTTTGTCAGGTAAAAACCTTACATTTTATTGGCCTATACATCTATAATCTATGTTAATCTCAAAATTTATATTTGTAAAATTCCACTGAGTGATTTACTAACTGACTTGCTAAAGGATTCACATGAAATTTCTTCGTCCCATTTTTTTCCCCTCACTTTGTCACATCTTTATTTTTCTTCACTTTTAGTTTCACAAAAGCTTTGCATTTACTAAGAGTTACAGGACGAATTGTCAATAGTAATATTAGACTAAATAATTTTAATTTATATATCATAGATCCAGAACTTTGCACTGAAAAGCGATGCTCTCATGCTTGTGGTGTGACATCAAAAGACCCTCTGAAAGAAATGTGTTATTGTCCCAAGGGCATGCAGTTAGATCCTTACAATGAAACTAACTGCATAGGTAAATACTTGAACAGATCAATTTCTCTATGTAATATTAACCCGTTTATGTATTTTTTAATTTTATCGTCTCAAAGACCTTTTACATCATTGCAATATCATTATCATTATCCCCCAACTTCATTAATAGACTGAGAAATACTTAAAACCTCACTTTTTAAAAATCATTGATAGTAACCATGCAGTCGTGCACCATGTATAAATGTTTATATAGTAAAGTGGCTACTCCGAGATGACCAATCATTATTTGCAGATTTGAGATAGGGGAAGTACATAAGGCAGTTTGGCCTACTTCTCCTCCCTCCAACTGTAAGTCAAAATCTTGTTCTATCCAGTATTGATTAGCTTTACCAAGGGGAGGCCAGGTCAGGTCATTTCGTGTGTTCGTTTTTCCCAGAAGTAAGAACCTATATATATATATTGGCCACCCTTCAGTCGTAGAACGACTATGGTTCATCTCGAACACGTTTTCATATGGCTGTGGAGCCCTATTTTGGAGAAAGACACTCCCGTCCACATATATTGCAGGTCAAGGTGGCTTTCACATTGGCGGTAGGGAAGCTGGCCATTTTTCGTATGGCACGCTTTCGTTCAAGAGCTGAGGCCAATGTTTTTTCGCTGTCCATATTTTTTTTTGGTCACCGTCTCTCTGCGACTATGTGCGGTCTAGGGTTATGGCTTCCTAGTGGTCAGTATCTATGTTATAAATGGCTCTAAATCAACACCGATAACAGTAAACTCAGGTGTACCTCAAGGAACAGTCTTGGGTCCACTACTATTTTTAATTTACATAAATGATTTACCAAATTGCATTACTTCAGGAACAAAAGTCAGATTATTTGCAGACGATTGCATAATATATAGAACAATAAAAACAACACAAGACACAGATATTTTACAAAGAGAATTAGATGAATTACAGAAATGGGAATCAAATTGGAGCATGTCTTTCCACCCAGAAAAATGTCAGTTGTTAAGAGTAACAAAAAAACTAAAACAAATTAATTCCACTTATCTTATTCATGGCAAACCAGTAACACAGACTAAAAACGCAAAATACCTAGGTGTTATAATAAATGAAAAACTGTCATGGAATCCACATATTGATGAAACTACAAAAAAATCAAACAAAGCATTAGGATTTATTAAAAGAAATTTCTATAAATCAAATAAGAACATAAAACTAAAATGTTATTTAACCTTGGTTAGGCCAATAATAGAATATGCATCCTCTGTTTGGGACCCCTCAACTCAAGAAAACATTAAGAAACTAGAACAGACCCAAAATAGAGCAGTGCGATTCATAACAAACGAATATTCACATTTGACTAGAGTAACACCTTTAGTAAAATCACTAAATTTAGAAAGCCTTCAGGACAGAAGGCTCAAAAGTAAAGTAGCAATCATACATAAAACACTGAACCATAATCTTCAAATACAAAAACAAAATTTAATAAAATACTCTGAAAGACACAAAGATAAAGGCACATTCCTCGTCCCATATGCTAGGACAAATTTGTACAAATACTCCTTCTTCCCTAGTGCTATTAGAGCATGGAATGGGTTGCCTGAGCTAGCCAGGAAAACCAGTGACTTGGCAGAATTTAAGTCATTGGTTAATATGCATGACTAAATGCATGTCGCGTAGGACGTAATCATCTTCTTTTTTGAAGTAACGTTTGTTTTATATAAGATAAGATCTAGATCTAATCCTCTATTGAAATTAAAAAGCTGCTTCCCCTATAGTACAATGTAGTTGAATTTACATTAGATGTTTTAAAATACTGTTGACCACAGAGGCGCCAAAGATACCGAAATTAAAAATCCATGTCTTCACCCGGATTCGAACCCGGAAGCCAGATGTCTAACTGCTCAACCACTCAGCCTCCTCCTAATTTATAAGAAGAAGAAACTTGTTTAAACTACATACATTTAATTAAGTCATAATAATTACGTTTTACGCGTGTTCTTGTGTCAATCTAGCTGTGCATTTGTCGTTGAGACATGTACGTTGATTGCTTTAAAGGCGTTAGAGAAGGCGCACTTGTATACATTTTTCCTAGCATATAATCTGAATATATATAGTATCAGTATGATCTCTTACGCACACTTATATACACACAACATCATCATCATCATCAAACTCCGTTTGAGTGAGGACTTGAGAGGCTAAATCCTCTCTTGCAAAAGCCCTGGACGGAAACCCTGCTGTCTTGCGTAGTGCGTACACGTCACCATACAGGTCGAGAATTTTTGGTTTCCCAGACCTGTCGATGCGGAGATCAGCAAGTCTAGGGCAGTCAAACAGAATATGAGGCACGGTTTCCTCTTCTTCCCCGTAGCGGGTGCACCGTGAATCGAAATTTGGCCATAGCCGCGAGAAATATGAGCCAACAGGACAGTGGCCTGTCCTGCACTGTGCTATAATAGCCTGCTCAGACCTGGACAGCCTCCACCTCGGGGAAGTGTGGTCAGGGCGCCTCATGCACTCCCAGACTCCACGGGCTTTTTGGGACTTGTCCCAGCACTCAAACCACTTTTCCATTTCTGTTTTTTGAATTATAGCCAGGACAGGGTGAAAACTTACAGCCTGTTCAGTTGGTGGAATTTGCCCTCCCTGGTGGGCCAAGGAGTCTGCAATAGTGTTGCCAGTCACATCTATGTGACTCGGTGCCCACTGCATTATTACAGGGGTGCCATAGCGCTGCTTTATGTTGTGTGAGGCCATGATGACAGTGTCGATATTGGGTGGCCATGGTCCAGGGCTTTGCAAAGCCTGTAGTACAGATTTTAAGTCAGTGACTACAACAATCTGTGTTGCCCTCAAATGTCCCTCGCCGTGTTGAGAGTCAATGGCCTTTAAGGCTTCACAGACTGACATGGTCTCCGCATCAAAACTGCAAACACTACCACATGGACCAAGGATTTCTACTGAGTAAGAGCCAGGAAAGTCGATGTAGTCTCCATAGCCTGCTTTTCCAGAATCCATCAATGCCGACCCATCAATATATGCAAAAATAGCACTGGGCTTGAAGGCATTAATGGTCTCCAGTGCTAGAGTTTGAGGGTCTTAGCTTAGTGGCATTAGGGTCTACTAGTTTCAATCTTATCTCTCGGGTCGTTGGGCGACACCAAGGCGGGAAGGGGATGAAAGCGTTGAATGTTTTGTCGGTTGGTGAAGAGGCCAGCTTTATCAGATAGTGTAGTGGCATGATGCATAAAGGACTGCGTCTTAATACGTCTTTTGCATCTTTAACCATGCACTAGTTTTCTAGCTGGGAGGTATTCATCCAGCCTTTTATACCACTCAAAGCAAGCCAGTATCGACCTTTCCCTCCTTAGGTTTAGTTTGTATACAAACAAGTAGTCTCTATAAAAGTAATTTGGGGAATTTAATTTGTATTTTTTTTGTTGATAGAATGTAATACTTGGTGGTTTGGTGACAATTGTGAAAACAGATGTACTTGTGACACGGAACGAACTGTACTGTGCAACAAGACCAATGGTCATTGCGAATGTCGTCAAGGCTGGACATCTGACAACTGTGATCAAGACATAGATGAATGCCTCTCTCTAAATATGTCATGCACACCTGATACTGACCACGCCCAGTGTACTAACGCACTTGGATCATTCAACTGTGGCTGTCTGCCAGGATATGAACAAGTTAATGAAACATTTTGTGACGGTAAATTTTCATTGATATTTATCTCTCTCTCAACAGCAATGCATCTTCCGTTATGAAAAAAAAAATGCTAAAAAGGGAACAATGTTTCACACAAAATCAATTAATAAATTCTTTAAAAGTTGTTTTTATTCGCATTGCAAACAATTGTAACTGTTCAGTATCCCAACTTGTTTCATAGCAGTACATTTATTTGTAGACCTAATTACATGATGTTATGGTGTGTGCATATATGCACTTATAAATGGATGGATTGCATATATGTTGTATAAAGAGAGGGAACGGCTGGTGACAGCAGAGACCCACAAAAATGTGTGAATATTTCATGATAATGTAATGTATTTTTTAAACTGATTTAACACCTTTTATATTATGTATTCATGTAATTATATACTGAGATTGAAGGCATGTTAAATAATTGTTAATATTGTAATAACTCAACGAGGCACATATATTTTTTTTACACATCACAAGTTCATAAAACATCATCTTTCTTAGGCACAGTCTTTTCACTTCGGCTCTCAACTTGGGCGGAAATCGTTCTCTTCTCTTCCTAATGTTGACATCCTTTTCAATCTAGTTTATCACAGTGCGCACCTTCTAGCTTAAATGTCGGTGCGCATGGCGGAGTTATAACAATATAAACAAAGTTTATTTTGTTCATCAATGTAGATATTAAACGTTATGCTCTTATGAAAATTTTTTTAGACATACACATATACACATACATTTTAAGGTGTAGTAGCTTTCCGAAGCTGCTACCCAACACATAACGAAAATCAGATTTTTATTATGTAAACATATGGACAGAATCTGCAGGTTATCGACACCACCTCGTTACTTCATATTCAAACCCTGGTCAAAATTACATATAGGCTACAACAGTGAACATGAGTAGACTAATAAGTGATCATTGTCGTAACCAGAACACACTGGAGAAAAAAAAAGTTATTTTTAAGCGTAGTTCGATCAATTAGTTTGAATCAGTCATATATTTAAATTTGTAATAGATCTAGAGCAGGGGTTCTCAACCTGTGGGTCGCGACCCCTTTGGGGGTCGAATGACGATTTTGCAGGGGTCGCCTAAAACCAACAGAACTATGGATTACGATTTTTATAACATTATCAAAAGTGCTGTTACTTTAGAATATTTACGGTTGAGGGTCGCCGCATGGTGGGGAATAGTAAAAAAGGGGTCGCCGAGCTAAAAAGGTTGAGAACCGCTAATCTAGACTAACAATAATAAAGCTGCGCGATAACAAATATCTTCACCAATGTTGTTGTTTTTTTGGCGCTATGTTATACTTTTACTATCACTTGTCTGGACCAGTTGGAAAGAGCTACGTGAGAAAGAAGGGGGTATGTGGATGATCGCTTTTAAATGTATTTATTAAAAAAAAGGTGAACGACTGAATTCAAGCTCGAGGACTAAAGCCTCCTCAAGCCAATACACTTACCACTCTGCCAGTGAATCGCTTATAAAAGTAGAAGGTTTTATAGTAATCTATTCTTAGCTTCAAACTTTTAAGCGGCGACCTACAAAGTATAAAGGGAGCTAAATCAGCTTATACCACCACTTCAGTCAAGTACAATTTCTTTCCCTTACTAGAGATACTTAACAAAATAATTAATTACCAATAGTTAATTAGCTAATTGATTGAATTGTTTAATTAGCGGCTCCCGAAAGGGAATAGCCGCTATTAGTTCTGTGTGGTATGTCTGTCCGTTTTTCCCGTTTAGATTTAAACTAGAAAATATATTGAAAATCCGACATCATGTTATTTTAGACCTTTCAAAGTTCTGATGCAAAGGTTACTTTTTTCTTTTCTGAATGCAAAATATAATTCTTTTTAAATCAACTATGCGAGCAGTTTTTTTTATATAAAAATACTCCATTTTTACAAATATGCACTAATAGTAACAAAACAAAAATAAAAAAAAACACGAGAGTTAATACTAACTACCTACATTTAAAAAAAATATTTTTTTTACTTTTTCTTTAAAGAGAAAAAAAATTTTCAGTAAAGTGGAATATAATTTAAAATAACAATTAATAAGAAGTGTATCATTTTATTCACGTAAACTGCTTATTATAGTATAATAATAGGGAACAAACATGTAACTAATAGAAAAAAAGTTTTTTTTATTGTTTTTTTTTTAAGGGAAAAGTTTTATTTTTTGAGGCTTTGAATGAGAGATTGGCCCTTGACAAAACAATAAGATCAATGAGATAACCATTCAATAACATCAGTTAGACCTGGTTCACATTTAACTTCACCTTCACATATCCCTTAGTCTGTTGGGCCGTTGGGGCAATACACAAGATCTTTCAAACGTCTTTCTCCATTCCTCTCTGTCCTTTTCGTCTGATAGAATTTCATCCACTGACAGGCCTGTCCATTCTTTGGTGATGTCTTTCCATCGCTTTCTCTGACTTCCTCTTCTTCTTCCTGGTACTGTTCCCTGAAGGAAGGTCTTTGAATGAGAGATTGGCCCTTGACAAAACGATAAGATCAATGAGATAATCATTCAATAACATCAGTTAGACCTTGTTCACATTTAACTTCACCTTTACATATCCCTTAGTCTGTTGGGCCGTTGGGGCAATACACAAGATCTTTCAAACGTCTTTCTCCATTCCTCTCTGTCCTTTTCTTCTGATAGAATTTCATTCACTGACAGGCCTGTCCATTCTTTGGTGATGTCTTTCCATCGCTTTCTCTGACTTCCTCTTCTTCTTCTTCCTGGTACTGTTCCCTGAAGGAAGGTCTTTGAATGAGAGATTGGCCCTTGACAAAACGATAAGATCAATGAGATAATCATTCAATAACATCAGTTAGACCTGGTTCACATTTAACTTCACCTTTACATATCCCTTAGTCTGTTGGGCCGTTGGGGCAATACACAAGATCTTTCAAACGTCTTTCTCCATTCCTCTCTGTCCTTTTCTTCTGATAGAATTTCATTCACTGACAGGCCTGTCCATTCTTTGGTGATGTCTTTCCATCGCTTTCTCTGACTTCCTCTTCTTCTTCTTCCTGGTACTGTTCCCTGAAGGAAGGTCTTTGCGAGTCTTGATGAAATGCGATATGGCCATAGAGTATGGCTTTACATTTTGACAATGTTAAGCAGGTCATCGAGGGGTCCAGTTGTTGTATTCATCCTGTTTCTAATCTCTTCATTCGCAATGCGCTCTTTATAAGTGAAACCTTGGATTTAACTATATCTTCATAACTATCCGTTCATTGAATAAATATGAATACTGACAATTTCTCTTTAAAGAAAAAGTAACATTAATAAAACTCCATGGTATAAATCCTGTGGTATCAAATCATTAGTCGAACTAACAATACAGCAGTATCGGCAACACTTTCGACAAGAGTGGAGGTAGGGTTGTAGTTGTTTTGTAGTTCATAGTTTCTGATATTCTTTCTGAAAGTATTTAAACCTGCCTTTTTATCTATCTGAGTGGACCACTTCGGGGTCCGAATTTAATTTATATTTCACCACAAACTATTTTTTTTAACCTTGTTAATTCTTGTTTTGTCAGGCAAAAGAAATACTTGTCTAAATTTCATCTTAAACAAAAATTAGGTGTGGGAGAAATAACGTGTACAAACATTTTACCAGACAGAATGACCTTTGTTGACTTTATATATATTTTGTTCGCAATTTCTGATACATATATATCAAGCCGACATGCAAATGTTTAGTACACATATGTGTTTGGACCATAGCAGACTGATCTTGCTATATGCATGAAAGTTCCCCTAAATCAAAGGAGTTAATAAAATTAATTCCAATCTCAAAACTGTATTATTTATAGTCTAGATTTTTAAGCACCTATATAATTAGTTTTAAAAGATCTAAACTAATTATATAGCTGCTTAAAAAATTGATGCAATTTCACTCAATATAATATATAATTTTCTAAATTATTTTTATATTTAACTTGTTCACTATTAATTTAGATAAAAACACCAATAACGACACTCAAGTGATAATACACAATGACTCAATTTTGTAATAAAGTCTATATTTAATCTGATATGTATTAAATCTATTGCCACAATAAAGTCGTGTAAATGTAGCGATTAATTAAATAATGCAATGATAAATCATCAATGATTGCATTCAAATACATTAATAAACAAAGTAACAAAGACAGTTTGTGTGAAACACAAACTCAAAATCGGCCCCGGAAGTGGTCCACCTAGAGTCTTCACCAGGATTCGAACACGGGTCTTCCAGTTCCAAGTGCTTTACCCCTCAGCCAAAAAGATAAATAATTAATATTTAATGTCTAGAAGAGGCTGATACATTATAATAAGACAAACATAGTCGTTCCCTTTTCAATGCACACTTCTGGACCGCTGGACCAGTCTTAACACGTTTTGTTTAGCTGTCAACTGGTTCGGACTACATGTACTGTCTTTCGCTAATCCTCTAACTTCATTAACAATTAACTCCGACTGTTTCCTATCATGAAACTGATTCTGTCACTATATAGGCTAACCAAAGACATAATATTAACTGGAAATAAATATTATTTTGTGTGTGTGTGTTTTATTTCTTGTTCCAGATTGTGGTAAAGTTCTGAGAGAGTCATCAGGTATCCTGAAGTCTAGTTCCTATGCAGAGAGTCTCAGTCCTTCACAGTTTTCCTTTTGTAACTGGACTATAGAGGCACCTGTTGGCAGTGTCGTGTCCTTCCGGTAATCTGTTGATAAAAATAAGGGAAATTTTAGAATTAGTAGATACAGCACATTTAAAAAACGCTTTAAAATGAATTGAAAATGTAAATTACATAGGATTTTAGCAACCCCTAAACAATTACTAAATTGTATTTTAAGATCTATTATCTGATCTATTGTTGATTCTCCATGTACCATAGCTTTAAGCTGAGGGTAAGTCTCTTGTAGCCGTTCGGCGCATTGGGCGGCAAGCTGTCTCCACAAAGATCTGTGGCTAGCAATGTATCAAGCCTCTTCCACCTGGAGTCCACTGTTCTGAGGTCATAAAAGTATGGCACCAAGCTATATGAGGACGTCCCTGTTTGAGCGTTCATCGTATTGGCCTGCATGTCGTTGCAACTCTTTGTACGTGTAATTCATTCTGTCGGTAGACATGTCCCTACATCCCCATGCAAGGCTCGGTCACAACCTCACTGAGTGGCATAGGTTTGCTTTTTTTTTAGACCCGATCTCTGTAGCTGACTCCTAAAATCCGTCTTAGCTATTTTTGGTGATCCACATTTAAACGTGTTCTCAATTTGGCAGATGACTTCCTTGTCTCGAAAGCATATGTTGCTAATGGGTTGACGATTGTGTTTTGGCCCAAGGTCTTGTTCGAATAGGCAGCAGCCTTGGGTAAATGCTCCCTACCTTTCCTATTCTGCACGCTACGTCATGATAGACATCCCCATCGTTTGCTATGATGCCGCCTAGGTATGAGAACTTGTCCAACTGTTCAAGCTCTGACTAGACGAGTCTGACAAGGGCACCCTTTGCCTTATATCCCACTGGCACAAATTAGTCTTAAAGTTTATGAGGAGGCCAATTTTTGGTGCCTCTCATTCATTTCGTGTATGCATTGTAGATTTGTAGAATAGTGCAACGTCGTAAGCAAAGTCCAAGTCCATCATTCGATTCTTTTCACCCCATGGAATACCGGAGGCAGTCTGATTCATTACTCTCCCATTATTTAGTCGATGGCTGCGAAGAAAAAGAAAGGGAGACAAGATGCACCGCTGCCTTGGTCTTGTTCTAAAGAACTCTGTTGTTTCTTCTCTGTTTTAATACAGCAGTTAGATTGACTGTATAGGTGTCGCAGGATCTCCATGAATCTTTTAGGGATGTCATATTCTTTAACTATTTTTCGTAGTGATTCTCAATTAAACCCGTAAAACGCTTTCCTGAAGTCTACAAAACTGATTTGAGACATGGTTCTTTGACATTTCGTAGAACGAAGATCTACTCCACGCATGACCTGCCTCTTCGAACTCCTGCTTGCTTTTCTCTAAGCTTCTTGTCTACAGGAAGTCGTCTCAACAGAACAATGCTGAAAACTTTACCCTGGACAGTTGTTGCAATCTGCTAAGTTGCCCTCTTTAGGAAGCTTTACACTCACTCCTTTTTGCCTGTCACCAGTCCAGAGATTTAAGAGGTCAGCCATTCTGTCAACAAGGTACAGTCCTCCATGTTTTAGCATTTCTGCTGACCCAATGTCTAGTACTGGAGCTTTGTTGTTCTTTAGTACTGCAATGGGTATGATAACTCCCTCTGTTGTAATTTCGTCTGTCTTGACCTTGAAATCATTGTCCAGAGAGGCTTTTTTGAATGTGTAAATCAGATCTGGTGACGGTTGGTTGAGGGTCTCTTTAAAGTGCTTTACCCATCCTGCATCCTGTTCTTCTAATTTGACATACTCTTCTTCAAGGATCAATATAACTGCAAGAGCCTCGACTCGAAGCATTTCTTCAGTTTCAATCGGAATTGTTCTGTAATGTTGCTGACTTTGAACTTGTCCACGTTAAACGTCAGACTCGTTTATGTTGGCGCTTTAGCTGAAGCTTACGTTAGTCACTGGCAAGGTAGTAGACTAAGCTAATATCCGCTCCTCTGCGGGTCCGCACGTCCAATAGAGATGACCCCCATCGTTTGGAGATAGAAATGTAATCTATCTCGCTACAGTTTTTTTTAGTGAGTTTGTACTTAACATATATGTTTCCATTGAAATGCTGTTGGATGCGCAGGTAGAAACCAAACGCTCACCATTATCATAACCTTGGATAACGTGGCTTGATCTCCAGGAATAAATGACGCTGTGTTTTTTTCATTCATAGACGCTGTCAACCTTAGATTTAGCAACGGTTGTTGAATATCTTGTGCTTGAGGGGTCACAGAGGTATAACTCCACTGCATTTATTTTGCAAAGGATTCCAGCACTATTTGCTTTTTAAACTTGTTTCTGCTTCTCCTTTCTGCTTCTTTTCTAGATTCTAATGCATATTGACTCAAAAAAAAGTTAGGTCACTTTGTTACACTGCTCAAGATAATGTGCCATTGTGGTGATTACGAGGTTATGCAATAACTCAACCGTTTTAATAACTATTCAATTATGAGTGAACATTACATCTATATGGCTGGGAGCGTTGTGATTGGTCCATTTATAGATTCATCCGAATATATTCACACCAACGTGAACTTTATAAGAAATATAGCCCTTATGTTGCTTGTTAATTGCTTAGTGTGTAGGCCCCTATAATGGATGAAGCCTATAAAAAGCACTGTATGCGGACGTAGGCCATCATACATTATTTCTAAAAATGCGTTAGATTAGTGGCCCTAATAAACTGTAGAGTCTAAAAAACACGAAGCTCTGAGTACTGCTTTACTAAAAGAATGTTATAAAATCTTTTTACAATTTTTGTACAATTCTTAGTGGCATCAATGCGACCATTTCACTGGCCCTACCAGCCCAATTGGGTACCGGCCCACCGGACATTTGCCCGAATGCCCATATAGCCAGTCCGCCCCTGTATGTGTATATATATACGTAGACTATTTATTTGTAATGTTACTACTAACTAATTCGTTGATCACGAAATCTCTCGTACGAATCCGAAAGAATTTTTGGACACAAGTTTCTTTTACTTCCTTCACGCTCACTAAGAACGGTATTTGACAGAATCGCAACCTTGTGACCGCTATTTGCGAAAAACAGCAAGCTTTATAATAAAACTTTAGTACCACCTTGCACCTCCCTGAGACCGCCCATGTCTACAGAATACTTACAGTATTACTTTATTGAAAAGTATTATATAACTATAAACAAACAACTTATACTCTATAAAATTATTAGTTCCTAAGAGTCATATTATGCATATAAATATTGATTTAGTCCATTAGAAATTGAAGTCTAGAATAATAATGTAATAAGTTATACATTATAAAATGTCTAACTAGAAAAGTTATACACTACGAAATGATAAGTTACTAAATGTGTCATATTATTCCGATAAATATTAAGTTATGAAATAGTGATATAAAAAATAAATACAATATTAGACCTTGTCATTAGGTCTGCTTGTTCTTGGTCTCAGGTTGTATCTACCAGGACCAATGCTACTGTCACTTTGAATTAGTGACATCGGCGGCTCTCTGATTGGACACTTAGCTCCTGTATTTACTTCTCGCTGTTTATTTTCCCCCTGTTGTACTTGTGTGTTGGGAGTAGCTATTGGTTCTACAGTCACATGGTCAGTAGGCACCTGCGTGATAGGGCTTGTCTCCAGCTCAAAGTCTTCATGCTCGATATGTTGATACACCTCTGATTCTACCTCTTATGGAGTTGGGGCCAAATGTAGCAGTGAGACTGTTTCTTCTTTTCCATCAGGAAGGGTTGCATGTGATAAAGTCCACAGCTATTATACCATCGTCATATTTTGATGCTCCGACTCCCTTTTTTAACAGAACTTTTCCTGGTTGAGGTGACCATGTCGGGAGTGATTAGCCGAAGGTGGACCTGCGATAGAATTTGAATATTCTCTCGTGCGGTGTCTCGTTTGTAGCGGTACTGAGCAGAGAACGAATAGAGTGCAGGGTTTGATTTAACACTTGCTCCTATTTGGAAACCGGGAATCCTTGAGTTTTTAAGGCAAGAGTTATAGTTTTCCATAATGAGCCGTTTAGCCTTTATACTTGGACACACACAAACACTAGGGCTGAAGCCAATACGGTTACTATTATGTCAGGGAGATGCATACGAAAATAGGTTTTATAGTTATTTACAAACTTTCTACAAACAATAAAGGGGACTAAATCAACTTATACCACCTTATTAGTCAAGTAAAATTTCTTTCTCTTGTTCGAAATACCAAACAAAATTACTAACAATAGCTAATGAATTAATTGGTTTTCTTTTTTATTGTCGTGCTGGCAGGTAAAAGAAATATTTGTGCAAAATTTCACCATGACTGGGTGTGGGAGAAAGAAACTTTTTTACCAGATAGAGTGAGTTGATGAAAGCTTTGTAAAAAAAAGAATTAAACCTAATTAACTATATTTTTTTTTATAGATTCTCTTTGCCTCCTTTATACATGACTGGAACAGTTGAAATATATGATGGAAACACTTCGGATGCATCAAAAAAAATTGCTGTATATGATTTGTATTGGCTATCTTACTACTCTAGATGGCCATTGGATTGGTGGTACAGAGACTTTACAACACGAATAGTACGAACAACACAAAATATAATGTTCATTGTACGACAACCAGCTTACTATAATGGATTTTATGGAGTCAAATCATCTGGCTTTAATGCAACTTATTGGACACATGGTAAATCTCAATTCGCTTATTTAATAATTTATGAAAGGATTACGTAACATGTAGTCTTGTGCTGTCGAACTAATCTGCTCTGGACAGAAATTGTCATTTTTGTCATATCTTTTATTTAAATGAACAAAAGCGATTTATTAGTAGGGTTACAAACAATACATTTACGCCAATTTAGTCAGTCAAAAATCAAGCACACAAAGGGTGTCAATCACTAATACTGAAATATGACTTGTGAATGGAGTCTAGAGGTGTTAATAGGTTTAGTTTGTTATAAACGTTGGCTTGTAACACCAAAACTGCTGACAACTAAACATATTGTTACAAATGAACAGTGATAGGTAGAGGTCAACGTATGACCCCGGCGAGATGACACAGCAGCTAGTATTCCCTGGAATCTAAATGTACAAACAAAGACAGGATGTGACGTGTCCACACGTGTTGTTCCAGGGGACGAACAGATCTAAGTAGGGGGACAGTTACTAATGAACAGTGACAGATAAAGGTCACTACGTGTGACCCCGACTTGATGACACTGCAGCGAGTGTTTTTTTGGAATCTACGTGTATAAATAAAGACAGGATGTGACGTTTCCTGACATGTTATTCCAGAGGATACTAGGAGTGTTTGTGCAACTTTGGAGAAGCGATTAGGGACTCTATATAAGCCAGAAAGTTAATGTGAAAGTCAGTCGTATGGAGTCGTGAGTGAGCCGTTACAGTCGATACAGAATATGTAAGACGTGTGCGGCTCTGTGGAAGAGAAATGTGTACGACTCGATGCAAGTTAACTAGGGTAGAGTTAACTGGAGTGGACTACTGTCGTTAAAGTCTATACAGCGAACTACAGTGGACTTGAGCCGTTACAGTCGATACAGTCGATGTAAGACGTGTGCGGCTCTGATTCGGTAGACTTGAGTACGACTTGGTTCAGCTTTGGGAGACACTGGGAAGTGTGTCGTTGGTCTGTTCTGTGGAATACGGCTCGATGCAAATTGAGAAGAGAGGAATTGCAACGAAGTGAAGAGATGCAGTGCAACGAAGTATAGCTAACTGTAAACTGACAGATATTGTACAGTCTTCTACGCTACATGTTACAGTAATGTTAGAGTTAATAGTCATTAAAGTTATATGAAACTGAAAGTTTAGTCGTCAAGTTCTTTACAGTGTTTTTATTTGTGTGCCAACTAATACTTCTAGCCAGAAGATTCAGAAATACGTAACAATATGTATGCGTTTTATTTTTTTAAAGTGCAAAACTTGAAATAACTTGAATAACTTACGATACCATAGATAATTTTTAGTACAGTATCGACCAAGTTGGCCTGACGAAATGAAATAGATTTAGTGGAATTTGGAAATAAAATAAAATGGTATTTTAAATAAATCTAACTCTTAACAAAAAACACTTTTCTTCAATCTGGCTCTGGAGTGGTCTGGCTTAGTCAAGACAGCTTACGACTATTCCGCTTAAAGGCATAATTCACACTGCATAGCCACCAACCAATAACTACCTTCCTCTCGCCATCACCATAAACACACACACACACCATAATAAGTATTTAATTAACTTGTGGTACCAGTATATCTTTTTAATTAGTCAATGTATATGTCGTCGTATCTGATGACTTTCTAATAAGATATTCTCACGTGTATTTTATCCTATTCTGCTGCTCTGTTATATTAAACGATTTTGGCTTTGTATATTGTTGCTTTTGGATCACCCTACATTCAATATTCTTGTTGACATAATAATACGCTAATACAGGAGAGTTTTGAACAAAGGTAAATAAACATAGTCTTATCTAGTATATCACTGTAACCTTGTTTGCTGTCTCCTGGATGTGTCGAGATTGTACTTATGTTAATATAATGAAAAACTGTCATGGAATCCACATATTGATGAAACTACAAAAAAATCAAACAAAGCATTAGGATTTATTAAAAAAAATTTCTATAAATCAAATAAGAACATAAAACTAAAATGTTATTTAACCTTGGTTAGGCCAATAATAGAATATGCATCCTCTGTTTGGGACCCCTCAACTCAAGAAAACATTAAGAAACTAGAACAGGCACAAAATAGAGCAGTGCGTTTCATAACAAACGAATATTCACATTTGACTAGAGTAACACCTTTAGTAAAATCACTAAATTTAGAAAGCCTTCAGGACAGAAGGCTCAAAAGTAAAGTAGCAATAATACATAAAACACTGAACCATAATCTTCAAATACAAAAACAAAATTTAATAAAATACTCTGAAAGACACAAAGATAAAGGCACATTCCTCGTCCCATATGCTAGGACAAATTTGTACAAATACTCCTTCTTCCCTAGTGCTATTAGAGCATGGAATGGGTTGCCTGAGCTAGCCAGGAAAACCAGTGACTTGGCAGAATTTAAGTCATTGGTTAATATGCATGACTAAATGCATGACGCGTAGGACGTAATCATCTTCTTTTTTGAAGTAACGTCTGTATTATTTAAGATAAGATAAGAAGATATAATAATTGTCAAGTCATCAAAGTCAGTAATCTTGTGTGTTCGAGTCAAGTCAATAGTTCCAAACAGACAACAAACATGGAGTCATGGTGCTCTACTATGTTAAAGATCTGATCCAAGATTTTTCTTAATTTCAATTATTTTATCCAGTGGGAGGCCCCCACCAAATGGAGGCCTTAGACCTAGTTTGTATATATCTAAGACCGACCCTGGGCCCATTTTGAAAAGAAAAACATCTGACTCTAAACATCCAAAACGTAGCTATATTTCCCATTGTGGGTATCGGAGTCTTGGAAATGACAAAGGTAACATAACCCCACTGCATTTCCCACTTGCATTTCGTTTTTGAAAAAATTCTGGATTGAACTATCCTAGAGGTTTGTCTTACTAATAGGGTGTAAACCTATCGTTAGGATTTTTGCATCTGGTAAATGTGATAGCATGTAGAAACCTAGAGGATGTGACGATCCCAAGTGGCATGCCAAAGGCACAGCATATGTTAACAATTTACTGTAAATAATTACTTTTGGATTACGGGGAATGAACCATCGGCTTACCCGGCTGTGTCCTATAAGTATTAATCACAAAATACTCAGCAAAGAAGCAGCATGCATGACCGAAAACTTGCTTAAAATGCGTGTATTATATAAAAAGCTGTAGGAAACCCCCAGCCTACACCAAATGCCAGGTCAAAAATGTAAAAATATCATACGAGCTTATACGTCGCCACGTAAACGATCTACACATGGCAGCTTCTCCCAGGACTACCTGTTCAAAGTCATCAACTGGAAAAAAAAAAGACCAACAGCAGTACCTAAACTCATTATCTTAGGCCTACAGGACAAGCTAACAGAACTCAAACACATGCTCATAGAGCGCAATGTACACTTTTACAAGAAACACTACAATCCAATAAAAAATATACAGATGCCTTTACATCAAAATGTCAATAAATTATGAACATCATTTGAAACGATGCGACTATGGAAATGAGATTAATACCTGGGCATTAGCTATTGTAGGAGCGATGTCGCCCACACAGCTGTTCCCTATCGTGACGCAGCTGACGAATCTAAAGGAACGGAAAGTGCCGATACAGTTTGGGGTCAGAAGGAACATCCGAAACATGTAAAACAAACAAACATTTTTTACAATAACGGAAATAACTGTTGAACTACCACATTACTCATAGACAAAAATAGCTGGTAAAAGAAAAACAACAATTGCTGGAATCGATCATAGATTTTTTAATTATTCAAGTGTTTCTATGAAATTTTATTATCTTAGAAAAAAACATATGTTTAGCGGCGTAGCTAGGAATTTGCCATCAGGTGGGGGCCTGGGGGGGCTTTTCCTCTTTAGGGGCCCCTGCATTTTCGTAATATTTAATGTAAAAAACGCTCATTTAGGGGCCCCCTTCAAGAGGGGGCCCGGGGATTTTAAAATTCTCCCCTCTCCCCCCTACCCTGTCTACGCCTCTGTATGTGTCTAAAGCTCTAATATACATTGTCCGTGGGCGGATCTTGTAGGGGGCGCCTTTAAGTTTGTATGATAACTCTCTTTGTTATCTTGTAAATTATAACTATAACTACTGATATTGGCGTAAAGTAAACACTTCATTTTTAAATTTGAGATTTTGACTTTGATTAGTATTTTAGATATGTATACATTAAGCTCATCTCTTTTTATATAAGAACGTTTTTAAAAATGTTTTTTCCAGAGTGCCCTAAAAATATGTACGGCGAAACCTGCTCAATACCTTGTCCTTGCGTGGACAACAATACAGTGGAGTGTGACAACATCTCTGGAAGTTGGTGTTCTTGTAAACCTGGATGGACAGGCAGCTACTGTTCTGTTGATATCAACGAATGTCTGTTCAACCCTTCCATTTGTCCCAGCTACTCAATGTGTTTTAACTATCCCGGATCCAGTGAGTGCATGTGTAACCAAGGACTTACTTTGAACTCCAGCAATCTATGCACATGTAAGAAAAAGTTTGAGTGAGAATACATGTACTTTATTCTTAATCACGAAATCTTGATTTAAAAATACTTAAGATTCGAATGATTTTAAATATTGACTCCCCAGGCGACCCGATATCGAATGGTAGATTTCGAACACTTACATGTGCTAACAGTGGTGTAACTGTTTCGAGTGTGCTGACACAGGCCTCATTGAAGCCCATGTGTGCTTACAAAATATAAGAGCCTAGACACATGGGATGGCTGCCCGGTCATACGGTATGCACGCCGGACCGTCGTTTGGTTGTCTCGATGATCCCGGGTTCATACCCTTTCCGCTGCCATCTCCCGTCGTCCTGCGGGAGGTTTGGATTAAAAGTAGATTTTTTTTTCAGCTTTGAAGGAAAATCCGAAATATGTACAACCTTTGACAAACACTCATTTTTATACCTCGACTAAACTTCAATGCCAAAGAATGATAAATTGGCCTATACCTCAACTAAACATCAATGCCAAAGAATGATAAATTGGCCTATACCTCAACTAAACATCAATGCCAAAGAATGATAAATTGGCCTATACCTCAACTAAACATCAATGCCAAAGAATGATAAATTGGCCTATACCTCAACTAAACATCAATGCCAAAGAATGATAAATTGGCCTATACCTCAACTAAACATCAATGCCAAAGAATGATAAATTGGCCTATACCTCGACTAAACATCAATGCCAAAGAATGATAAATTGGCCTATACCTCAACTAAACATCAATGCCAAAGAATGATAAATTGGCCTATACCTCAACTAAACTTCAATGCCAAAGAATGATAAATTGGCCTATACCTCAACTAAACTTCAATGCCAAAGAATGATAAATTGGCCTATACCTCGACTAAACTTCAATGCCAAAGAATGATAAATTGGCCTATGTGACTAAATGTCTGCTTGTTTTGAGTCTCTATACAGCTATAAAAAGTTGTATATTGGGTTTATTTTACCTCCATTCAGCTTGCCATGATATTGTAAGAATGGCTTAAGTATTCATTCAGAATTGTTTAGTACGTTGTATTAGAATAAAGTACGCTAGCTCTGCTACAAACAAGATTACTAAGAGAGTTTGTGTTATAATACAAACTCAGTGGCGGCTCCCATAGGATCACTGTCATATCCGCCTATTTCAGTAACTCGCCTGTAATTTCTCGCGTACAGAAACACGCAATCTATTTGATAAACAGTGCAAGGTATACAGACTCACAATAGACATTTACATCTCTACAAATTCTCTTTATCAATAATAGGCTATTGTTTTGTTATTAAGTTAACAGCAATGACTAGTTGTGCGGACTGATTATCTTGACGGTCCCGGGCTTATACCCTGCTCGCTGCCAACCCCCGTCGTCCAGCAGGAGGTTAGGACAAGCAAGTAAATTATCTTTAACTTTGAAGGAACATCCGAAACATGCAAACCATTTTATAGAAAAAAATATTTCTACAACGCCAAATGAATCTTTGAAACATTACTTTTGACAATCAAAACAAAATCAAGTCTTGAATATTCCTTGCCAATAGGCGGATACATCAGGGATCCAACGGGGCCGCCACTGAGTTTGTTGATAACACAAACTCTCTTTGTAATCTTGTTTTGTTTTAAAATTGGATCTTTAGTACAAAGAAGTCAGAAAAAAAATAGTCTCAAACATTAGCCTTACTCCAACTAGCATACGTTAGTGTGAAGAAACAATTGATCAAATTTTTGGTCAAAGAGCAGTTCTTTTTTGGATTTCTTGATTCATAACAGAACGAAAACATAATAATAATAGCACATATTATCTGGCAAGGTTAACCAGTTCAGCCTTTTTTTTTTAGAGTAGACTTTTGTTATTCGTATCTAATTACTTAAGAATCTTTTAGTGTCATAATTCATTTTACCATTACGCATTTGAATTGTATTGTTGCTGAGAGGAATTTTATCATGATATCAGATATAGGAATGAGTAAAACAGGTTTTGAAAACTCTTCAATGGCTGGCAAGGTCAATATTTTGTCAAGTGTGTGCAGTTTTCTGTTCGATATAGCCAAAGTAAAAATATTTTTAGACGCTCACAAATCTCTTCTCGTTTCTGATGTTTAATCAAACTTTTTTTTTTACCTTGGATCTATTCTGAACTTAAGTGTTCGAAAGTATTTCAAATCTCAAACTATTTTATCATGTTGGCTTGGTCTCAAATGATGTTTCATAGTGACATAACCTCAAACTTTGTTATTTAAAATGGCACATAGACAATTGCTTTTTCGATAAGAGCGGAATGAAGGCAAATTTCTAATAACCAACACTTTACTTTCTTCAGTTCTTTTTAGACTCGGCCATGTGCAGTATTATTTTCAAGTGGACTCTATTATGTTTTTAAAAATAAGATGTTAATACTTTAAAATATAAAAAAAATCATTCGTAAAACAGGTTTAAATTTCAAAGGATAAACTATGGTACAAATCATTAATGAGAAATGACATTCAAAGTCTCGACATGCTTTAACGAGATCCACTATTGTAGACCCCCCTTTTACAGGTTATAGACCTCCATTTTTTTCCCACTACATTGGAAGTCCTCGTAGACCCCTGAGGGTCTATGTATACTACTTCTGGTGTCGCTGCTTTATGTAAATATTCCCTTTGTATTTCAATATCTCGAACGTCGTTTTTGGGATGGTGTAGGGGTTTTGGCAAATCCATAGTATGGTAAATTACATTTATGTATATTTGATGTAGTACTAATTAAAATGAAATTTTTAAAAAGCACAAATATTTATTTATAATTAAAATGAGAAAAAAAAATCTGATTTATTGCATCAATGATGTTTTTAAAAGATCCACGTTTAGCAGTTTATCTACGATTTCACATATTTATTTTATAAAATGTCGGGAAGGAGAGTAATGAATCGGTAGGAAAAAATAAATAATATTATAAAACTAAGAAATGAATATTATAATAGATTTAAATAAATATTTTGATAGTTCACATGTTATCTATAATCTGACAGATGACGTCAATACAACTTCCTGTACATTAAAAAACTGCTCACATCTTTGTGTTAGCTTCACACCTGAAAACCAAAGTTCTGCAATCGAGCTCTGTTATTGTCCTATCGGAATGGAACTAGACGGAGATCAGTGTGTTGGTAAGGAAATCAAGCAATGCCCTTTTGCCAAGTTTCTTTTAGTTTGATAAAAATCACTTTAGGCCCACCTTTGTTTTTTTGTGTGTTTTAGAAATTGTTTTGTGGCATTCTGCTTTCGTTACGTTGAAATTAGTGAGCGTAAAAAAGGAAATCTAATTGTCAAGGGTAGAATGTTTAAATCCAAATAATTTTATTCTTTTGATGTTTCGATTAGTCATTTGTCTTAGTGTTTTAAAGTTAGGCCTACTGAACAGAGTGTCTTATGTCTGCTAATTCTGTTTAATGAAGTCAATTCATTGTAATAATAAAATTGGTGGAAGATCAAATGCATCAATTTCCGTTTGCTTCAGAAACAAATGTTTGATAATATTCAATTATCTCGAAATTTTACTTCAACACAAGTCAGGTAGTCACTAGTGCTTGGTGAAGTGGAACGCCAAGATAGCCACGAGTGCTTGGCGGAGTTACCTGCCAGGTAGACTTAGTGTTAGGCAAAGGTATATGTCAGGTAGTCATAAGTGCTTAACGAATTTACCTGCCAGGTGGCCATTAGTGCTAGGTGAAGAAATGCGTCAGGTAGCTTGAAGTGCTGGGCGGAGGTACCTACCTGGTAGGTAAATATTAGTACTGTGCAAAGGTATATTGTTTGGTATCCATTAGTGCTGGACTAGGCATAGGTCACTTCGCCCTTAGTTCTATTTGTAATGTATTTTTGTCTGGTAAATAGTTTAAATTTCAAATCAAAGTATTTTTGATAGTAAGTGCATTTGTTTTGAGTGACTAGTAGTGTACTGAGTCTGACTGTGTATGGATAAACCAGCAGACCTACTTAGTTGAGTAAACAGTGTGTAAATGTGTAAGTCGTAACCGTGTGGAAAAGCGGGTCAGTAAACAACAATGTCATTAGGTGGACAGCATATACTGAAGGATAAAGATTGTGAAACTAATAAAGTCATGTGTTAATTGTTATTAGTCTTCTTAGTGTGTTTAAGATATACATTACATGATGCCATAAGGACCGACCTTACCCGCCACAACCGCTGGAATTATCTGGCAACGTAGCAGGAGGTGGCCAATGGAAGGGTCTTCTTTTAACATAGAAAAAGATGTTGTTTTATGTGTTTGTGAATACATATAAATGTGCAAATTAAACCATTTTTTTTTTAAATTAGAATGCAGACATGGAAAGTTTGGACTTAACTGTGAACTCATTAGTAGGTGTTCAACTGACCATACGGAAAGTTATGATACAGTGACCGACTCGTTCTGTGGCTGCTACAAAAACTGGACAGGTCAGTCCTGTGAATATGACTTCAACGAATGTTACTCTATTACATGTCCAATGGGGCAATATTGTTACAACACGTACGGAGGATATGAATGTTACTGCGATCGTCATCAGGGCTACACCGAAGCAGATGCCAACACCTGTAAACATATAGGTACGTATAGATCATACACTACGTATAGAAGTAATTACTAATGTGTAGGTTTCATGGGCGTAGCCAGGATTTTTTTTTCGGGGGGGGGGGATTTTTTTCTCCCCCCCCCCGCGAAAAAAAAAATATGTATTTATGTGTGTGTGTGTACATAATTTTTATTACATTCTGACCCTTCATTCTTTCGGAAGACGTTTATTGTGCCCTAGAATAGGTTCTTCCATGAGGTAGTGGAAAAATTGTAGATTCCCCGCCATTACTAACAAGGGGGTCTGGGGGGAGCGCTAGGAGCTCCCCCAGCGCGGGGCGAAGCCCCGCCGCCAAGCACCATTTCTGATATTGAAAACCAACAAAATACATATTCTGAGGTATGGACTGTGCATTCTCCTGCTATAAAAAAGTTCTATTTCAAAAACCTAATGTGCTATTTTTACTGACTTAGACCCTCCCGCGCCGTTCGGCGCATTTGCTGTTAAGCTGTGTCCATAAATTGTAAATTCCCCGCCATTACTAGCAATGGGGTCTGGGGGAGCGCTAGGAGCTCCCCCAGCGCGGGGCGAAGCCCCGCCGCCAAGCACTATTTCTGGTATTAAAAGCAAACAAAATGCATATTCTGAGGTATCTACACTGCATTTTCCTGCTATTAAAAAGTTTTATTTCAAAAACCTTATGTGCTATTCTTACTGACTTAGACCCTCCCGCGCCGTTTGGAGCATTTGACGTCAAGCTGTTTCCATAAAAATCTGTCACTGGTAATGTCTGAAGCCTCTTCCCACCTGCCATGAGGACCTCCATGAATGAGTGGCGTCAAGTTGTACTAGGATATCATTGCAACTATTCTTATGCGTAATTCATTTTGTCGGAGAACATGTCCCGCAAACCTCATGCGTCGCTCTCTCACAATCTTACGAAGGGGTCGACTCCCAGTTCGGCATAGGATTTCCTTGATTTAAACCCGATCTCTATAAAATGACTCCTAAAATCTGTCTTAGCCATCTTTGTTGAGCCACATTTAGTGTTTTTTAATTTCGGCAGATGACTATTCACTGCAGTTTATTAATGGAGCCCTGCCACTGGTAAAAATGTGTAACCTCTCTTGAATACGCTCTTGGAATTAAGTGATTGTAGTTTGCTTTAGATTTTATATCGAAAAGAGAAGTTTTATCGTCAAAATCATCTGTTGTTGTTGTTTTTTTTACCTCAAAATGCTTTGTAGGGGATCTTAAACTCAAAACCATCTGGAGGGGTTTTAAACTTTAAAAAAAAGCCACCTGTAGAAGAGGAGTTTAAACTCAAAACCCCCAATTTGATTGGCTACGCTCAAATAATTTTAGTGTGTGATTTGCTTTTTTTTTTATTGAAGAGGTATTTTAGCATCAAACCCCATTTAAACTCAAAACCCCTTTTGGCAACGTTCATATCATTTTGAGAGCGTAATTTGCTTTTTTTCTTACACTGGCGGGGGGTTTAAACTCTAAACCCCTTTGGCTACGCTCATATATTTTAGAGTGAGTAATTTGCTTTTATTTATATTGAAGAGGTACTTTTTAGCTTCAAACTTTACTGGAGGGGAGTTTAAACTCAAAACCCCTTTGACTACACTCATAACATTTTGAGTGTATAATTTGCTTTGTTTTTATTATTAAAGAGGTATTTTTTACCTTCAAACCCCGCTGAAGTGGGGTTTAAACTCAAATCTGAGTCAAAATCCATATAGCTACGCTCATAACATTTTGAGTGCGTAATTAGCTTTTTTTTTTATATTGAAGAGGGGGTTTATCGTAAATTTTAGAGGGGGTTTTAAAATCAAAATCTTCCTTAACTGTGCTCTTGGAATTAGGGGATTTTAGTTTGCATTTTTTTTGTTTTGTTTTATGGAAGAGGGGGAGTTAACTACAAAAACCCCAGGTAGAGGGTTTAAAACTCAAAACTCTTGGTAGGGGGTTTTAAACTCAAAACCCCTGGTAGGGGTTTTTAAACTCGAACTCCTCTGGTAGGGGTTTGAAACTCGAACCCCTCTGGTAGGGGTTTTAAACTCGAACCCCCCTGGTATAGGGTTTTAAACTAAAAACCCCCTGGTAGGGGGTTTAAAACTCAAAACCCCTTTGGTTGTGATGGGGCAAGTTATGGTTTAGTATTAAAAACTCACCTAAAATAAACAAAATCAAAGCAAAAATTAGTCATTAAATTCCGACTCCCCCCGATTTCATTTCGGGGGGGGGGTGTTTGAACCCCAACCCCCCCCCCCTGGCTACGCCCATGGTAGGTTTACTTCTTTTTTTTATAGCCTATATATAATGAACAACAAAAGTGGAAGTAAAATGTATGTTCTCAAAAGTATGTTTTTGAAATTCAGTTACATAAAATGTTAAACGAGATAGTCATTTTATGCGTTCTATCTATTTTGTATTGCTTTTGTAATGCTTATAACATGTTCATTGTGTAATGATCCAATATTTGATTCTCTTATATATTATATAATACAAAAAAAGAAGATAATTACGTCATACGTATTTCACGTGTCAATCTAGTCATGCGTGACTACCTCTCTCTCATTAACTTATGTATAATTAAATAAGAAAGAAAAAAAATGAAACAAACATTAACTCAACCCTAATTCCAACCGGAAAAAATCCTGGTTACATCAGTGTATAAGTCTACTAGAATATAGAAGATTCCAGTTCGGTTATATTGATCCAGACTTAGACAAACTAAAGACAGTAGTCTATACTAGAATACTGTATCTAATTACATATTTAGTATTGATTGATCTAGTTAGGTATATAGTATTGATATTAAGCATTGAAAAATTGTTCAGTACAAGTATTGTATAGATATGTATATTGATAGTCACGTATTAATTTTAGCTGTGCAAAAAATGTTGCTTATCGTTGATTAAATATTGATTCTTTACTGAATACATTTGGGAATACTTACTGACGTGTGTTCAATATAGACCAAATTAAATTTTAAGATACTATTTCCAAAACTTATAACGGTCAAACCAGATAAACCTCGTTAGAGCCGTTTTAGAGAAGATTCCATACAGGCAAGTTAGAGGTTCCACACATTATTGCAACCTAATAAGAAGAATTGTAAAAAATAATAATATATTCATTATTTTCAAAGTAAAACACATTTTATATCACAACTTTTAAAAACCATTGGAGTTCTCCTTGAACTAATTTAAAATTATTTCAGTAAAACCTCAAAACTTATTTTTTTCGGTTATTAGTCCGATGACGTCACTTCCATTCCAAGTTACACTTTTTTTCCGAAATTTTCCCATGTTTTGAGCGTATTAATAATCTACTAGTTGAAATTTTAAATAAATATTTTTTTATGTCTAAACCAATAGTGAGTCTTTATTTGCACAATTCAGAAAAGTAAATATTAGGGCCTACTATTTTAATTTACATTAAAATTATATCACTTTCAACATTTCATTGAAAATATCTAAAAAATAGTTTAGACGACTATTATTAAACTTAAGTTTATAAAACAAAGTTGAAGTTCTTATTTATAATACGGTTAAGTCTAAAATACTTTCAGAAGCATGTAAGCTGTAATGTTTAGTTATTATGCAAAAGGATTAAAATATTCTAAATACCAACTTTCTAAATAATTTGAAATTTGTGTACACGAACGTTGTCAATATTTATTCACTTTACAGATTGCAACTATGTGTTAACGAATGAGACGGGGGTGATCAAGAATTATTTTTACCCCGAATGGTATATCACAAACAACGCTAATTGCTCCTGGCTTATCACGGTTCCAAGTGATTTTGTCATTTCATTAAGGTAAAAAAAAATAACGCCTTTACAAAATTTATCAGAATAAAAAAACAACAACATGTAATATGTTGTTGTTTTTTTAACAAAGCTTATACCAACTCACTCTGTCTAATCCAAATTTTGGATGTTTCATTTCTTCCACTTCCCATTTTCGGATCAAGTTTAAACTATATATAACTAACTATACATTGTTCCTAAGGTGAGGGAGTATGAAATTACCTCCGCTCTAACCAGAGGGATCTCCCCTCTCCAGAGAGAACGACTTTCCCTAAAAGAGGGGTGTCCTCCTCTCCATCCAAACCTAAGTCTAAAATACAAAGGTCACAGGAATAAAGGGAAACCCCTCTTGGGGCCTCCCAAGGCCTAATAGCTCCAAGTAGGTCATTTGGAATAAGCCATGGATTCCAAGAATGTGCAGTGGAATAGTAGAGGCCTCAATGCAGTTATGAGGAAATGCAGCTACTGATGGACTCGGAGACTCCTGTAGCTGTCTGCCTACAGGAAACATTTATGAAAAACTCAGTATTAGACATTAATTAATAACAACAATAATAATAACAGAGACTTTGTGTTTATACAAGTAGACATAGAAGACTATCATTTTTTATTGCCTCACTTCCTGTTAATTACTTTCTCACAAAACATTCACAACAAACAATGACTCAACATAAACATATTAGCACAGGTTTGGAAGGCAGTAAGGCGGATCAAAGCAAAAGAATCAAATGCAATAGTGCATTTGAAAATCCAATTGCGAACTGTTACGTCCCCCAGAGATATAGCTGACTGCCTTGCATACTCAATAGCAGATAAATCATCTACTGCACACTACATGCCAGAGTTCCAAAAAGTCAAAAAAGGGAGGAAAGACACCCCATTGATTTCAGATCTGAGAACAATGAAGATTATAACAAACCGTTCTCAATTGAAGAACTGAGGGACTCGCTGGACAAATCACATGACACAGCGCCAGAAGAGTATGAAATCCATTATCAGTACTTCAAGCATCTCCCCGAACCCTCATTGGCAACCCTGGTAAAATCTATAACTGTGTATGGCAAACAGGCGCTTTCCCTAACCCTAACCCACAGCCACAGTTATATCAATACCTAAACCAGGAAGAGATGGGTCTGACCCAGCTATCTATCGCCCAATAGCACTAACAAGCTGCTTCTGCAAAACCATGGAAAGGATGATAAATAATAGGTTGATCAAAGTACTCCACAAGAACGCTAATACTTACAGTCAATCTAGGACTAAGCTAATTAACGCCAATCCTGTAGGTGTCTCTATCAGTTAGGAGAAGTTAAGAGATGTAGTCTACAGTGCAACACTTACTGCTTTTGGTCCTCAACACTATCTAACACATATCTAACACAGATGGAACCTTGCATCAGAAAAAAACTATCTGCACACCTCATTCACAAGGCGAAGGTTAGTCCAAAATCTTTACAGGCCTTCAAAACTGCTAATAAAGAGGCAAAACAAATGGCTAGACAATGTGCTAACAACTTCTGGATACCTGCAACAGAATTCAAGAAAGTCTCTTCCTAGAAAATGGTAAAGCTCGGTTTGATGGCATAAAAGCGGCCCTTGGTCCAACAGTGTCTAAGCCTTTCACCCCCCCCCCTTTTCTATCAACATCTGGAGAAAAAATTGGGGATCAAACCAAGCAGCTAGAACTTTGGACAGAACAACAATTAGCTATAATTAAATTGAATTTAGTAGTGTAGATGCGCGTTAAGACACAAGACTCTTGAAAAATAAGCAAACACTCTCAGGTTCTAATTTCAGAGACACATTAATGATTCTTACAACTAACGTCATCCTCTAATATTTACAACTTACTTTATGTCCATCTTTTCCGGCTTCCTGTTTTTAACCTCTCTTCCATTCAATAACCACGTTCCCACCATTTGTCATTCCACTGGCGGATCCGGAGGGGGGGGGGGCGGTAGGGGCGATCGCCCAACCACCCACTCGGCCGGCCTGGGGGGGGGGGGCGGGCGAATTTTATTATAGAATTCACACAATTTGTATACGAATTTATTACTTATGTTAAAAATATATACTAATTATTTATATTTCAACCTATTTTTAGATTATTTCGCTCCCCCCTCTAGTATGTTGGCCGAATGGTGGGGTCGGGAGGGGCGATGGTATCAATCCCGCCCCCCCCCATACACTTTCGAGTGGGGGGGGCGGTCCAATTTTTTTGTAGAAATCACAGCTTGCTAATAGAATCAATTTAATATCTATATAATGAAACTTTTTTATTGATTTTTTAACCGATCTTTATATTATGTCGTTCCCTGTTTGCCGATTGGTGTGGGGGGGGGGGCGAATACCTCTACTGCCCTTCCCACCTAAACCCTCTGAGTGGGGGGGGGGGCGGCGGTCCTATTTTTGTGGAGAATCATAGTTTGTGAACAAAATTAGTTGAATTAATATATACATTTTAAATTAAGTCGCTCCCTTTCTAGTATTTTGGCTGATTCGGTGGGGTGAGGGAGGGGGGGGGCGATTGCATGGCGGGCGGTCCTATTTTTGTGGAGCATCATAGTTTGTGAACAAAATTTGTTGAATATCTATATAATATAAACTACGTATTGATATGTGACCCATTGTATATTATGTCATACCACAATCTAATCTCAAATTGTATCATTAGTAAATTTAAATGAAAGAGGGTTGTACCAGGTGGGAGGGGCGATACATGTAATCGCATTTCCCCCATTGGACAAACCAATACTTTTTCTTTTTGTATTATAGTTAAGAAATTACAAAATTAAAAAAATCGGTCACTAATATTATTTATATATACTATAAATTAAATTCTTATATTGAGTCGCCCCACCCCTATTCTTTAATGCCAAATGCAATCTTTAGCAGAAATTATTAAAGGAGCGAGGATTAATCGTTTTCACTCTACCGCCCCTCCCATTTCCAGACAGAGTTTATTTAATTTCACATGAATTTATCATAATTATTTTAAGTAAGACTTTGCATTGGAAAAGTTAGAATTCAAACGAAATTTTTCAGTATAAGCCATGATTGAGATGAGTTATAAACTCAAGTAATGTTTTCATAGTCGCCTTCTACCAACCTTTACTCAATCTGATATTTTTCTAGTTAAATAAATTTGGGACTATAACTCACAATTTATACTTACATTCTATTGAATACTATTTATTGAATAATTTTTTTTTCGGCGGCGATCCCTAAAGCCAAAATCTAAATATGTGGGGTATCTTATCTTTTCAAGGAACAAATCGGTTTTATTTGCAATGTATTAAGGGCCTATAAATTCATATTAAAATAATTTTCAAGTACAACATTATTCAAAAAGGTCTTTGTAGTATGAATAATGAGCTTCGAACTCCATTGATGAATAATGAGCTGTAGAAGTCAGGAGAAGGCCCTTCTGCAATGAAGAATGCAAGAAATCGCTTTTGGCGTCGGGGCTTCGCCCCGAACTACATTGATAAATAAAGAGCTGTACTTGTCAGGAGAATGCGTTTCTGCAATGAAGAATGCAAGAAAACGCTTTTGGCGTCGGGGCTTCGCCACGAACTCCACAAGAGAACCTTATAGCGCTGCCCCAGTTGTTGTTTTTTTCGCCGAAGGTTGAGAAATGCTGCTTTTTTTGAAAGTTCTCATATATATATATATATATATATATATATATATATAATATATATATATATATATATATATATGTGTGTGTGTGTATGTGTGTGTACTGTACGCACGTTTATGCATAGGGTTAGGGTTTACTGGGCATTAGGGTTAGGGTTTGGAAAAAAATCGCCCCCCCCCCCTCCAAAGTTCTAGATCCGCTAATGTGTCATTCACACCATGCTGCGCTACGACAATGCCTCCATTTGAATCTCCTTTACCTGAAAAATCATATAGGCTATATCCATTTTTTTTTTGCGGAGGCAACTATTAAACTCCCCTTTATGTAAATCAGCCTTTCTCAATTTCTGAGCTGCATTTTGCTGACAGTGTTAAAAGTACATTTTTTTTTCTAGGAAAAAATCTTTGTATTTGCAATGTAGTTAGGGTCTTTATATTTATTTTGAATATTTATCACGTAAAAGCGATCTTCAAAAGCGTTTCTATAAATTAGACTTTATATTTCATATATATGTATTTGCCTAATCATATTTACTGGTCTTTTTTTTTTTTTGCTTGAATCGGTCAAGTTTCCCATTGTCTTGTTACAGAAGCAGTAGACGTCCACAAGACAATGGGAAACTTGACCGTTTTCTCCTTACCAAAACAGTTATACTACACACATTTTTACTACATTCACCTGATGATGGTCTTACGATGAATATTCATCCAAATAAAATTACAAAAAAAAAAATAAATAAAAAATAAAAAATCGATCGTCATTCATGCCAGTGTCGACCCGTGCTCAAATATTTTATTTTGCTTAATTTGACTTGCCTTGTTAAATAGGACGGCATAGTGAATCGTAAACGAAAGAGAAGAAAGCGTTTTTACTCCTAAGAATGCGAGAGAACCCTTGTCATGTAAATCTGTGTTTGTGTATCTAGACTCTATACATATGGTTATGGTTTACATAGGGGTTAAGGACTTAGGAAATGGGTTTCAATAAGAAAATCGCTCCTCGCCCCTCAAAAGTTCTGGATCCACTGATAACACAGGCCTACAATGAATTAAATAACTTGTAAAAAACTAACATTTCAAATATTACAGCTATAAGGGGTGGAATGGGTTGCCTGAGTCAGCCAGTAAAACCAATTATTTGGCAGAATTTAAGTAATTGATTAACATGCATGACTAGACTGACCTAGGGATATGCGTAGGGCGCAGGCCTAATAATCTTCTTTTTTTTTTAAAGTAACGTTTCTATTCTAAAAGATAAGATTTCACAACCGCCATTCCTTTAAGTAAAATGTTTTTTTTTTATGTAGCTTCGAGCTTTAATACATATCTAACAATATTTAGTGTTTTTTTTTTAATCTAAGGTTCTCAACATTTTATCTGAATTGTGCTGACCAAATGATCATCTTTGATGGTGACAGCGAATCTAAACGACTTATAGGTCGATACTGCTTTGTTGCATCAAGTGTCATACGCTCTAGCCAGAACCAAATGTTAATAAGATTAACATCAAATGGAGAGTATGATTATGGAGCCTTTTATGGAACATACACATCACATGGTAAGTACAATATACTCAATATAATTAATACTAGCATTACCGACCCCAGGCTATATATTGTTTGGTTTTTTCTTGGACCCAACATTTTTTTTCTTATTTGTAACAATATATTAATATGAAACTAAACGCTCTTACATATATTCCTTTGGCCAGCCAATGCAAATATCTATTGCTTTGAATTGGACCCGTAAATTCGAGTATCCCTTTTTTTCGGCCCCCTCCAACAACTCTTATCTGTAACTAATAGGGCCTAGTGCTATTGATACTATTTGTTAATTATTCTGCTTGTCAATTCTAACTCGAAATATTTCATGATATTTTTGTGGGCCATTTTTTTTTCTTATTACATCTTGCTAATGCTTACATACTACTTTAGCCATACCACCACTCCTTTTTTTTTTTGTGTACTCACATAAAACTGCCGGTAACAACAACCCACCTTTTAACCCGTGTCTTCTAGCCTATATTACATTTAATTGGAACGGTGCGTTTCAAATCCGCTCACTAACACACTCGCTTCTGGCCTGTGAATCGTAAATTACCCCCCCCCCCCCCAACCCAATTATTTTTCACCCTACCGAATTCCTCAAAGCACTTGAGATTTTAGTACCTACTATATGTAATTGCTCTACCCCTGTCAAACGCATAGGTTTTTGGCCGTGCATTCGAGTAGTAATATCACTTATTCCCCCCATCTTCATTTGACGCTTCAGATAATAGTCGTAATTACAATAGATGAGTATTCTTAGAACTTTCAGCTATTCATCGAAATATCAATCATCAAATTTGTCAATCGAGTGTTAAAAATTATCTTAGGGTCGCGGATATAAATTCCGTTTCAACTTTATGTAGATCGAATTATTAAAATTAAATTGTGCGGAATAATCTTTTTAGAAAATCTTTTTAAAAAGTAAAAAAAAAAGAGTAATCGCGCAATTATGGATTTGAACCCTAGACCCTCAGATTTAAAGTATTAATCAATCAATAAATAAATGTCAATCGTTCTATCTATCTATCTATCTATCTATCTATAAATCTATATATGTCTATCTATCTACCTGAGTCAGCAAGTTAACAGTCAGCTAATGAAGTCAGTCGAGTAGTCATATTTTGACTGACCTTAGAGTTGGTCGGAGATTTTAGTCAGTCAATTAAGAGAATGAAGTAAAAGAAAGCAATCAAATGTAATTGTGACTGTGTACCGAAGTCATGTTGTGTAATTAAAGATTCGGATTATGAATCATTACTGTGCATCATCGATTCTATTATATTTATTTTATGATGAAATTTCATTGCACCATTGGTATACGTTAATTACACAAATAACATCTAGTTCTACTAATGAAGAGCTGATACACTAGTAAGTAAGTAAGAAGCTCCTGTAATTGTTGTCCAAACTTCAGACTGTAATAACTGAACACAAATGCTATAATGACAAACAGACCATTCTGTATCAAGATTTAGATTCCTCTACATGTTTCCTCGTCACCTTTAACAAGATTCTTGATAGTTTCGATCTGTGCTCCTGTCATTCCATTCCACCGCTGCATAACTTTACTTGGCTTAACTTAATCCTCTAGCTTGGTGCCGGTAATTTATCCTCCCTTCCTCAACAACAATGTTGAAATTTCTGTGAGCCCCCTAGAAAGGAAAAGACGCTATTAGTTTTGTGTGAAATGTCCGTCTGTCCGTCCGTCCCGTTTAGATCTCGTAAAGTAGAAAAGATAGTGAAAATCCGACATCATAATATTTTAGACCATTCAAAGTTCTGATGCAACGGCTAATTTTTCTTTTCTTTTATGCAAGCAGTTTTTTCATAAAAATACAACACTTTTACAACTATTCATTATTAATAAGGGAGATAACTATTTACCATATTTTAACACATTTATGCAAATGGTTTTAGATTTTTTTGTCAATTTTTTTTTAACATTTATATTGCTAATTATGTAAATTTTGTCATACTAACTACTACATTTACACACAAAAAATGTTTACATTTTTCTAAAAAAATCTATTTAGTATTTATATAAGTTGGACTTAATTTAAAACAACAATTAGTAGGTAGTTTTTCATATTATCGCGTGAACTGCAATACACCAATAAAAGTCTACAGATTTTTTTTTCTCGAGGATTTGAATAAGAGATTTACAATTAGATCAATTAGATATTCATTATAACATCAGTTAGGCAAGGTTCACATCTAACTTCACCTTCACTGTCATCTATCATTTGGTCTGCTGGACCGCTGGGGCACCACACAACATCTGTCAACCTTCTTTCTCTATTCTTCTCTGATATTTGTCTTTGATAGAATTTCATTCTGATGTTCTTTCTGAAAATATTGAAACCTGCCTTTTTACCTGCATGGGTGGACCACTTCGGGGGCCGATTTTGAGTTTGTGTTTCCACACAAACTCTCTTTGTAACCTTGTTCTCTTTTTCTGTATGTTGCCACTCATAAACGCTCTTTTCTTTCTTCGCACATATTTCACCCATTTATTTCTTATTGAATAGTCGAAGGTAGTATTGACGAAAAACACATATTTCGGAAACCATCTTTAAGCGTCATTTTCTTGTAAAATTTAAAACAATAAAGGATCTAGTTTTAGTAGCACAGTACCGTGTAGCCCACTTGGAACGCAAAATTCTTTGATGACGCTGGTAAAAATGTAGATATATCCAAATACATTAAATAACATTAAATCCACTGACGAATCTGGAGAGTAGGGTGGTTATATAATTTAAAGACCTTATCCAATAACATGTATTTATAACTTAGAGTTCCTTAGTCTTATCCAATACAAGATATGTATAATTTAAAGTACCCTAGTCTTATCAAATGCCCGATATTTATAACTTAACAGTTAATTCCCTCTGATACCTTCAATGAAGTCCAGTAGGGCGTCGGCGCCCTAGGCGCCATTATCCCGTTGACGGTTAGAAAGGCTTTTATCCAACCACCAGGCCTGGACATGGGGCTCTTCACCCCTGTCCTGTCTGAGGGCACCCAACGGCAGGCGGCCATATCGGCTGACTGGGCAAAACCGGGCCTCTGATACCAGATGTTAAAAACAAAAATTTTCATTCGATTGAAAATTATATTTTAAAAAATAAGCTTGGTATACTTTGTTATGTTAGTTAATTTAAAATAAAAACTACTGTTTTCTTAAACTTTTATGATGCTTAGTTTTTAACAAGTAGATCTGTCATGTTATATTTTGTTTAGTGTGTCGTTCTTTTACCTACGGGAAGGAGTCTTGTGATACAAATTGCCGCTGTGTCAAAGAAAACACTCAATTCTGTGAAAACGTCAACGGAGTATGCATCTGCAAGCCTGGGTGGAGTTCAGAGGACTGTTCCACAGATGTCAACGAGTGTCTAGGTACTAACAACAAAGTCTGCCCACCAAACTCAGACTGTGTCAACACTAAGGGTAGCTACAGGTGCGAGTGCCACTTAGGATTTAGACTCAACTCCACTGGGTATTGTCAAGGTACTTATTACAAAACTAAAATCAACTCACTCTGTGTCTGTGTCTGTGTCTGTCTGGTACACACATTGAACACGTTGTTACTCCTACAACCAATCTCGGATCAAGTGTCAATTTTACACATCTATTTCTAGTATTTAACAAAACAAGATTCAATTTAAAAAAAAATAAAAAAAAATTGTACTTTGACACATGATTAAGTCCACATGAGGAGGCTTGAGCCCAGAGTTCAAATTCAATTCAACTTTTTTTTTTATAGTGATCAAGATAACATTTGCACAGACACCCACTTCTTCCCGATCCCCTTTTTCCCAGTGGTCCAGACAAGTCATAGGATCAAATAATTCCCTTTCGGACCTTTTGATCTATAGGGCAGATGATGTAAAGGTCATATGTTTTTTTTTTTTGTGGCCCACGGTTAACAAGGGTGTCATGTGGCCAGCACTACGACCAACTAATGTCAGGTATCTATTAGAGCTGAGTGGACTCAAAGGCGCCCCAAGTTATCAAAACTAAAAATCCCAGTCTTCACCAGGATTCGAACCCTGGACCTCGGTTTGAAAGTAAGGTACTTTACGGCTAAGCCTCAAGATCATAGTGCATTGAAAAAGCTTAACGCTTAAAATTGAGCTAAAAAAACAACAATTGGTCAAAATAATACTAAAAGCACTGAATTATTATTGTTTGTCTAGATCTATTGCAAATTAAATGACATGCCTAATCCAAACATATTGAGACAATTACACTTAATTTAAGCTTTGTTGTTGTTTTTTTTTTAATTCTTTCGTGTGTGTGTGTTTTTTCTGTTTTTGTTTTGTTCGTTATTTTGTTTACTTTCTGGTTATTATGGGGTGTGTGTGTGCGTCTTCGTATAGGCTAAAGAAGAGAGAGAAGAGAGAAAGAGAGGGAAGAGAGAGAGAGAAGAGAGATAGAGAAGAGAGAGAAGAGAGAAAGAAGCGAGAGAGAAGAGAGATAGAGAAGAGAGAAGAGAGAGAAAAGAGAGAAGAGAGAGAGAAGAGAGAGAGAGAAAAGAGAGAGAGAGAAGAGAGATAGAGAAGAGAGAGAAGAGAGAAAGAAGCGAGAGAGAAGAGAGATAGAGAAGAGAGAAGAGAGAGAAAAGAGAGAAGAGAGAGAGAAGAGAGAGAGAGAGAAAAGAGAGAGAGAAGAGAGAGAGAGAGAAGAGAGAGAGAGAAGAGAGAGAGAAGAGAGAGAGAGAGGACTAGGCAAAAGAACGTATGTGGTTGAATTTAGTAGCCAGTGGGAAGTGAGAAGTTAAAGCCACACTGGCAAAGTGTTCGAACCCGGAACTATTGATACGACAATCCAAAGCGCACAACACAGACCCATTGTTTTCTTTTTCTATTGAAAGAGTGATGATTCCTGTTTACGCTGTCTTTCAATATTAGTATCTTGTTTAACTCTACTTGTTTAACTCTACTTGTTTAACTCAACTCTACTTGTTTAACTCTACTTGTTTAACTCTACTTGTTTAACTCTACTTGTTTGACTCTACTTGTTTAAAACTACTTGTTTTATGCTTAGAACATTCGGACTGTGTATACAAAAGCTGCTCCCACTCCTGTTACATTGTCAGTCCTGGGGTAGAGCAATGCCTGTGTCCTGATGGCTTGATTCTTGATGAAGAAACACAGCTGAAATGCACAGGTAACAAAAAAAAACTTTGTTTTTAATTACATTATTACATTAAAAATTAAGTTCTAATATAGTCTAAAATCGCACAAATACGAACTTTTCTTTTGCTCCACAGTACCGTATTATACGTACGGAAAGAGGGCAGGAGATTCTGTCCTTTCAGAGAAATACACTTCCTATGGCACAGTGTTTATCAGCGAAACAATACGCTTCAGTACAGGGGCGCCATTTGGTGATCAATATCAGTACTCAGCCAATGTAATTACATTATTTTACAAATTATTGTTCTCTCTCTTCCTCTCTCTCTCTCTCTCTCTTCTCTATCTCTCTTCTCTCTCTCTCTTCTGTCGCTCTTCTCTCTCTTTTCTCTCTCTCTCTTCTCTCTCTCTCTCTCTCTCTTTTCTCTCTCTCTTTCTCTTCTCTCTCTCTTTTCTCTCTCTCTCCTCTCTCTCTTTTCTCTCTCTCTCTTCTCTCTCTCTCTCTTTTCTCTCTCTCTCTTCTCTCTCTCTCTCTTTTCTCTCTCTCTCTCTCTGTCTCTCTCTTCTGTCTCTTATTTACAAAATTCACTTTTAGATCTTACGAAATATAGGGCAAATGATATTACTATGTATAAATACATTGGAAAACATTGCACTCTAGGGGACAACAACTTTGCATGGTAACCATGGCCCGAATTCAAGAATATAATAGCGACAGCAGCGCCACCCTGTTGTTGACGGCCGTTGACCTGTAGCACCAAACTGCTGGTAGACAACTCAACAGCTGTAGGCGTATTATTATATCTTAACTGTTTAAACTTGAATAACTTCCCTGTGAACAATACTAAATAGAACTTGTATTATAATATAGACTAAATCAAGTTGATATGAGATAAAATAAATGTACTAGAATTTAGTAATATTTTTTTAAGCAAAATCTAACTCACTACAATAACACAACGTTCTCCAGTAGTCTCCACTTAGCTAGGACCACTGGCAACACTGCTACCCGTCTTACATCATTGAGAATCAATCGCTAACTTTCCGACGTCATTATAGAAACGCACAAACACACACATACACTCCAACACTCCCCATCCTGTAAGTTGAGTTTGGCAAACCAAATTGACTCATACTAAATCTGTTTGAATTGCTTTCTATAAAACGAAAACGTCATTCCGGTGAAAGTACACATTTTTGCAAGCAATAGTTCAAGTTTCATTCAACTTCACCTATCCCTTAGTCTGTTGGACCGTTGGGACACCACACAAGATCTATTGACCGTCTTTCTCCATTCTTCTCTGCTTATGCCTTGGATAAAAAAAACCCTTTCAGTTGCAGGGCCATCCATTCTTTTATGATGTCTTCCTATCGCTTTCTCTGCCTCTTCTTTTTTTCTGGTACAATTCCCTGAAGGAAGGTCTTTGTTAGCTCTGAAGAGCTTGTAATATGGCCATAGAGCTTTAATTTGCGTTTTTTTTTCTACATTAGTTAGCATGTCAACGCGGGGTCCAATAGCTGCAATAATCTCTAATCTCTTTGTTTGTGATGCGGTCTTTAAATGTGAAACCTAAGAATCTTTCAGAAAGATCCAAGTGTGTTTCCATTTCTTCAAATTACTTCTTACAAATAATAGTGTCATTCTACTCAATAAAATTACTTCTAACAAATAAAAGTATCATTCCATTTATATAAATTACTTCTTATAATATTGTTATTAAACTCAACCTGCTACTAATTCTTACTTGTGTGTTGACCTCCATTAGTCGTGTTACCATGTGACTTAAGAGTCTTATTCTGGAAAGACATTTCTGTCCAAAGGTAAATGTGGCATTTGCTTTGGTGGTAGAGGAGCCTATTGTTTTTAGTATGCGCCTCGTTTTTTTTAAATTTATTTTGAGCTGAGGTCATTCAGTTTTTACTGCCCATTGCTTACTTTGTCATATGGCTCAGTCTAAGGCTATGTCTTCTCAGCATCGATATCTGCTGCTTTGAGGTCCGTTTGATTACACCCGTCCGATTCTGCAAATCGAAAGTGGGTGTGACCAGTTTTTCTTAAGACCACCGCAAGTTTCCCTAGTGACTGACTTTGGACATACGTTCACCCTCCATCTAGCGGAAAAGACCAAAACCAACGCAGACGGCGTTGTCTGAGGATGGTGATCTGTTGGGAAGATCCATTCAAACGAGTAGGCCTACTTCAATTCCGTACATCAGTTCTCTACACTCTGGTCAGTGTAGACCGATATCACGTTGGCCACATCACAGGCCAACTATGACGATGGACTCATCCTACAGGAGCTACTGTCAAAAGTGGTAATTGAAAAATACATTTTATTAAATCAGAACTAGGTTACATAAGACTTTTGCAGTTTATTCTTTGTCAAGTAACTCTATTTATGATGCATTATTTGTACGATTATAGAATATAGATCTAAACCTCGAAAAAAAAGCAGGTAGAAATGTTCTTTACAGAAGATTATGTAGACTGTGGTTTAGCGTCTTATTTTCTATGTTTAATTCTCTACTGAAGTCAACTGTAGATGATTGTTAGATTTCAATCAATTAGGCCAATTAAGCGTTTGGGTTTCTTGTTCGGGTGTATTCAATGTAGTTGAACAACAGCACATAATCAACACACATCGATTTAACAAGTGAAAAGATGTGGTCAACACTGATGAACAATGAATAATAAGTTTAATCCAATAGAAGGCCACAGTCAGAGTCTCTTTCAAATAAAACACGTCTTTATCCAAGAGAATCCTGTCGCTAAGTGATTTTCCAGTCTCTAACCCAAAATATCCCAAACGTCACTAGTCCCGTTCAATATAAGTCTTCTATGGTGCGTCGCTAAATAACTAATACTATAAACTAGGTGTCTATCGATAGACAGAAGGCATAACAAGACAATGATATATTTGATAGATCTATTATTGTAACACAAGTCTTCAGATGTGATTGCAATATTGATAGATCTGATATTGTAATACTGTAGTGTTCAGATTTGAATGTATTTAATTGATTTTACATGTATTGTGTTCCTAGATTCTATCTAAAGGTGTCATTGGCTTTGGTGACAGTGCGTTTGCAGTGGGTGGTGCAACGGATTTGAATCAAGTGGCCAATCTCAACATTCTAGCACCTTACATGGCAAACATTAATCCCAACTTTGGTATGTTATAAATACACTCATTAAAAAAACAACAACAAAGATGTACTATAGTATCAAAAGCAATTAAAATATTAAAAAAAAATAATTAGTTCTCAGTGCATTTAAATTTCATTAGGAATAGCTTCGGTGTATTAATGTCAAAAATGTACATGATTCGTGTTTTGGTCAGATCTCTCAATTGTTTCACCGTTCCCCATTTTCTCTCATTAAAACATTAGTGTAACGTAATCCCCTTGTGTGTTCTGTTCAATTACTTAGAAAATTGCCTGTGTTTCTTGTTCAGGCCTGCTAGTTATGAGTTCAGGCGTGGGCCTGCTAGTTATGAGTTCAGGCGTGGGCCTGCTAGTTATGAGTTCAGGCGTGGGCCTGCTAGTTATGAGTTCAGGCGTGGGCCTGCTAGTTATGAGTTCAGGCGTGGGCCTGCTAGTTATGAGTTCAGGCGTGGGCCTGCTAGTTATGAGTTCAGGCGTGGGCCTGCTAGTTATGAGTTCAGGCGTGGGCCTGCTAGTTACTAGTTATGTGTTGGATGATAAATGAAAACGTTACAAGAATAAGCGTAGAAAAATGTATTTCACTCAGCTTCAACAACTGAATAACTTTAATGTAGAATGGGACACAGTCGAGTAAGTTGTTCCCTCTTTCAGACCTTAAAATCTATAGAGAAGAAGATGTCAATGTCATCTGTCTCTGTTGCCCACGATTAGCGATGGTGTCATGTGGCCAGCACACTGACCAACCGTCTTTTACTCCCCCAACTAATGTCAAGTACCTTTTATAGGTGGGTGGACTCAGAGGCGCCCAAAGATCCCGAAATTAAAAATCCCAGATACCGGGTTCAAAGAGGGAAGAAAGAGGGAACAACTTGATTTGAACCCGGTATCTCGGTTCGGCAGCCAATTACTTTCCCGCTCAGTCACCACGCCTCCCCCAAAGTCAAGTATCTGTCACTAGACAATGTTGTCGCCGTAAAATCTAAATTGCAACTATCTTTAAACTATACATTTTTACACTATTTATGTTTATAGAGCGTCACTGTAGTGATGCGTTCAAAGTCCGTCATCTTGGATGCGTCGTTTCATAAATAGTTACATTACAGTAGCTAGTGTTTCTTTTATATATCTAAATGTATTCATCATTCATTGTTTCAGCACCGAGTTTTACATGACTGTATATTGAAAAAAATGGTAGGCTAATATAAGTATAGATTCTGCGTGCTTCTTCCTTTTTTCACAGTATTCATTGCCTTTTATTTCGCTCAAATTATTCCCGTTAAAAAAACAGGTGAGGTTTATTACCATCTTTATGAAAAACATGGCGGTAGCTCCACAAAAAGTCCTTATGCTGAAGCAATCCTAGCCAGGGCTCAAAAAGATGTCATAAAATATCACCAGCTATCAAAGTTTGATGTCAACAGAGTTCTTGTGACAACGTTTGCAGACGTCCAACCATTTTCACAGACCAGCCAGGTAAAGTCAAATACAGATCTGATTTCACTTAGATCGGTACACTATAACTTCTTGTTTCCTGGCTTGATAAATGGCTTAACATCGTATAGAATTTAACTATAGCTTTGACCACAAAAAGATAGGTGTAAAGTCAATCTATTATTTTACATTTAAAAAAAGCCCAAAACTTCATTTTCTGAAATTGTATTAAAATTAAAGCGGTGTTTCTTAGAAGGTCATAATATGGATTTTAAAAAAAGTTACTTATATTTTTGTCATTAACAATGAACTCTGGCTCTTGGGTTAAAAGTCTGTCAAACGACTGGGTAGTTTTGATAAGTCAATAGACTTAATAAAAGCTCCAAAATTGTCTTGGTGTTATAGGGGAAAGTTTGGTAGTATGAGATGCTTAAACTTATAATTGATATATTTTTACCAACTGCTAATATAAAATGGGCTCAGCATATATGAAATAAACTTTCCACTAAAGATCAGATTGATTTGGGCATTAATTTTGGAGGTATAGAAATAAATTCAGAACACCTTCTTTACTGTACGTAGTAAAGAAGGAATAAAATATAAAGACGAATTTATTTTCTAATACAAACTCTTAATTTTCAATTATCCATATCCCTTCCTAAACTTTGGTTTTGCATAGGGTCCCGCAATGGTTAAATCCGGCATTGCTATTTAGTGACGGATGAATACAGAGAAGATTACTTGTTCTCCCACTCCCTCTTTTTTATTCGCCGCAAAAGTTATGTGGGGTAACTCTAGTCCGACTTGCAGAAATAAAAGAGTTATCTTGTTCCATGACATTTGGTGGTTTCAGGCATGGTTGGGCTATAAAGAGAATTATATATATATAGATTACAAACAATGTGGGTTCCGTGATAACTTTTCATTGTTTTATGGCAATTAGATATTTTAAATTTTTAGTCTGTGTAACTTGGTCCTTTGAATAAGATAACTAGTTTTTTATTTGTTTTAGAATATTTTTTGTTAAAGTCCTCCTTTCAGAACATGCGATCTATAGAACAGATGCTGTAAAGGTCTAGTACTTTTAAACTTATTGTTTTATGATCTATTAAAGACAGAAGAGCTGAACACCTTTCAGGCGATCTATATAAGTGGCTGGGATAATACAAAGAGAAGCAGCTTGATGTATCAGACAGGTATATATTTATGTATTAATATAAATATATAAATTACGTATCTAAACATTTAAATTTGCCTTTTAGCACAACAGAACATTAATTAAAGCCTATACATATAATGTCATCTTTGGGGGCAATGGCTGTAGTAATCATGTCTCTAATCTTTTCGTTTGTGATCCTAGCAATGGAAGTGTGATGCTACAAAAAGGTCCTAAGTATCATTACAAAGACCGCATAACAATCGAAGAGATTAGAGAGATATACAAGTAATATTCAAAAGATTTTAGAGAGGAAGTGTAGATGGATTGGTCACACCCTTAGATAAGATACCAGCAACAGAGCTAGGTAGGCCTTATAGTGGAACCCCCAGGGAACAAGACATAGAGGAAGACCAAAAGAACATGGCAAAATACTAGAGGAAACCGAGAGGACCGGGAAGCGCTGGGAAGCAGGGGCGGTCTGGGTGTCGAAATCAGCCCGGGCATTTCTATACAATCCGGCCCATAGCTTGTAGGCCTATATCATATGATGGCATTCTAGACCTAGGCTATCTGTTCTCTAAGTCATTATGTTAAGTTTGATAAAGTATCGATATGCATGCATACCGTGAACTCTAAATCTTTATACAAATAACGGCCTTATGTCGCTTTTAAATCGCTAAATGTGTAGGTCCTAAGAGGATGAAGCCTTACTAGTAGCACTGTCTACGGATGTAGGCTATCACAATATTAGGTAAATGTGTTACATTAAAATAGTTTTACACTGTAGAGTCTGTGAACGTTTTGTTTTTTTTAACACGACGCTCAGAGGGGCTTTTTATCGTTTTTATAAGGCTTTAACAATTTGATGCCTGCTATAATGGCATCCATGCAGCCCTTTCTTGGCCCTACCAGCCCATTTGGGTACCGGCCCACCGGGAATTTGCCCGAACGCCCATATAGCCAGTCCGTCCCTGCTGGGAAGCCATCAAAAAACTAGCTAGAGACCTTGGAGAGTGGCGTGTTTTTTGTTGATGCACTATGTTCCATGAGGAACCCAAAGGAATGATGATGATTTAAAAGATTTGATGGTGAGGGCTAGAGAAAATGGTCATGTTAATAATCACTAAACAACTAAAAAGAATGACGCGAGTTTGAGCCACAGAAATGTTTATACTGATATCAGGATTTGAATTGAAGACCAATGGTTTACTTTGTGAAGACGATTTTTTGCTGTGCTGGACAAATAGACCCAATACCTTTCTTATCTTGTGCTTATAAACATGTGACAGTATCTGCCTTTCGCATCTCTATAGTACTATGTGAGAATTTACTTTCAAATATACGAGTAACCACTGTATCATTACTTACGCTAGGTAAAAAAGCGTGTGCAATCATTTCAATGTAGACCTTCTATAATGCTCTACTAATTATATGGCTTTTTTTTTGTTGTTGTTGTGTTAGCGGAAGGAGAATCAGCTTATGTTATATTCATTTACCAATATGGAAAGATGAAATGGAATTATGTTCCTGGTCGAGCAGTCAGCATAGGGACGACTGGAAAATATTTTAATAGAATTAGTAACTTGGATTCATCGTTGGTTGCCTCCCTGGATAAAGTTCCTGGAAATACTGGTATTTACAATCTGTTACATTATAGTTCTAATTTTATATCAATTATAATTTTTGTCTCTCTAAGTAACCAACATTTGCTGGTTCGAGATGCCTCTAACACACTGAAGATTAAAATTGATGAAAACAAATCGTTTCGAGTTAAATATTTTCAAGATAAATAAAATGAAAAAAAAAACTCCCTCCATAATCAATATTTAAATCAAGCCTATATCTTTTGTATAAATCATACAATTAATAGAATAGCTTTACTGACAAAATAATTATGTTAAACAAAACGTAGTGTACAAACACAAATTACCGACGACTGTACTAAGTACCATTCTAAGACTTGACAAAATACTAACCTATGACTCCGATATCTCGTCTAATTTTTCTTTTACAGTTACCCTAAAAGACTTTTCACGATAAATACATCTATCTTTATCATTAGTTATATCACATATTCTATTTCTTTCTTTACACATAAGATTTGCCTTAGATTGATTTATATAGTTAAGTTCGTCCATGTTGTAATTTGCAAAGAATAAAAACTTCCACATAAATCCATTATAGCTTATTGTTAACGCTCGTACCGAAAAAAATTACATTTGCAGCAGTGCTAAATCCCTGGACACATAATTAAATATAGTTACAATTATAATTACAATGGTAAGCTTATGCTTTCATATTAGCACTATATACTTGGCTAGATAGAGTACCTAAATATTCTGCTATGTTTTTTAGACTTATTCACCTTTTCAGGCACCAATGGTGTTATGAGTTTTCTGGTTGGCAGAGTAAAAGGGCAAGAAGAGTCCTGCACCAGATACGTCTACAACAGCTTTGACCTGGTCACTTCCCTCACATTTATACATGAAGTGGACGATCTTTACGATTGTCCTTGCTCACTGGACAGATTAGGCTTTCAATGGGAGTTTGTAGAATATCGTTATTACGGCGGAATTATCTGCTACACCATCCGAAGAGTGGCCAAAAGAAGATTCCTAAATAATAATCCAAGGAATAAGGTAAAACAAAATATTGTTTGCAACCTTTGTACGTATACATTTAAGACCAAAAATGGTACTAAATTATGCTTTCATTTTAAAATAATAATAATAACACCCCATCAGACGGGTGTTAGGCAGTGGTGTCACTAGGATGTGTGTCACCCGGTGCGGTCAGCTCGGGGTGTCCCCCCCCTCCCCCCCCCCCCACCTTTTAAGAAATCCTGTTGTTTTTTTTCGCTTGTTTGTTGAGCTTATAATTCCCTACGTTATTTATTGAACAACTATAAAATAAGTTCTGGAGGTCATGTTCATTGTGAGCTAGCAGGGCGCTTTCATCGGCATAAAGAAGCTCCATTATGACCATCTCCTTTGTTCTTGTATGGGATAGTAGACGCCGAAGATTGAACACATTGCCGTCAGAACGAAACCGGATGTAGATGCCTTCATGCAATCGCTGCCTCATTTGACACAGCGTTACGCCAAAGAGGATAGCGAATAGAGTAGGGGCAAGTACACAGCGCTGCTTCACTCCATTTTCTATTGGGAAGTGATCAGAAAGGGCACCATTGTGTACAGCGTACAGGTAAACGAATTTGCATACGCTGCCGCCTCTTTCGGTCTATATATAAACCTCGGGAAAACAGAAGTTATGTTCCAGAAGTCACCCAACGAAACATACTCAGCCCCAAGGATCACGGTAAACGGACAGCCCCTTAACGTGGTAGATCACTTCACATATCTAGGTAGTATAGTGTCAATGACGCCTCACTTTCAAGGGAAGTTGATAACCGTCTGGCCAGGGCTAGTAGCGCTTTTAGACGCCTTCAGTCGGGATACACATTTGAGACCAAAAGAAAATCTGCTGCCGAGGACAAACGCAGACGAAGAAAAGAAAATCTGTCTTGCTATCCTTGACTCACATTGTACCACACCATCCTTACTGTCTTGCTGTCCTGGACTCACATTGTACCACACCAAACTTACTGTCTTGCTGTCCTGGACTCACATTGTACCACACCATCCTTACTGTCTTGCTGTCGTAGACTCACATTGTACCACACCATCCTTACTGTCTTGCTATCCTAAACTCACATTGTACCACACCATCCTTACTGTCTTGCTGTCCTGGACTCAAATTGTACCACACCGTCCTTACTGCCTTGCTGTCCTGGACTCACATTGTACCACACCATTCTTACTGTCTTGCTGTCCTATACTCACATTGTACCACACCGTCCTTACTGTCTTGCTGTCCTGGACTCAAATTGTACCACACCGTCCTTACTGCCTTGCTGTCCTGGACTCACATTGTACCACACCATCCTTACTGTCTTGCTGTCCTGGACTCAAATTGTACCACACCGTCCTTACTGCCTTGCTGTCCTGGACTCACATTGTACCACACCATCCTTACTGTCTTGCTGTCCTATACTCACATTGTACCACGCCGTCCTTACTGTCTTGCTGTCCTGGACTCACATTGTACCACACCATCCTTACTGTCTTGCTGTCCTGGACTCACATTGTACCACACCATCCTTACTGTCTTGCTGTCCTGGACTCACATTGTATCACGCCATCCTAACTGTCTTGCTGTCCTGGACTCCTTTAGATTTGCTGTTGCCACTTACAAACATCAACCCAAACATAAATACACTCATAAAATGTCATCAACATTATTATTAATTTGTTAAAGTTTTATTTTTAAACAAAAGTAATAATTTTAACAAACACTATTTTTTTTTTACATTCGTAATTTATATTCAATACATGTATGCGTTTGTTTTCACTCTAAGGTCCTTGGGTAAGTTTTAACTATGATCTATATAAAAGGAGTCCTTGGGTAAAGATGTAGAACCTCCGATCTAGGCTCATAAACTAGTACTAGAGCAAAGATCAAGATATATAGGTATGTGATCTAGCTCTCTAGTTCAGAACGATCAAAAAGTCTTCGTAATCTTTTTTTGTTCTTCTTCACAAAGATCTGAATTGTCAGAATTTAATATAATATAGAATCTTAATCTAGATCTACTACTGATCTAGATCTAAAAGATCTGGATCTAACAGGTTTCTAGGTAAAATAAAAATAAGGTGACTAGATTCAAGCCGTCCCGACTAGGCGTGACACTCCCGCTTTAGACGACCATCTGTCACGCTTTTCATAAAATGTCCGGGCGGGACCCCTGGCACTGGCCCTGGCCCTGTCACAGTGTGACTGTCACTGTGTCACTGTCATTAAAAAAAATGATTTTAAAATCTTTTTTAATCTTCGAGTCGTTTTGACTAATGACTAAAGACCGTTTACTAAAGTAATACTTAAAAATACAGTAATGCCGTAATAGCGTAATTAGTAATACTAATATAAATATTATTTTAATCAATTACTTCAAAGTTACCACCTTGCCGCTTGATCCTTAGACTTAGATCTATTTTATGTTCACTGCTTTGTCACTTTGTGCTTAGCAAACTCGTGTTAGAGGCATGACGAACATCGAAGTTCATAACAGAGTTCCCGTTTGTAAAAAGGGCAAGACGAGAATTAATAACCACAGAAGTGGCAATGGTACTTTTGCTAGAGTAGATCTATAAAAAATAATTTAAATGTTGATCACAGTTTGAGTTGAGTTTCTGTCACACATGTGATTGTGGATATAACCAAACATCTCAATTAAAACCTCTTGGGCCTCATTAAGGTACTTCTCTCAAATATTTGTTCAGTAGATCAATTCGCAGTTTTCAATCAATGGAAATAACTTAAAAATATGTGACCTAAAATACACATGTCATCAAATTGGAGCATGTCCTTCCACCCAGAAAAATGTCAGTTATTAAGAGTAACAAAAACAACTTAAACAAATTAATTCCACTGATTTTATGGTAAACCAGTAACACAGACTAAAAAACGCAAAATACTTAGGTGTTATAATAAATGAAAAACTGTCATGGAATCCCCATATTGATGAAACTATTAAAAAAAATCAAAGTATTAGGGTTTATTAAAAGAAATTTCTATAAATCAAATAAGAACATAAAACTAAAATGTTATTTAACCTTGGTTAGGCCAATAATAGAATATGCATCCTCTGTTTAGGGACCCCTCAACTCAAGAAAACATTAAGAAACTAGAGCAGACACAAAATAGAGCAGTGAGATTCATAACAAACGAATATTCACATTTGACTAGAATAACACCTTTAGTAAAATCACTAAATTTAGAATAGAAGACTTAAAAAGTAAAGTAGCAATTGTACATAAAACATAATCGTCAAACACAAAAACAAAATTTAATAAAATTCTCAAAAAGACACAAAGATAAAGGCACATTCCTCTTTCCATATATGCTAGGACAAATTAGCACAAATGCACCCTCTTTCCTAGTGCTATTAGAGCGTGGAATGGGTTGCCTGAGCTAATCAGGAAAACCAGTGACTTGGCAGAATTTAGGTCATTGGTTAATATGCATGACTAAAAAGGACGTAATCATCTTCTATTTTGAAGTAACGTCTGTGTTATACAAAGTAAGAAGATAGGATGTGCAAGAACCAAATGTGAAACAATTGTTAATAATAAAGGTTTGGCCCCTATATAATAAGCAAAGTAAAGAGAAGCATTTAATGATGCCCAATTTTTGACAGCGTTCACTGATGCTTTGAGCCCACAGTAAAGAGACATTGTTTCCCCTGATGATACAATTCTGTGTTCAACCCATCTCTGGAAATCTTAAAAATAAAGCAAAATCATTGATTTAGAATATAGCAGAATTTTGGGCTATGAAAAGACCAGGTGGTTAGCTTTGAAGCATTCAATGGAGAGACTGTTAAATTATATCCTGATTTGAAACATATTTTTTTTCAAAGTTTTATAATTTGGATTTTGTCACCGGTTATTTTGATATCATTAATGTGGCTGTAGTTATGTTTGATGCTGTGCTACTATTGTCGGTTTATCAATGTAGGCGTGGTGGTGACATTGGGCTCATGTTATAAATCACAGAATAATGAAATGACGCTGGATGTAGCAGACACAAATAAGTTTAATATAACATATCTTTATATATATACATATCTTTATATGATTCCTTGGTGACACTTGAATTAATACTGCATCTGATTTATATACAATATCACTCTTTTTTTTCTTTTTTGCTTTAATCCTTTTGATTCCCAGTGGAGCAGCAACTGTACTTTGCCACTGGATTCTGTTCTGGGCAATTCCCATCAGCTATGTCAATGTCCATCATGACATCTTTGTCTGTTAGTCTACCGATCTTCTCCATGTTTTCTTTGGTCCTTCTGCCTTTCTCTTTCCCTATTAACTATTATCGTTCAGTGCTATGCACTGACAAATGCCACAACAAAAAAAGAGAAAGATGAATTTTAGTTTCCTTCTAACATTACAAGATTGTACATGCAGAAGAGATCTAAAAATTGTAATGGGTGACTTAAACCCCAAAGTAGGACAAGACAACATCACTCTACTCTACAATAATGACTGACTTCATCTCTCTCTCACCATCAAGATTCGTGTGATCATCAATTAAAAAAAAAGCTACTTTAAAATACACTTGATTCACACATTTGTACATTTTTACCATTGTTTTATTTTAGTTGTGCTGCTACTTTTGGAATAAAGACATACCAAAGAGAGAAGCTACCTACATATCAGAACCTCCATATGCTGGACAGATACTGGTCGGTGACCCTTGGGACACAAGCAACTACTATGTTGTAGAAAATCGTTATATTCATCAGCAGTGCTGTAACAGCGCTGTCAGGGACATTTACTGTCAGAGCTTCTTAACAATATATTTTGTACCTGAATGCTCTCCATTTGTTCCATTTGTACCAGGTAGGAAAACACAGAGATAAATATATCATTGTATTTTCTTTGTCATGAGCCTAAAAAAATAAACAATTTTGTTTCATTGATATAAAATGTACATTTTCGTTTTAATTAACAACCTATAGAGTAACATCAACTGGGTCTGCAGCTAGGGTGAGTGGGTTTTGTCATGTTATACAATTTAAGTGGAAGAAAATTGTATGACAAACCATGATCTCTATAATATTGTTCCATTGTAAATCCCTAGGGAGCATTAAAAAATATATATTAAGTACTATAAATGATTGTACATTTAAAATTTTAAAAAATTAAAATGTATAAGTGAAAACAAAATAAGTAGAGCATTAATTAAAAAAGTAAAATTCCCCTTTCAGACCTTGTGATCTGTTGGGCAGATGGATTAAGATCATCTGTTTCTTAAGCCAGAGTTCATGTGGCTAGCAAACCTGACCAACCCCGTTTACTTTCCCCATATTAATTTAGGTACACATAGTCATATGTTGCGTGGACTCAGGGGCACCCAAAAAATCCAGAAATTCAAAATCCCAGTCTTCACTGAGATCTGAACCCAGGACCCAACATTCAGACATCATGCGCTTAACCACTTAGCTACCGCGCTTCCCAGAGTATTAATTTAAAGTGTAATTTATAAAACTAAACATCCCATATCAATAAATAAAAAAGGCATTGATAAACTCAAGATCAAAGATGAATAAAGTTGCATGAACATGAAAGACCTTTAGTACAATTTGTGACAAGCAAAAGTATGTTTATGTAAAATCATTTATCTTTTATTTGAATGTCTAGCCATAGCAGTAGGCGATCCACATATAACTACTTTGGATGGATTAACTTATACTATGAATGGATGGGGAGAATACATTCTTTTGTATATACCACAAGAAAACTGCATGATTCAAGTAAGTACATATATGGATTATTAAATTCTGTCTTTGTAATGAACCTTTTTTTTTTTTTAGCGTGTACACTATTTTCAGTAGCCCCTGTAACTGCTCTTTTGACATGGTATTAATATTACACATAGGACTGGTCATCAAGATGTAAAAGTGTTTGTTAGCAATGTGTGTAATGTTGAAGAATGCTGGGTTTGTACATCCTGGAGCTACATGTAACATGGTATAGAAAGACTTTAGTCCATCTTTAGTAGATATTCAATAATAATATACTGCAACTTCTTGGTAGTTACATAGAGATAATCCAATTTGAAATATAATTACATCCGCAAAACGGCGGTATCAAATAAATCAAACATGCTATGTCCTTTAGAATACAAATAACATCTGCATCACAGCAGGTAACAGAATAACTTCAATAATATGTATCCAGCTCTAAGTACAGATAACAATTACTAAAATATGTGTACTGTGTTGTGCACGCATGAAGTTTTCTTTGCAGTTTGTGGTTTAGAATTTATATTAATTATTACCTTTTTTATGTTTAGGGTAGAACTGAAAGAGCAGAGGGAGCCAACGGTTCACTGACTAATGCCACAGTTTTCTCAGCTTTTGCTGCTAAAGAATCAAATTACTCAAGCTTTCAAGTTGAGTTGTCAAGATCAAAAACTTGTAAGACCAATGAAACTTTAAATTTTGTATTTATTTTTTGGTTCGGGCAATGAATTATTTTTTAACAATTTTAAATCACTATTTAACAGCTATGGTCATGTTAGCTGGTGGTATTGATATCACCAATGACTTTTATAAAGGAAGCCCAACTGGAATCATTGTGTCTACTGATTATCTTGGAGTGACAAGAGAAGACAACAATAACAAGACAATGGTTGTAGTTGCTTTCCCTTCAGGTATGTTATCATGGTTTATACTCAAATCTACTACACATTATTAACAGGGTATTTTTTAAAAATATTATTTATAATGCACCAGCACTATAATTTTTACTACGTCACACATATCAAGGCTTTAGAAATATAAATTTTTGGTCAATTATTTATCTTAATCTTGTTAATCTCTACATCTCTACTACAAAATTCAAAGCAATGCTGGACATCAAGCATGGATCCAACTGTGCTGCAGAGCTACCATAAGAAAAAAAGAAAATCCATACCAAAATACTTCTACTAATTATTTTCTCAAGGCTTTTTCCAGAAGTTAAGCCTGGATCTGTAAAGCTACCGAAAGAAAAAAACACAGAAAATCCTTACCAAAATACTTCTACTAATTATTTTCTCAAGGCTTTTTCCAGAAGCTAAGCCTGAATCTGCAGAGCTACCATAATTTCTTCCTTGGCTGACTCAGGCAACCCACAAAAAAAAAAAGAAAATTTATACCAAGATACCTCTACTAATTGTTTCTCAATTCTTTTTCTGGAAGTCCTGGTAGCGAAAAGCAGCATGGCTTTAGTATCAGTGAGGCTTCTCCTCAATGAATCTTACTAACCTGACAAGATTTATTTACCCAAAGCTCCAGGTCAAATTGGTACCAGATATCTGCTATACTTCTTCACCTGTTGGTTATGCTCTCTAGCCAGGGTTAAAGCCTCAGCTACATGAGCAGGCTATTACATAACTCGCATGTTAGCAATTCTTTTTGTTTTATCGTTTATAGGTGTTGTAATCAAAGTCTATGTAGCAAGCAAGAGTCTCCTAATTGAATTTAATGTTCCCAAAGATCTTCAGAATGTCACAAAAGGTTTGCTTGGGAACTTCAACGGGAACTTAAGTGATGAATTTATTTTGCCAGATGGAACTGTTTTGTCAGCTAACATAAGCGAAAGAGAAATTTACCATTTGTATGCCAAGTCTTGTAAGTATAGCATAATTGTAAATGTAATATATAACATTTCCTTAGTTAACATGATCACAGTTCGGTTTTGTTAATTGACATTACATACCAATAACTTAAATTTAATAAAATTTAATAGAGAAAATGTCTTTCAGTGTAGTAAACCAATGTTTTGTACAATCTATTTAAAACAATTATAAATTACCCAAGGAAATAAATGTCCCTAGGGTATTATTTGGAATAAATATTTTATGAACCAAATAAATGAAACCTGCCTTGCCTTTGATACACATAAAGCAATGTACAATTATTATTTAAAGTATTTCCAGACATCATCCTAAAACTAAAATAAAATGTTTATGTTATTTAACTTAATACAAATTTTAATTTAGTAATTGATTTCTGGCCTCTTAAAAAAAAAATTCAAAGAATCAGTTACTTGAACTTCATATCATACTTTTGTCCAAGTTAGTCTCACCTAATCCTTTGATGGACTGTATATGCCACAGATAAAGTGGTTGACTATACCCCAGAAAGTCTATACCACCAAAAAGTTTTTTTTTTTCAAAGAACAGCTGTAAACTAGTGTCACTTTATCCCTAGTTATATCCAAAGGTTCCTGTAAGTTTCAGACTGATTTAGAATTATGCAGGACTGATTAAATTGTATATGGTGTATGTGTAGTAGCTCGAGACCCAGAATTTAGCTGTCTGATATAATTCCCAACTCAAAATTGTGATTTTTATATTCATAAAGAAATCAGTTTTAGATATTGTATAAAAGGTGACTACTGTTTAAGACTTGGGCTTTACTATGAACTAAAGATACATTCTCATTCTAAATTTCATTCTCTTGAAATAATTGTAACTGTCATTAACTAAAAATGTTTTCTTTTAAGGGGAGGTAACTCCACAAACTAGTGTATTTACCTACATGCCTGGAGAGAGTACAGAAACCTACCAACATCCAGAGTTTGAACCATTCTACAGAGATGAAGCTGATCCTACTGCTGTGGCCAAGGCGAAAGCACTCTGTGGAGAAACTAATGATGCTTGTATATTTGATTATATTGTCACAGAAGATCAACACTTTGCAATGACTACCAAAGATGCTAAGGAAGAAATGGAAATTATCATTATAAGCCTAGGTGAATATTTTGAATAATTTTTTTAAAATGTAAATTTTAAACTTAAAATCAACTGTTATTTTAGAAATTTGAAAATTTAAAAAATTCATATCTGTAGTAAAAACCGAATCCCTATTTGAACTGAGTTGAGTTAGCTGAGTGCCATAAAGCAGCATGGAAACTTTCTTCCCAATTCCCCCCCCCCCCCCCCCCCCCCCATCCCCATGGCTCCACAAGATATTTAGGATTAGAGTGATCTGAGCATGATTGTAAAGTTGTACTATACAAAATTAGTTTAAAAAAAAATAAACTGCAATAATTCTTTTTTAATAGAGGTGAAAAATTAAAAACAAAAAGTTTTCTTTCTTAAATTTAAATACTATCTACCATGTTAAAAAAGAGATTAGTATGTACCTGAAATACAAAGGGAATAAAGACTACAGTCATTTGGATACTTTTTAAATGTGTTATAAAATATGTCATACAAGGGAATTCTTTTTGGCCCATTGTCTCTATAGACAGCAATGTTTGTCTTTATTTTTGTTTCTAATTTCATCTTCATGAAGAAAAAAGAACACATTTAAAAACAAGATAGCTAAAAGAATATTTATATTACACCTTTTGGGTTGGGTACTTTATTAATGTCAGTTGTGGAATCCCTGTATGCTAATTGAAGGATATTTTATGCCTAATAGTAGGCGTATATTGTTTATCTAAAGGAGTATTATTGTATGTACAAAATGATTTATTTTTCAATTTCTGCCTTCAAAGAAAACAGACTTGAGTTATTTTTTAAATCTATGAATGGATATTAGGACTTAATTTGTTTATGACACACACCTTTGATCTGAAAATGTGCTTTAAATATATACTCTTTATTTTATAATTATTTTGTTTTTATATTTATTCTGCATTTTATATTTATTCTGTATTTTATAGTTAGTCATGACCAACATTGGTAAATTGAGAATGCAACAATTCAACATTTTAATTTTTAAAGTGAAGTTTTCAATGAACAATGTTCTTGTCTTAACAGACAATACTCCACCAACAATCAAAGTCACAAATGGAAGCCTGGATGGTAATGGGTTCTGGTTTGTTCAAAATGGAACTCTTGCAACACTTCAAGTCATTGTTGATGATGCAGATGGAGACACTGTCAGCATAGACATTCTAGTCAACGCTACTGGACTCATTGTTAATAAAACTGGCTTTATTTCTTATTTACCGAATGTCAAGCAACCATTCTCTTTAAGGTAATGCACTTTTAAGACCCCACTAAAGCACATTTTTAGAATCATTTTGCAGAACTACTTTTTTGAATTTTTTTTTTCAAATCTGTAGATTGCGAGCAGTAGATTCCAAGGGCAGCTACTCTCCAGACCTGTATATCCCCCTCCTAGTTTGCCCACAATGCAACAGCCATGGTACTTGTGACACTAAGACTGTTAGAGAAGAATATGAAAATGGAAAATTTAAAGTTCTATCTTGTAGCTGTCATCCAGCATACACAGGTAGGACAAACATCCTGCTATTAGATTAAAACTTAACTTAGACATGGCTTCATCTTTTTTTTTTAGGGAATATTTTTTTTTGTATCATATTATTATATTGTTTGTAATATAAACCAAGCACTTATGACATAATGAGGAGGTAACTATTTTTAAGTAATTGTAAGGACAGGAGTGATTTTCATAAAGAAGATTATATAAGGCCTTGCAAAGTGTGTTAAGATGACACTTGCTCCAGAGTGACCAGCTTGACCACTAGACCTTGCTATGTGTTATGAGAACTATATATATTTTTGTTAGTCACTGGTCGTGTATCTTTTGGTACTCGGGAGAAATGTGCCCAGCTCTGGACCTCTTTGGGCTAAGTATATCTTTAATCATTATTGTATTTTGTATTTTTTGATTAATTAGTAGATATAACCTCAAATAATTTCCAGGCTGTGTATTTTAACCCTGACCCTGATGATTTTCATTCTGAGGTATTCACAAACATAAATTATTTTTTTTAGCTTTGTGTCTGTGATGGATTAAAATTTGTTTTCAACCATCAGATAGGCTTTCCCATATGGATGACTATAAGTGGGTTTCCCTGATGCTTATAACTCTTCAAGACCTTATTTTGGCTAAAAGTGACTGTGTTGGCCTGAAGCCTAGACCTTAAAGTGGCTAAAAGTGGCTATTTAGAGGCCTGAAGCCTAAAAGTGGTCATATGTTGACCTGAGGACTGTGACCTAAAAATTAGCTGTAGATCTACAATGTAGATATATTTTATGACAATATTTTTATCATAGCTTTAGAATTACAATGAAGATATATTTCAAAATATTTTAGTTTTCTGTTCAACTCTAAAAACTTAAGTTGATATGTATTTATTTAAAACTGAGAATATGTTTTCCAGGCAAGGACTGTGAGACAGAAGTGGATGGTTGTGCCATTCAGCCCTGTTTTAAAGGACAGACATGTACTGATCTAACAGCAGTTGAACAAGGAAATAGTACCATTGGCTACAAGTGTGGTCCTTGTCCTACTGGGTTTCAAGCATCTATGGGCACCTGCATAGGTGAGTAGTATTTCTTTAATATTTGTTTATATTGGGTCTCATCTTTATTACAAAAGGTGGAGCACCTGGTTGGTAGAGAATAAACTTTAAATGAATGAAGATAAAATAGAAATAATTAAAATTGGTACTTGACACAATAGTGGAGAGTACAGATTTAATAATCATCATGAGTGACCAAATTCCATTTATATGTATACTTCTCAACTCAACCTAGGGAAGATCTGCAAGCGTCTCTATTAATTTTGCAGCTGTGCAAATTAGGCCAAATTTGAAAACAGAGTGGCTTTGACAGCTGGTATGCCAAAGTTGCTAAGCTTCAGCAAATTCAGAACAACACTTACAAATAGTTCTACCCAAAACAAGATGAGATTTGGTTAGTGCTCTCTTGCACACACACTTCCTTTTAAATATAAGGTGGTCACCCTTTGTAAAAAAAAATAAAAATTATAGCTTGATTCTGTACATGGACCAAAGGTTTTGAATTTGCTTCCCACTGTGCTCAGAAAAACAATGTTCTTCACTAGTTGCAAAACATTAAGACCTACCTGTTCAAAACTTTTTAGATTTGCTTATCATTTTAACTCTTGTTTTTTTATGCCTGTATTTTGTTCTAATAGTGCCTTGAGAGGGCATTATGTTTGTTAACAGTGCTCTATAAATTAAATTATCATTATTATTATTATAGCAATAGAAATTAATTTTCCCTTGAAAAAAAAAGTAATTTTATACATAACAACATAAATGATAATAATTTGATTTCTTTTTGAAACAGATGTCAATGAATGTATTAGCAACAAGACCTGTGATCACTGGTGTCTGAATACTGAAGGCTCCTACAAGTGTAGCTGTAGAGTAGGTTACAGACTGGAAACAACAGATTTCAAAACTTGTAGAGGTATGTAGCACAGAACAAATCTAGTCAATCTCCTGTTTGTAGGGAAAATACATTAATTTGTATTTGATGTATTCATCTCAGATATCAATGAGTGTGAGGAGAGATCCTCCAACTGTCAACATAAGTGTACCAACACAGAAGGAAACTATACATGCACTTGTTATACAGGCTACACACTGGATCCAGATGGATACTCGTGTAATATAGGTAAGTGTTATAAACATTTTCTATAGCATACCCTCTTAACCATAAGGAACTCTTTATTTTTTAAATATTGTAGCACATTAAGTCTCAGACTTCTCCTATGTTATGGCACGATTAGGAATTAGTGTTTTGGAAATAGGGGAAGTTTTGACTTCAAGACAATGATGTGACTAGTAAAAAACAAGGCTAGGCTTTAGGAGGAGATAGCAAAATATCAGCCAATGTAAACAAACTTCTTTAGGACACATTAGAGAGAAGAAGCTTGTTATGAACCCAGAGAGTTAGCTGACATTATACGGTTGCTTTCATTGCTATTAATATTCTTGTACAACATTCAATATCAGCACCAACTAATTTAAATTCATTGTTCATCGTTTTGCTGGTTTTATTGGATTTGTTTGGCTTATCTGCAATAGACACAGCAGAAGCACCTAACACCTATTAACTTTCTTAAATGAAAATATTTCTTATTCCATGTTACTTTAGAAAAAACTAACAATACAAATATGGTCATATAATATTCCAGATTCCAGTATAAAACAAAGCTGCTATGACTGTATGCAAGTTTGTATCCCTGGAGAAAATATCACATGTGGTTGTAGACTTGGCTTTAAACTTGGCCCTACATCAATCAATGATTGCATAGGTATGTTTATGTTAAGATATTTTGAAGAGCAGTTTCACAGGTACACATAGTTTTGAGGCATTTACAAGTCAGAATCAAATTCCTAATATCTGCTAATTTTATTTCTTACATGAGTGTGACTAATGTGGAAATATGTTGAACCTATTTAAATAGCAACTAATTTAATTTAATAATAATACTCTATAGCATGAAAATTGTAATAAAATGCATTAATTTTGTAGATATTGATGAGTGCAAATATGGCAATCAGCCTTGTAGCCAGCAGTGCAACAATTTAGATGGTTCCTATGAATGCTCATGTTATACTGGGTACAAACTAGGACTAGATAAAGTCTCATGTTCAGGTAAATATGTCTCTACCTCTTTTTCACGTTACCATTAAATAGTACTATTGTTTTACATACAGATGTAGTAACATTTTTGTGAACAATCATGTTTCTTCAGTTCATTATGTTATTAAAGCTCATTATGTTACTAAAGTTTGTCTTCTGTGAAAAGTATATAAAGACTACAGCTCCGCCATCAATGATTGGCATTCTAATCTGCTGAAAGTAAAAAAAAAAATAAAAAATGAAACAATTCCTACTTGATGTACAAATAAAATTGGATCAGATCTGAATGAATTGGATTGGTTAAAGTTAGGGTTAGGGATAGACAATCCATTCCATTCTCTGATAGCACTAGGGAAGAAATAGTATTTGTACCAATTAGTCCTACTTCCTTTAGTATGGCAGTAAAATTCCTTAATCATTACACATCCCAGCTAATTGATCTCATAGTTTTAGTAGTTTTGTTAGTTATTAGGTTTTAACACACACACAAAATGTTTCTTTTATCTGCCAATGATATTGTTTTTTAAGGGATACATTGTATGTTTATTATTAGTTTTCAGAATTATTAGATGTAGCATATTTTAAATTTTTGTTTTTTTGATAGGCCTATTTATTATTTTTATGTTTTTAACTTCATTTATTTTGTATGTGTTAAAAAGTATTTTTATTATTTAGTCTTCTAGTACATTGTTTTTCTTTCATTGCTTATTTTATTGCATATATTTTAATGCTTTTATTTTAGAACTTATATTTTATTGCTTATATTTAAGTGCATATATTTACTTTTAGCTTGTGAAGCTCCTTACTATGGTAAGGATTGTGCCAGTACATGTCAATGTAATGGTCGAGGCTATTGTGACCCTGTCAGAGGCTGTGTCTGCAACAATAACTGGTCAGGAGCTAACTGTGAACTGGATGTGGATGAATGTCTATTGCCTACAACATGCAATCAAGGCTTCCTATGTTTTAATTCTTTAGGATCATATAAATGTGAATGTCCAGCAGGTTACAACATTGACAATATGATTTGTAAAGGTAAATAATTGTTTCTCTTTATATAATGAGTCAACAAAAATTGGGCATTTTACTTTTTTTCATGTGCTGGATCTATTTTTAATGGCATTATACTACCTTGCAAGCATTATTGTCATCATTGGCTTCTATCTGTGAAAAACGATTGCTCTTTGTTTCTCCTTTTGGTCCTTTGTAGGATTGAAGTCTTCTTTTGAAAAGTCCAAACATACTGTCCCTTGCACGTGGTTACATAGATCATTATCATTTTTGGCTTAATTCATCTCCATGCTTTGATAGGTCGGTGAACCCTTGTCCATGTTCTAGATCATTCATCTCCATCACATAATTTCTGCTGGTTACTTGATCCTCTGATCTTTTTATCAAAGAGTTTGGAAAAGTTTTACTTTAAATTTACAAATTTAAAAAAAAAATATTATTCAATATGAGATAAAGTGAAAGGAGATTTAATGACCAGAAGACTTAGTCAAATCACTTGAGGTGCAGGTTTACATTTTGAGTTTAGGCCTGAAATGTGTGAAATATGAGCCAATTAGACTGTGACACCTCATGTGCTGTCAGACATTGCTGGCTTTGACTCAGCCCTTAAACCATTTTTCCTCTTATCATTTGGATTGTGTGATTGTGTCTCTATCAGAAATTAGGACTCTATCCCCCTCATTTAGTTAGCGTCATGGTTTATGCAAACAGTCTACACATTCCACAGTACATTATTCTCTTTTTAAAATAATCATTGCGTCATTATGAATTGCTGCTTGCATGTTATTTGTTTTTTTGTGTGTGTACTGAAATTGTGTTAATAGAAAATGTTATCTAAAATGCACATTGTTTTTCTTGTATAAAGTAATCTGTTGTTATATTCTAAAACTATGACGCTATAAACTTATTATACCTAGTAGTTGTGAAACTCTTTTATGTCATTCATTTAATTGAGGTTTTTTTTTCTGCACTTCTACTTTGGAATAACGGATCACAATTTTAAGTCAGTCTGAATGATCTCAGCCCAGTACATTGATTTGTGCATTATTTTACATTGTCTTTAACTATTGCCATGACTCTGTTTTACTTACCAGATGTAAATGAGTGTTCGGATCCAACAGTTAACATTACCTGTGACTTGAGCCTAGAAGTCTGTAGGAACAACATTGGAAGCTATAGCTGTGACTGTAAACAAGGATATTCCAGAAATCAATTTCAAGTCTGTGTTGGTAAGTTTAAAAAGTATTACATGAGCCACTGGTCATATTTAAATTTGATCTTGTTTTTTTAACATCCCATGATGATTCCTCAGATATTGATGAGTGCAGTGCTGACATAGATAAATGTGAACAGGTCTGTGAGAACAAGGCAGGAAGCTACAATTGTCTGTGTTCATCTGGCTTTGTATTATCTGATGACAGGAGAACTTGTGTTTTAGGTAAGTAAACATTCATTACTTTCTGATTATTTATAATAACTAATGCTTTACATTGGACTAAAGGTCAGTTATCTTTTATGACTGGGTGCTGCTTGATTTCTTCAGTCCTGCAAGAAAACCAAAAAACGAAATAACTTTGTCTGGACTTTTTAATTATAAATAAAATCATACAGTTGTAATTATCATACATATCATATGTATTGCCAATTATTTATCATGAAAAAGTTTATTGAATACTGAATGTATTATGCATACAATTTTTCCCATATAATTTTTTGACAGCACAGTTTATTCCATCTATAAAGAAAGTAATCTAATAGCGATGTATTTGGCTTAATACTTTGTTCATAATTATTAAGCTGTGTAGGAACTTGGACATATTTGCTGAGTATCTATGAAGCCAGGCTAATCGTAGGTCATGGCTCATGTGTTTAAACACCTAACCATGAATGAATTAGTATTCAGTAAATCTTACTGAATATTGTTTAGGTAATTAAGATATGCAGTGTCCACCACTAAATAACAAACATTTTTTATTAGACAATCCTCACCAGGTCTATTTGAATTAAATGATGTTTGTATAGAATAACATACAGCTTATAGCTGTTTGATTTTAACACATCACTCTTAGATTACTTTGTTTTAAATTCACAACAATTAAACCAACTTCCCCACACTTCTAAAACTTCATTCTAAATGAAACACTAGTTTTATATATATATATATATATATATATATATATATATATATATAACTTCCATTTTTTTTTAAACATGACATAAATGATATGTGAATCAATAGACTATATTTTTGTTTGTGGTAAATTTTGGGGCTCACATGATAGAAGACTCATATATTACAACATAATTTATGTTTTATCTTATTTTGTCTTCATTTTCCAAAGTCTTTTATTCTAGTAATTATAATACAGTTATCAAAATAGTACATCCATTTTTTTAGAAATAGTTTTATGTTCAACTAAGATGCAAACATATACTAAGGAATAAGGAAGAGATTTTGTAGTTGAAGATAAATAACCAATGAGAGATACTATCATGATTTAAAGACACATCTTTATTTTTTCCAATAAAACCAATAAAGTCTTGCTTTTAAAAAAATACTTGCATATACCTGTAGGATTGTGTAAAAGGGACATGTTCTGTTACATTTCTTTTTTTTCCTTTTTCCTAACATTAAAATGAATTTGATATATTGTTTTCAGCCATGCAAACATTAAAAAGAAATCTATTACAATAAGTAGGCCTATTAATAGCATTCATTTTATTTTTTGTTTGTTAAACCATAACCAATTATAATGTAAGTCTTTACTTTGAGTCCAAGATTAAGGAGGAGTGCAAAACTTTTCCTCCAGCCTGCGTTCAGTATTTTTAAAATGGTAAATGGCTTTTGCAGGCCAATACAAGTACATGACTTATCAGCAGATAAAAGAGTAGAGATTAATATAGTAAAGGTGAAAGAGAGAGACTTAGACAGAGAGACATAGACAGAGAAAGAGAGAGACCTTGACAGGGAGAAAGAGAGAGACAGAGAGGAAAGATAGATATATCTTCTAGGCTAAATAAGAAATATTATTGTGAGTTATTGTTTTCAATATGCTCATGAATGTATTCTTTAGTTAAGGATGCCTGTATTGCATTAAAGCTGAATTGTAGCTATGGATGTAGACTGAATTCCACTGGTGGTCAAGAATGTTTTTGTCCCAAAGGCTATCAGCTGACTGGACAGGAGAAATGTGAAGGTAATTTGAAATCAATTAAGACTAACTTTAAAAATAATTATAAGACCTTAAAAAATAAAGAACAAGCTCTGAATGCCTGACATTCCTAATTGGCTTGATTGCCCTTATTATTGTTTAGGAATACTATGATTGCCAAATGTGTAATGTTTCTATTCAAAACAAATCATTCAGATATAAATGAGTGTGTTTCAAATCAGAGCAATCTTTGCTCCAACAAGAATGGTTGTATCAATACAAATGGAAGCTTCCTTTGTACTTGTGAAGTTGGCTTTAAACTCGACAACGACAACAGGTCTTGCATTGGTAAATAATTGATATTTTCTTTGCTTAGTTATGACAGCCTCTAATAAGGGGAGAAAATTCAGAAATTGTATGAACCTGTGTGCATAAATTGTTGTGCTTAATGTTCCTTGGTAGTTTGATAAATGTTGAAATGATTACTAAAAATGTAAATGTTTTCTTTTGATTTTGATTTGGGCATATTAACTGGAGTTTTCAATTTTCCATTTAATTGGTCACAAGAGTATTAAGAAAAACTAATCTCTTGACTTGCCTATCTAAATATATACCTGCAAAATACCATTCATTTATTCATCTATTAATAGATAAATTGAACTGCTTAACAGTGTGCATGAAATTGTGTTCACAGGTTCCTTTTACTTCCTAGATGCTCTTTAAGAAATGGTTTTGATAGATTTGTTAGTCTGAATGCGGAAATTTGCAAAACTTTCTTTGTAATTAATTTTCAGTATTTTCCTCAAAATTGTCAGTCAATATATAATATATAGAGTTGGTGACTGAGTGGTAAAGTGCTTCTGAACTGAGGGGGTGGTCTTGGGCTCAAATCCTGGTGAAGACTGAGGTTTTGAGCTATGGGATTTTAGGATTCACCCAACTCTACCCAACTCTATAGGATGCCTGATATTAGTTAGGCAAAGTAAAGCTGGTTTTTTGTTGTTTATATCCTCTGTATTCAAACAGAAATTGTCTCTTAACCTAAAACAAGAAATGAATGTATCATGTGTAAAAAGCTATAAGAACAAAATGAAATCAATAATTCTTCGGTGTGTAACTGGCGATTGTGGACACTGAAAAGTTAACTTATAAAACTGAATAAATATTTAATTTTTTTCCTCTAGAATACAAAATATCTTTGTGAAGTTATGTGTGTGTGTGTAAAGAATAGGGGCCCATATATATTCAGTAGAATTAGGGATTTTCAACCTTTTGAATCTGTGTGGTATTTTTTTTTTACCTTTCATTCAGATCTGCCACATGAATTTTTACCCCCTTACTGTCCTTTAAAGTTGGTCATTTAGACATATTGGGTTTATGTATTAAAATTATTTAATGCTGGAAATCCAATTTTTCATTAAAGGCCTAGCTTTTAGTTGGTTGAAATCAGTGATAAGTTAGAAAGTGATTGACCCACTTAAAAAAAACAACACTGAATTACTTTTTTCTAAAGCTTGCAACAGTGGAACATGGGGTCTTCAGTGTGCAAACAGTTGTGCCTGTGGACTTGGAGCTGATCATTGTGACAGTAGAACTGGATGTGTTTGTAAAGCTGGATACACAGGTCAGTTCTAAGTTAATGCCATCTATGTATATCCATATTAGTACCTACGATTTTATAATCAATGATTATTAGAGATCTATATATATATATTTATATATATATTTTTAATGATTTATTGGTGTCTTTCTCTATAGGTAGCTATTGCGACCAAGATCTAGATGAATGCAGCAATGGAGCACTCAAATGTAATATCACAGAGAAATGTATCAATTTACCAGGAACAGCAACTTGTAATTGTTTAGATGGTTTTGAAATAGTAAATGGCTCATGCAAAGGTAAAACAAATACATACAAATTTATTGCTTTGCAACACTAGTTTTTGTATTTTAAGATTTTAAAATATAAAATTTAACTAATTGGTTCTTTCGAAAATATATTAAGTTAGTCAATTAAAAATTGTATTTGTTAACAGTTTAAGAGTATTTTGTAAAAAGGCTGTAGACTACTTTAGAGTATGAAAAGAGATACTCCTGGATCAGAACAAGCCAGCTAAAAATGTGCTCTTTCTTTTAATTACACCAGTCAACAAAGATGTCTTTGTTAATTATTTCTATTTGCTGATATATTTCACACTAAAATTGAATTGAGATTAACAAACAACTAGAAGTATTATCTTAAGCTTCATGTATGTGTTTTAAGTTAGGCTTCTGGGGGGCTCAGATATGGATACTAACATTATGTATCTTGACAAGATTTTGACAGTAAGCCAGGACTGTAACACAGATTTCCATTGTCATTGATGTCCAATATAAATGCTAGTTTGTTAGTTTAAAGTTGAGTTCTCCTTTCAAACCTTGCAATTTATGGGGCAGATGATGTAAAGGTCATCTATTTCTGTGGCCCACAGTTAAGGAGGATGTCATATGGCCAGCACAATGATCAACTGTCTTTACTTTTCCCCAACTAATGTAAGGTATCCATTAGAGTTGTATGGACCTAGAGGGACCCTAAAGATGATATATATGGATTAATATAAGATAAGATAGATATAAAGTTGCTGATTGTTAGGACAAAAGAAAATTAACAGAAAACAAAAGCTACTGAATAAACATTTGTTAATATTTTTTTCCGTTTATCGTAATTTGTATTCATTGTAATTAACCTCTTATTTCCACTTGAAGCCTAGCTTTTCCATCGTGAAAGGGTTAGGTTGAATTAAGTAGAGTTTTAGAAATATAAACATGAAAAATAGGGGCAAGTTGTCTGATGTGAAAATGGATGTGGGTATATGCAGTAACAAGTCCTTTAGTCGCTATGCATATCTTACCAGAAAGAGCTTAATAATTGAAATATGGCGTAGATATTTTGTTTTGTTATTTTGGTTCATAAATCAATCTACATTTTGTATTTTTATATTTTAGATGTAAATGAATGTAGCAGTATCACAACAAATAACTGCAGTCAGCGCTGTGAGAATACTGAAGGAGGTTATAGGTGCATGTGCTATTCAGGATACACACATGACATGAAAACAAATACCTGTCATGGTAAGAATACCTTATTGTTACAGTCACTCCTTCTGTCTGATCATTTTGTAAAAAGTTCATTGATAGCAATGAAACTATATGATAAATTCAAATAACAGTTTACTATAATTCTTTCAGCAAAATATCGGTTTAAAAAAATTATAATTATTATGTTTCTATCAGTGTTTTTATTATTAATTAAGATTACTAGCTGGACATGGCAATAAAGTTTAACACAAGAAAAAAAAACAACAAACTGTGTTGTATAAGTTTGTTAGTTTTACATGCTGTGAATGTTTCTTCAGAATTGAAGATTTTCACATCCTAGCCCTAACTCTCAAAGGATGGAAGGCATGGTTTAAACCTTGGACTATGAACACAAAAGATGAGCATATACCACAAGGCCATTGTAAAAGGAAGCAAAATAAAGTGAAATCCAATAGGCTATGAAAGTTCAGTTTTGTGCGAATGCTAAATAAGACTTGATGGACCATGCAAGTTTTCTCTTGAGAATTGTGTTGAAGATGTGCCTTTTTTATAACTTCTCTTGATTTGAACTAACTCACCACACAAAAAAACATATTGAAGCATTTAACCTGTTTTTACTTGTATTTTTTTTTTGTTAGAGCTAGCAATTAGCTTTGGCAACTTATATTCCATTTAAGTAATAATCCTAAAGATGTTTTAGCATTGTCATGTATTGATGTGTACTAATTCTTACAACTTTATCAATATAATGATGTAGATATTGATGAGTGTCAACTACAGACCTCAAGTTGTGAACAGTTGTGTATCAACACTGAAGGAAGTTATCGCTGCTCATGTAACTCTGATCTCTTCTTACAAGCTGATGGCTTAACATGTAAAGGTAAATAATGGTTGAACATGTCATGATAAACGATGGTCTAACACATAATGACTAACAGGTTTTAAATTACAGGCTTACTGTCTAAAGGTAATAGCTTGAAAGATTTAAGTCTGAATTTATACAAGTTATTTCAACATTGATCTTTCTGACTAAAGGCATGGTTTCAATTTTTGAACACCGAGATACTCACTTGAAAAAGGTCTTCCCAACATCTCCACCATCCTCAGAGAACAATGTTTGCCTTGGTCATGTGCGCTGATGAAGGATATATGCATCTCAAGGCCTGTCTCTTTGGACAGCCTTGAGTGGGTTCAAGGAAACTTGGTCAACCCCACCTCATATAAGGGGGTGTAATAAAACAGGATATCAAAGGAATGGGCATAGGCATTGACTACTGGGAAGACATAGCCCTAGACCCCACTATGAGGAGACAGTTGGTGACAAAGAAGCCTATGGAAAGTGGAAAACATTACATGGTTCCTTAACCACCAAAGTATATGTCACCTTAACCTGCATTGTATGTGGAAAGATTTGTGTCTCCTGAATAGGGCTAACAGTCACATGAAATGAACCATAGTCATTAAGCCTTTATAGTATTTTTACTCAACGCAGCGAAAAAAAAATGTTAACTAACATTTAGATTGCATGCATTGTACACTCCATGAATAATATCTAATAATACTTATTTATGCAGCCTTTACACCTTGCATCAATACAACAGACTGCAGTTTTGATTGTGCAAATATTAATGGAACAGAAACTTGTCTTTGTCCCAAAGGTAGAAGACTTGCTAATAATTCCAAGACTTGTGAAGGTAAATTTAATAACCTTTTCACCTGTTTCTGTGTTTCTGGAATAATTAACTAGTAGACCACCATGTGAATTAATATCTCTAAAAAAAATAAGCAAAAGTGTTCCGCCAAATACTCAGAATGTGCAAAGTGTTCCGTAAAAGAAAAGTCTGGGACACACTGATAGATAAAACAGCATTTCTTAAAAATATTTCCACTTTTGAAACATTGTCATTTTTTAAAAATAAAATTCAAATATAGTTTTATGACTACATTCAGAGTTAAGATTTTTTTTTCCTTGAAAAAATAGATTGAATATCTTCAGACTGCTATTTTTAGCATGTAATGAATGCACCATGCAAAAAAATGTTGTTTTAATCAATTAAATGTCTATATTTCAAAGATTGTATTTTAAAAAGAAACATTTTTTGTGCAAATCAATATCTATTTTTGGCTAGGATTTCTGTGACAATTGTGATTAAATCTTTTTTAAAACTTACAAGAAAATTATAAGAGCTTTCTCTTTCATTTTAGTCAAACTGCTTCATTAAAAATTACAAAGTTAAAGATTTTTAGAATTATTTTATTTAAAACAATAGTAGATATATAAAGTTATACTGACAATGTCTGAAAATAAAAGACTTTAAAAAAAAATTTCAACCCTGTACTATACAATTTTGTAGGCTATGTCAGTAGGTCTGCATTGGGAATAGCTAAAAAAAAATCATGTATGATAACATATAAGTCCTGTCCAGTCTATTTCTATGTCGAGCTCAGAGATTTAAGACCATATTGTGGGTCTCACAAACAAACATTAAGTTTAAAATATGAAGTTTTCATTAGAAATAAAATCACCCTTCCCATTATTTTCTATTGTCTTTAGATATAGATCTGTGTGCCTCCACTGTATGCAGGTTTGGTTGTCTAGAGACAAAAGGTAATACCAGCTTTGAATGTGTCTGTGCTCCAGGTCAAGTGTTGGACAATGATGGAGTGACTTGCAACAGTAAGTGTTCAATGTGCTTTTTTAGTTCAATATGATGCTTGGTGGCCAAGATGTAAAGCACTTGGACTCAGAACTAGGGAATTCTCAAGCTCGATTCCTGGTAAAAGTCTGGAATTTTGAACTTACAGATTTTATACGCCCACAAGTTCACCCAACTTACATGGTTATATATTTTATTTTGGGTCACAAGGTTTTTGTTCATTGTGATGGCCACATGACAACCTAGATAACTGTTGGCCATAGAAACAAATGAGCTTTATGTCTTCTGCCTCCCATAAATGTCAAGGTCTGAAATGGATATATTTACTTCTCTTCTCTCATTAAATGCAATGTCTTCTGTGTTAAGAGTTTTTTTTTTTTCTAATCTGTATAAAGTTTAGTCTATTTGTTAATAATAATAATAATAATAAAAATCTGTATTATCCACAAGGAATTGTGTAAGCTATGAAATCTTAGATGGTCTGGTTAAATGAAGATTTTAATGAAAGCTTTGTTTATTTAGGAACTAAATGAAGGCATAAATTATTAAACCCAGTTGAACTGTAAAGAATGTAAAGGAGACCGTAGCTTCAGTCTATCTCCCAGAATCCATATGTGTGCTGAATTTCAAGCTTTTTGTTTATTCACCTTTACCCTGAAAAGAAAAATCCATAAAGAGAAGAGACTATAGTGTCGAAAAAGACCATGCTGAACATGCTCATAATCCGAATTGGCCATTCCATGACCAGCTTATAATATTTTTGACTCTTTCCAAATTTGCAAAAGCTATTGCATGCCTGCCTTCTAAAAAAATCATGCTTCCTTGAAGTAATTTTGACAGTTAGTTCATAGGTGATCTGTAATTATGGTTCACATTCACCACTATCCCTAGAGTCTTTTTTTTTAACTATCTTTAAATTCTTTTCAAAGTACTTATCTTACCCCTCCCTTCCACCCTTCAAGCCCACATTAAGCATTTGTCAAGTATACACCTGTGGTCTAAAAAGTTTCCAACCTATCAATGAAATGTTTAATTTTCTTTAAATACATTTTTAAAATAGTTAACAGCTGTTTTCAAAATGTGATGGTATCATCATAATATGAACATCTCTGTCCTTCTAGTACAATGGTTCCCAAAGTGGGGTATGCGTACCCCTAGGGGTTATGCTATGTTCAGTTGATAAATGCTTTTGAAGCATTTTAAACATCAGGTCTAAAAAATCGCTTCTCAGATTAAAATAAACAACCATCAAACCAAACTATGATGATTTTTCATTAAAGCACAATCATCCTTCTAATTGCTCCCAAAAAATTTATTAATAATAGATTTTATTTTTTTTTATTCACAATTTTCTTTTTCGTTTACTAATGTTTTTGTTTGTATAGGCGAAGGGGTACTCAGTGTTACGAAAATTCCAGAAGGGGTACAAATAGGTCAAAAGTTTGGGAAACACTGTCCTAGTGCTATATTTAGCTCAGGAAAGCACTCTAGTCATGTTAAAAATTGAGTTAAAAAAATATCACTTTGTCATTGATGTATGACTTTCTTGCAGACTGCAGTGCCGACAGATGGGGGGTGAACTGTTCCATGCCATGTAACTGCCCAGCTAACACAACAGAGCGCTGTGACAATGTGTTAGGCACTTGTTACTGTAAAATTGGATGGGCTGGTTCTCAATGCAATCAAGATGTGGATGAGTGTACTAGATCACCAAGTCCTTGTCCAACACTCTCAAAGTGCACTAACACTATTGGTGCATTCACATGTCTATGTGAGGATGGATATATACTGAACTTAAACAGCAGTATTTGTGAAAGTAAGTATACATTCATATTTGGGGTTATATGTTGGGAGGGTCTTATTAGATTTTAGGAGAAGCAATGCTCTGAACTCAAACATACTAAAGACAGTTATACTAGAGACATTGAGTCAGAAGGACATGTTTTTCCTTGTGTATGAATTTTTTTTTTTTTACCATAGCGTTGCGGAAGTCGGCCTGTGCCCTCCATCATTGGGTTAAATTCATGAGTTGCTATCACATGCTGCCTTAAGTGTAATTAATTTTGTTTGTGGCTGTGAGTTTAGTTAAGTTATAACTAGAACAGCATCCAGTCATTCATCTTAATTCATTGATTGAAACAACGCTCAACACTTTGATGTCTAAAACACTCACAGTCTTCAAACAATGGTCTATTTGGTCAAACAAATCAATCAGCCTGAAGACCACAATCCACTTCCTCAATACAATCATTCTCCCGATGGCCACCTACATGTTAGTAAGGTTTGGAAGTCATTCTTAAAGGCTGAATAGAAGATAAATGTGGCTCAACAGCGATGGCTGAGAAGGAGTAACATACCAACATTATGTGACCAATCTTTTACCACACAGGCACTTGCCTCTTTAGACAAGACAAAACATGTTTTCCAATGTCAGCCATGATATTGAAGCTTAAAAGAGGAAAGCTATAACAAGGCCATCTATGTCTAACATGGTGTTGCTCCCAATTAGAGGACCTGAATTCCATGAAGAGAGTTTGCTGCCTTATGTGCTAGTGAAAACCTAAGTCTAAGTAAGAGTAAGTTTGAAAATGCAGGGTATCCGGACTGCTTCACACAGTCAACACTAATGTAAGACTGTTCATTACTTTACACAGTAATTACATGTATCTTTTTTCTTACAAAATACTATTCTGTTGGTTTGACATACAAAAGTAAAACCACATTGGTCTGTTATAATTTTTTTTGTGTGTAGTGTTAAACTTAATTATATTTATCTTTCAATAAACACTAATCAGTATTAATAGGCTTTTAATCTCTTTTCGTTACTTACTTTATGACTATTTGCAAATAAAAAAAAATTCACTTAGGATATTGTAATCTTATCTTATCTTATATAATACAGACGTTACTTCAAAAAAGAAGATGATTACGTCCTACGCGTCATGCATTTAGTCATGCATATTAACCAATGACTTAAATTCTGCCAAGTCACTGGTTTTCCTGGCTAGCTCAGGCAACCCATTCCATGCTCTAATAGCACTAGGGAAGAAGGAGTATTTGTACAAATTTGTCCTAGCATATGGGACTAGGAATGTGCCTTTATCTTTGTGTCTTTCAGAGTATTTTATTAAATTTTGTTTTTGTATTTGAAGATTATGGTTCAGTGTTTTATGTATGATTGCTACTTTACTTTTGAGCCTTCTGTCCTGAAGGCTTTCTAAATTTAGTGATTTTACTAAAGGTGTTACTCTAGTCAAATGTGAATATTCGTTTGTTATGAATCTCACTGCTCTATTTTGTGTCTGTTCCAGTTTCTTAATGTTTTCTTGAGTTGAGGGGTCCCAAACGGAGGATGCATATTCTATTATTGGCCTAACCAAGGTTAAGTAACATTTTAGTTTTATGTTCTTATTTGATTTATAGAAATTTCTTTTAATAAATCCTAATGCTTTGTTTGATTTTTTTGTAGTTTCATCAATATGTGGATTCCATGATAGTTTTTCATTTATTATAACACCTAGGTATTTTGCGTTTTTAGTCTGTGATACTGGTTTGCCATGAATAAGATAAGTGGAATTAATTTGTTTTAGTTTTTTTGTTACTCTTAACAACTGACATTTTTCTGGGTGGAAAGACATGCTCCAATTTGATTCCCATTTCTGTAATTCATCTAATTCTCTTTGTAAAATATCTGTGTCTTGTGTTGTTTTTATTGTTCTATATATTATGCAATCGTCTGCAAATAATCTGACTTTTGTTCCTGAACTAATGCAATTTGGTAAATCATTTATGTAAATTAAAAATAGTAGTGGACCCAAGACTGTACCTTGAGGTACACCTGAGTTTACTGTTATCGGTGTTGATTTAGAGCCATTTATTATTACAGTTTGTTCTCTCCCTATCAGAAAGTCTTTAATCCACTGATGCAGTGGACCATTAATGCCGAAATATTTTAATTTTTTAAGCAAACTATGGTGGTGAACTTTGTCAAAAGCCTTAGAAAAATCTAGTAAGATAGCATCTATTTGTTCACTATTATCTAAACCTTTTGAAAAATCATCAATTAGTCCTATTAGTTGTGTTTCACATGATCTATATTTCCTAAAGCCATGTTGGTATGGTGTGAGGACATTATGTTTGTCTAAGTGGTTTATGATGTTGCTACATATTATGTGTTCTAGGATTTTACATGTGATGCTGGTAAGTGATACTGGTCTGTAGTTCCCTGGGTCAGATTTTTCTCCTTTTTTAAATAGGGGGGTGACATTAGCTTCTTTCCAGTCCTTTGGTACTCTGCCCTGGTTAAGTGAAGCCTGAAAGAGTATTTTGAACACTGGGGCTAGCTCATTACTTAGTTCTTTGAGTAATCTAGCTGGAATACCATCAGGTCCAGAAGCTTTATTTGGTTTGGTGTTGGCTAATAGTTTTTGAATTCCATTTTCTTGTACTACTATATCTTCTATGTTGTCTACTTGGTTCAAATTCAGTAATATGTCTTTGTCTCCTGGGGCTGAGAATGCTGATGCAAAGTATTTGTTTAGAATGTTTGCTTTAGTTTCATTATCATTATGTATTATGTTATGTTCATCTTTTAATGGCGCTATGCCTGTTGTTTCCATTTTCTTAGACTTAATGTATGACCATAGGTTTTTGTTGTTATCTTTAGATATTACATTGTTTATGTATTCACTCTGCAGCTGTCTGCTTACTTTTTGGGTTAAGTGTTTAATTTTTATATACTTTTTGTAAACTCTTTCTGCATTAGTTTCTTTAAATTTTCTATAGAGGTTTTCCTTCTGTTTACAAAGCTTCTTTAGTCTATTATTAAACCAGCATTTATTTATTTTGTTTGATGTGTATTTAGTTGGTATATGATTTTCTATTATGCTTTTAAGATGGTTTTTAATGAAATTCCAGAGGTCATCGACTGGTTGGTTAATGTCTTTTTCTAATAAGAATGTTTGTTGAAAGTTTAGTGCAGCTTGGTGTAGTTGTGTTAGGTTACATTTATTCCAGAGTAAGATTTTTCTTTTGGGTTTTGTATTGGCTACTGCTTTTATCTGACTGTGTATTTTTATGATCTCATGGTCTGATAGACCAGGGATAATTTCATAATCAACTACTAATCCAGGTCTGTTGGTTAAAAAGAGATCTAATGTGTTGTTTAATCTAGTTGGCTTTTTAATGATTTGATCTAAACTTAGGTTGTGTAAAGTTTCTATGAAAAGCTCATTTATGTCCTTAAGGTTTTGGTGTTTATCTATGGTTAGTGTTTTCCAATTTATATCAGGTAGGTTGAAATCACCCATAATCCAAAAAACTGCATTTTTATTTGTCTCTTTAAGTGTAGTAATCTGATTACATAGTTCCTGCATGTATTCTAAACTAGAATTTGGTGGTCTGTAAATGCTGCCTATTATTAGGGATGTTGAGGTGGTATTAATTTTACAAAATGTTGATTCTACATTTTTTGAGTTAGGTAAGGTAATTTCTTCTGCTATAAGAGTGTTTTTTATTGCTAAAAGAACTCCTCCATGATTATCAGCCCTATCTTTTCTAAAAATTTCATAATTACTATTGAAAATTTCTGCATTATAAATTTCAGGATGCAGCCAAGTTTCTGTTCCTGCAATTATGTCTGGTTTCTCACATTCTAATAAAATTTCTAAGTCTGCTGTTTTGTTCCTAATGCTTTGAAAATTTATAACTAAGGTTTTAAGGTATTTTGGTATTACTTCTTTAGTAGGTTTGTTTAGTGAGGCTGTTGTATTAATTTTAGTAGATTTAGGTTTAACAGGAGTGGATCTGGCTAGTGGTTGGTGAGTTTGGTTCGGGATGGTGTTTAGGATGTTGTATGGGTTAGAAGTGTCCGCATCAAAGGAATCAAACAGTCCTGATGTAAACTGAGGTAACCCACACGGTACACAGTGCCATGATGCGTCTTTGTTGCCTAAGGCATAATACACAGGTGTATTCATATGGAGACATGATGCATGGTACCATTCATCGCAGGTGTAATAACTGAAGGGAGGCAACTCAACGAGATATACAGCTGTTTATTTACATAGAGACATGACAAACACATAGGACATCTGCCTTGAACACAGCATCTTCATCTCGGCTGTCAACTTAGGAACTTGGGCGGTGCTCATGCTGAGGTTATAACAATATGTTTAAAAGGGAATTCCTCCTCTGTTAATAAAAAGGCTGCATAGCCTCCCTTTAATTATAATATTGTAAGTGATGCCTCACACTAGGTTTGTTTAGACATGAAAAATAGTGACATTTTTTAGCTGTGTTGCACTAATTTAATATTTAAAAATAATAGATTTAGTTATACTTTTTTTCTATTCAAATGTGTATGTATCTCAAAATATTTCTCCTACTCAGAATGTTCTGCAGGTTTCTTTGGCTCTGAGTGTGCTAATATGTGTAGATGTGAAGCTTATCAAGATTGTGATCATGTTAATGGATCTTGTTTAACCACACTAGTGGCAAACTCCACAACAGGCACACAGACCACTCTCACATCTACTACACGGACGACCACACAAACAGCTGCAATACAGACCACCACAACAGCTTTTGTGACATGTGGAAGTGCCGGTCTAACGTGTAATGTAAGCAAGCATGAAGTGTGTGTCAGCAAGGAGTCAGACTATGAGTGTGCATGTCAGACTGGCTATTTGAGGACCAACAATGACACAAAGTGTACAGGTGAATACATTCTTATCAGATAGTGTTTTTACTTCTGTGTCCAGCCAGCTCTGATGGGTGCCAAACATGAGTTGTGGAAAGTAAAAGAGGTTAGTCACTTAGGCTGGCCACAAAAGATAGTTAACTTTAGGCCATAGAAAAAAAAATTAGCTTTACATCGTCTTCCCCAAAGTCTAATAGTAAAGACTGATTAGACCTCATAGTTTGGTAATTATTTAAGTAAAATAAAGTTGTTGGTTTTTTTCAAAAAGAGTCAATATACTTTCTTTTTGTTGCATGTGTTAGTAATATAGGGATTAATGCTTATAATCTCATCTTGCTATTTGGATGATAATCAAAACTCTTGTCAGTAAATAATTTCTTCAGAAAGAGATGCTGTCAGAGATTGAAATTTAAGCAATATTATCGATTCCTCAGTACTGGAAGTATGTATTATAGTGAATTTGTTCTTTTTCTTTGAATCCTTTTTAAATCTTCACATTTTTTGGGGGAGCCAATTCTGCACAATTTAAAAGATTTTCTTTTGTTTTATAACTTTTAAATTCTTGCACAAGCTTCTGTGGTGAAACCAACTTGGCTGAAAACCCAATAGTTCCTTTATATTTTTAGAATGGACCTCATTCACGAATCGTAAACAAACAACATTTAGCCACATGATAGTATTGATAAAACAATGAAAAATTGTATCACCTGACAGCCTGTGTGTATTACGTAATTTGTATAGAAGAGGTAGAGAACCATGTGGCTAAATGTTGTTTGTTTACGATTGGTGAATGAGGTCCATTGTCTCATAAGCTGCAGAGACCAGATGTTGTTTCCTTTTTTTTTTTAAAAAATTCACTTACATTCTTATATTAGAAATGTAAGTGTCACAATTGTGTTTGAAGGAAGAGGTGTGTTGTATGTTCTACACAATCATTCGAAATGCAGGTTTGGATGTGTCACTAATATAGTTTAATCAACACTAGTACAAAAATAAAATGACATAGTGTTTTGATATAACGTTTATGAGCTTAATACTTTTGTTTCAAACTTGAAACAATTACAAAGTGTAGATACAGCATGTACAATTAAAATTACAGGAACAATGTTAATGAAGATCAATAAACAAACCAACTTTATACTTTATCTTGCAACATCTATACCTAACTCTCCAACCAAACTAACTCTAACTCTTTTCAGTTTCTCTCGTCATTTATACCTTCCATATTCATCATGCTGCCCCATGACATACTTTCTGATAATCATTACTTAGATTTATCATCCTCATAACCTTGACCCATTTCAATAATATTTTTTGGCCTTTAACCTTTTTGAACTAATTTTTTATCAAGATGTCTGGCATTTTTTCTTTTTTAATGTTATGTTACATGTGACCTGAATAGAGTACAGCCAACCTTGAGCTGTCCCACATTTGTGACCAGCCTTGAACTTTCATGACACTTCAAAGAATGACAGTAAGTTTTATTTAAAAAAAAACAACTGATCATAATTATTTTACATCTCAGAAATCTCGTCCTTCAACTATTCTGTAACATTCAGCTGGGATGTGTCAGCAAAAAATTTAGATGATAAAAACAGTCAAGATTGTAAGGACATCTCACAAGAAGTTGAAACTCAGGTATTTATATAATTATACAATTATTGTTTAATTGTACTTTTTCTATATCAGCATGAAAAAAAAAAGTTTGTAAAAGTTTGTCCTAGTTCTGTATTTAGACACACTATAAAAGATTAAGTCAAAATTGAAAATTTGGATATATTTTGATTTCATGTTTCAGATGACAAAGAAATTAAAAGAAAAAAATGTAGATGTCCTTCAATTTATTGTACTTCAACTCAGGTAACTTGTTGAGTTGTATTATGGAATATTTCTTACAAGAATAATTGCTGTGCATTAGTTTGTCTTACATAATAGGTACAATGTTCTTTGCATTGACACACATTTCTGATAGGCATTCATATTATGTATTTTAGTTTTTATGGCAGCCAGGTCATGTGGTATGCGCACTGGATTGTTGTCACTATGGTCGCAGGTTTGAACCCTGCCTACAATATTCCTTATACATCTTGCAGGAGGTTTGGAATTGAATTTAATAATCTTTGATTCTGAAGGAAGATTCGAAACATGTAAAACAAAACTCCATTAATGTATCATGCAGTATCATAGCAATGATCTCTAATAAAGGCACCACTTCCTTGTTGTTTGACTTAAGACTTCTGTATGTCTTGAATTGTACCAGCCTATTATCCTTTTTTTTTACTTTCTAATTTAATTGGAATTATGAAGTGATAATGTTCAGGGATTATTGAAATATATATTATTATATATCATTTATTCACTTACATATTAAGTCATTTTAATATTGATTCTCTTTGCAATAATTTAGTATCATCTTATTCACTGTGTTGTTTGCAATAATTTAGTATCATCATATTCACTGTGTTGTTATTATCTTTTTCACACAATATTTTTTTCTTATTAGTTACAATTTCTGTATTCTCCAGTAAAGGCAGCCTTATTTGTGACTATACTGTCTCTGTCAACACAAGTTCTTCAAGTGACCCCAAGACTAGTTTGTCTAATGCTATGAAAGTCATCTTCTCAGAAGGGGTTGTCCTTAATGGAACCACAGTAATGATAATGGGGATTGTTGAAGATGGTACAACAGGTAGGCTTATTGGAGATAATGCTAAATTACCTTGGAGATAAAAGATACTCAAGCGTGTATTAGTTTAGTTCTCCTTTAAGATTTCATGGCTTTTTTTTAGATGATGTAAAGTTCTATCTTCAGAGCTAATAAGGGTGTCACACATCTATTAATTCATTAATTGAGCTTTTTTATTGTCGTTAGCAGTTGTCTGGCACTGATTAACACTTAAGGAAACCACTAATTCTGTATTAATAAAATCTGAAATCTTTTCCATATCCTTGTTTCAGAAATTAAGATTTTCCCATTTATGCCATAAGCAGAACACTTATGTCTTGATATTCTGTCTAACATCCAGTGGTGTAGCTAGAGTGGCCCCCACCCTGAATTAATATGGATGGCTGCCTGGTTGTGCGGTTTGCGCGTTGGACTGTCGTTCGGATTTATCGACGGTCGAGGGTTCAAACCCTGCCCGCTCCCATCCCCCGTCGTCCTGCGAGAGGTTTGGACTAGGAAGTAAACTACCTTCAACTCTGAAGGAACATCCGAAACATGTAAAACAAACAAACAATATCCGAAATTTGTTTTTGACATTTGATATTATGCCACTATCTCATGCCTTAATGTTGAATGTCAAAATGTAGGGGCCCCTGAAGAGATCAAATCCCTAGCTATGCCACTGCCCACATCAAACTGAATTTGTTCTATGACTTATTTCTCAATCATTTGTGTTCACATTTATTTTTCATTATGAAAGTCCAACCCAGTACTTGTGATGTGAAACAAAGAATTGATCCATGCAAAGACAAGTACAAGTGTGTTGTTCAGAATAATGAAGCTGTATGCAAGTGAGTAGCCAACATATAGTGTTTTTAGTAGCTGTCATCAAGTTAATGTTATGTCACTAAGATTGTACTGTGGATATTTTATTATGTAACTATGAAAAGTCATTCATTGAAAAAATCTTATTAACTTGTTACTATTTCTTTATTTATAGACAATCAATTTCAGGGGCAGGTAAGTTGTATAGTTTACAATAAAACAAAAATTTATTATGATTATATTATTTTGTTTCACAAACATTTTTTTTTTAGTCTGCTTTTATATACACTTTCTAGTGAAATGCTCCTCCGTGCTTGAAACATATTCCTTAGTTGCGAACTCTTTGTTTTTCAATCCAACCATCTATTGTATATTGTTCTTAATTGAACATAATTTGTTGCATATTGTTACAAATCTACTTACACTCACTACAGTAGTAAATGTCACTGTCTTCCTTAAATGAGACACAGATTCAGACTAACAAATATCTAAATAGCCATGTTTATAATTCTTTTTCAACTTTTCCTATTAGCTATGATTCAAAACATACTCTTTTCAACACCAAAACAAACAAAAAAAATGCAGGTGTTTATCTTATTCACTTGTGGTCCTTATTTGAAATACTATAATTCAACTGAACTTCTACAAAAGAAAAAATAATCAATAATGTGTAAAGCAGCAATAATGTAAATGGTAAATCTTATTTGCTTAGAAGATCACTTGCAAAACATTGGCAGGCATTTTATGTTATTCTATTTAACATAAAAATTGTAGATCTTTTTATTTTTAAATACAAATTAGACACGAATGGATACAATTTCTGGTGTTTTTTTTTTTTTACAGGGAAATTACAGATGAAACATCTGGCAGTTTCACTTTCTGTCATTGTAATTTTTATATTTCAACAACTGTAATGATGAATACATTTCTGGTGTTTTTCAGTCAAATGAAAATTGTAGAATTATTCCTTAGTCCATTGACTAACAATATTTAAATATAGATACAATAATGTTATTGAACTCCAATATTTAAAGTTTTTATGTATCCACAAAGACATGATTTTCTCTTGTTAAATTATCTTTTATGTTTATTGTAACTATGATTCTTTTCACAAATGTACTATTCTTCATAACATTTGGTATGTGTGTGCTTTTTTATTTACAATCTATTTCAACAGAAATAAAGTATTACATTTTAAATATCTTCTTTCTTGTTTGTTTTACATATTTACATGGTGATTATGACATGGCCCACATCTCCCACAGGATGGGGAATGATGGCTGCAGGCAAGGTTCAAACCATGGACCAGTGAGATGAATGTCCAAAGCACATATCACACTACCAGGCACCATGAAAGAGCTCAACAGCAAGTGTCCTAAAACTTTTCTGTCATAGTCATAATGGTCAAATTTTATTTTCCAAAATAATAAAGGTCTGTACAAATATTTGATCAAGAATAAAGAGAAACTTTTTTTCAAGAATATAAATGTAAAAAAAAATAATTTAAACAATCTTAATCAATTAAAAAGTGCTATTAATACAATATATAAATAAAAATATGGCTTCCACATGCATTAGATTATATAATTAAATACAAAAATTTCTCTCAGCACATATTCCCAAGTTTTCTGCTTCATACTTGTACAGAAACACAACCACCCAATATTTGAATTTTATGGGAATAAACAAGCGAAATACAAAAAAATACTTTTAAAAAACAAAGCTTATACTAAGTGTAGTTGTATCAATTAGTTTGGATCAGTCATGGAATTAAATTTTTAATAATCTATGCAATTAGAAATATTTTTACAAATTGTTTTTTTTTTTGGTACAATTTCATACTTTTAGCTTTCTCAATACTGGTACACTATGATCCTATCACTTGTCTGAAAAAGTTCAGGGGAAGAAAGACTGGGGTATCTAGGAGATAGCTTTTGAAATGTATGTAATAATAATAATAATAATAATAATAATCTTTATTATCCGTAAGGAAATTTGTCTTACAATTTGTGCATTACACCAAACAAAAAACATTATAACTATAAGAAACCAAAGTGTACATTCACACCAGACGCACTCATAATTTACATGTGACAAAGTTTATACCAGATTGTTCTTATTTAATGATTTGATTGCCAGGGGAACAAAAGAGTGTTTGTGTCTGTTTGTCTTTGCTATCAGTGTCTTGTATCTCTTTTGTGATGGTAAAATCACAAAATCCTGACACAAAGGATGATTCTTTATTTCGAGGATCTTGTTAGCTTTTTTATAGATGTTTGTCTCAAACAACTGACCAAATGGGGTTTGTTTTTTGCCAATGATTTTGCCAGCAGCATTTAGGATTCTATAAAGTTTATTCCTATTTTTAATGCTCAGATTGCCATACCAGGCAGTGATATTGAAACTTAAAATATTGCAGATGTGAGCGTGATAAAACATAGCCAAGGCCTTTTCGCTAACATTAAACGAGGACAGTTTTCTTAGTAGTCGTATGTTTTATAGTTATTTACAATTATTTCTTTCTAGAAAGAAATTATGGTTACATACTTTTTACCAGACAGACAGACTTGATATATGCTTTGTAAAAAATGGAAAACTATTATCTGTTTTATGAGTTTGTGATGTTTCTTCAAAAAGAAATGAGATTTTTATGTCTTAAGGTGACAGGATAAGGATAGAAGTCCAGAATCTAAACTTAAGTGTATTATATCAAATGATCATCCAATTTTTGAACAATAATGTAAATATTTCAAATGCATAGAAAATATGTGTTTTGTGGCTGCATGTGAAATAGACATATAATATGTTTAATTCCTATTTTTCTCCAAATTTTATAACCTAATTTATCTCAATTCCCCTTCTGTATCATTCTATTATCGTATACTTTGACTAAAAAAAAAATAATTCTTAAACATGATTTATGATTACAATGTCCAATGCTTCAGGATTATAAATACAAATTAAGCATTGCAAAACTAAATGTTTTAAAAAGTAAAAAAAAAAATTTCCTGAGAAGGCATGAGCAGACAAAAGTTACACTCAATGGTAAGTGTATTAGAAATATACTAACAGATAAAAAACATGTTTTTTTTAAAAATAAAAAACAGTTTTAGATACACATGATATGCATATCTAAGTGATTAACTACATGGTGTAAAGTCTTATTTAGATTGCATACATGTAACATGATTGATACACCATTAGAAAATAAACAAATTTGCATTGCCTTTTGATATCAATTTTTAAAAAATTTATGTAGGACAATTATAACAATACCAAATAAAAATATAAGAAAAAAATAATATAAGAGATTGTGACTTTAAAATTACATACATAACAACAGATAAATCAACATAAAAGGTCATATTTGTCTATTCATTCAGTCATGTTCTGTTTTCTATATTTAGAGTTCTTGTTCTTGACTAATACCAGTCAAAAGCTTCAAAACTAGTTTTCTACTGATAGCACCATACAGGACTTGAGGTCTTTCAGTAGCTCTACAAATGTTTTAATATGAACTTGGTCCAATAGTACCAAGTTGGTGCCAGCAAATCCATGATATGGAGGCATATGATACCATAAAAGAGAAGAACACTAATCACATGAGTATGTAACATATCTGAAAGAAAGAAAAAGGATCAATGCAGTGGTTAATCATTTGGCATACAAATATAAAGCAAAAATGAATCACTTTCGGAAATAGTTTTAATACATTATAATGAGAATCATGAATTGTTGCATCTCTCTCAACTAAACATTTTTTTTTGCACAGGGTTAAACAAATAAACTAAACAAGAAATTGGCAGGTACAATTTTCTGAAATGTTGAATTTTAGAATGTATTGTCAGCATTAGAAAACTTTTCCAAATGTAACCACTCTGTTTAGCGTGACAATCACTTATTTCTATTGTTTTCCTTCTAGCTTAGTGATATTCAAAAATCAAACTACTAGAATAAAATGACTTTAGAATTTAACATAATATACTAGTAAAGTGTAGGACTTTTGTCTATTAGTCTCCACTTTTCAAACAACGTTTGTAATTTACATAAGATATAGTAAGTGTAGTAAGTATCACAGACTTTTATTTTTTTATTAATACTTTTTCAGTTGTTGTGTACTTATTGGATACATAAATAAACGAGCGAAACTTTTTTAGACATTTTTTTTTGTTCTTTAATGTTCATTAAATGAATACGATACCTGCTCTTGAGTTTAAAGACCTGAAAGACAACAAAAAAAAAAAGGAGGCATGCATGAGTTTGTAGACATAAGAAAATCAAAGTGTTAACAGAAGTAGATGTCAAAAAAAAAAAGATAATTAAAATAAACACTTTGTGGTCCTAAACACATTCCCACACCTAACACTATCTCGAACTTTAACATTTTAAAAAATTTCTAATGGTATATAATATTCCTCTTTAATGACAAAAAAAAAAAAGATTGTATAAAGCAATAAATATTAAACTGCAGCAGTAATACTATGTGCTTCATGGGAGTGCTTGGTTTCCTGCCTCACCTGAAACAGAGAAACTGAGGGGTGTGAAAAATAAATTCAAGAAGCTGGAGACGTCATAATAGATTTGGTTAAATACATTTCTTGCTATCTAGTCATATCTGACAAGAGGGGTGGATGATGAACCAATCATTCCTGGACTTGGTATAAAATCTATCTATCAACAAGTCTATTGATAGGCCTCCACTTTTTACAGATTCACAGATGGATTCACCAAAGGATACTATCAAAAAGATCCACTGATGGACAGTTTGTAGTTTATATGTAGATGCTGCATTTATAATTTTTTTTAAAGTTATAAATAACAATCTTTTTTGTGGGGGTGCTTTGGCAATAAAGATATCTCCAAGAAATGTAGATATAAATATATATATATATATAAGGTCTATGTTAGCATACTTTGGCAAACAAAAATACACTTTCTTAAAAAATTATTTATAAAATGATTAATACTACAGTTATCTTGTAAATTATAGCCATAGATGACATTGAGCATCCTTGGCATCATATATAGGGGGTTGTAGGTAACCTAAGTTCTCAACAAATAGCTTGTTCATATACTGATATGGGAAGAAAATGCTAGGCTATTATATCAAGGCAGGGAATAGTTTAAGAAGAATTAACAGTTAATAAGATCAAGTAAGTCAAGTCCAGATTAAGAGTAAAATTCATTTGTCTGCATAATTCCTACACATATCTGAGTGAATAAAAACAGCCTCTATGACTTACTTGCAAATAGCTATGTTGTCTTGTGTTAAACATTGCTCTGATATTTTACAGGGATCTAAACTCTGCTTCAGATCACACATTTTTACTGTTGTTGTTTCTGAAAAACATGTTCAATAATTTACCACACAGACAGACAAAGTTTATATTAGCTTTGTAAAGAGATACAAATCTAGAATTATAATGCAGTCAGTCATCACATAGGCCTACCTATCTTGCCCTGACATTGCCCTGAGGTGATATTAAAGGTGTATCCCTGGTGGCAAACACATTTATAACTGCCAATTGTTTTAATACAGTCCGAGTTTGGCGGACACAATGTTGAGTTGGGGCATTCATTCATGTCAACAGAACAGTCCCCTGACGTCCAGCCCGGCTTGCAGATACATTCTCCATTAATGTTGTCACAGAATTGAGTGTTTTCTTTCACGCAGGAACAGTTTTTATCACATGTTTCTTTTCCATATGTAAAGTCTAGACATTCTGTTGTAGTGAAGAAAAGAAAAAAAAATTGTAGAAAACACTACACCACACAATAGATTCTTTTAATAACTTTATTTATTAAAGGCACAGTTGCTGAGTAGTAAATTGCGCTTGGCTTCTAAACAGTGATGCCGAATTCTGCTGAAGACTGGCATTTTTAATTTCGGTATCTTTAGGGCCCCCCTGAGTCCACCTGGCTCTAATGGGTACCGGACATTAGTTGTGGAAAAGTAAAGATGCTTTGTGCTTGATAAAGGAAAAGAAAAGGTGTTTGATAAAGAAAACCAACTTAGATTCTAAATTAAAGTTGAATTTAGATGATGTAAAGTTATATGTTTCTATGGCAGACGGTTAACGAGGGTATCATGCAGCCAGCACAATGACCAGCCTCGTCACTTTCCCTGACTTATGCCAGGTACCCATTAGAGTTGGGTGGACTCAGGGGCGCCCTTAAAATCCCGAAATTAAAAATACCAGCCTTCACCGAGATTCGATTTAAGCGGTTTACCACTAGGCCACATGACTAACCGTGGGCCACAGAAACAGTTAACCTTTACAACCATAGGTCTGAAAGGGGAAATTTACTAATAGTCTTTAAATAGAGTATACAAAGTGGGAGATGGATTGATAGGGTTGATTCGATTATTTCATCTTAGAAATCACAATCCTTCCTTCAAAGAATAAGATACTTACGTCCTACACATATAGTCTCAATCTAATCGTGAATGCTAATCAGAGGTTTAAATTCATTGTTCATTGGTTTTCCTGGCTTATTCAGGCAACCTGTTTAATGTTCTATTGGCACTAGGAAAGATTGTTCTAGATACATTCTCCTCCTCTATCTCTCTCTCTCTCTCTCTCTCTCTCTCTCTCCCACATACACACACACACAAATGTACAGGACCACAGAGTATCAGTGAGTATGTTATTTTTTGCTATGTAAAAAAGTAAGCGTTTCGAAATACAGTCTTTTAAAAAACATTATGTTCTTAACAATGCCCTTAACAAATGAACATGATTTTATACTATACTATGGGACTTGGACCATTGAGCCAACAAGTCCATAAGTTACTAACATCACGTTACTCGGGAGATTGTCACATCAAGTGGTGTAGCAGCCATAACATGAAGGGATTCACTGCGCCTTGGGGCTGTTTGTTAATCATTGATTACAAGCATTGAGTGTTAAGACACTGAATGGTCAAGTGTGACCTTTGACCTTGCTATGCCACTGGTGAAATCATCCATTTGCAATAATAATAATATTTTTAAAGAAATATTACTTTTTTTTTAAATTTTAATCCAATTAAGTATATTTACATCATATTTAACAAGATTTATTTTTAGTTTTAAAGTATTGGACTGTGAACAAAAGTCGTGAAAGTTGCACACAAGGCCATGTCACTGTTCACGTCTAAATATAACTTCTAGGCTAATGATGAGGAAAGCCTAAGTCTTGTATTATGCACTCTGGATATGGTCTCGATTATCCTGGGTTGGAAACCTGCCCCACCGTTCTGTTGGAGGTTTGGGCTAGGATGTAGCAGTCTTCCAATCTGACATACCATCCTAAACATATGAAACAGAACAAATCAAACTATAATCTTACTTCTTAATTCTTACCATGTGCTTGGTATACACCATAAAACGAACCATCGCTGTAAATGTCGCCAGAGATAAACTTTATAAGCATTTGGTTACCACTGGAACGTACCACGTCCGGTATGTTGGTGCCGCAGTATTGACCAAAACGTGGACTGAACTCACTGACCCCATCATACACTTCCAGGTAATTACTTTGACAGTTCCAGTGAATTTGAAATGAAGTGAATCTGTTAGTATTGAAATAAAAGACAATTGATTAATTACCAAAATAATGTTCAACTATTTCGCTGGAAAATAAGAGATGACAAGCTACTAGAATTGAGAAAAGTAGGCTATTTGTTAAACTGGACAACGAGAGTGAGTCTACAGTGAAAGCCAGCTACATTTTGTCAAACTTAATTGCAAGCCATAGCATATCATTTAGTGAATGTGATTTTATGAAGGAGTGTGTCGTTAAAGCCGAAGTAATTTGTCCAGAAAATGTGAAAAAATCAAAGAAATAGCTTTAGATAGGAACACTGTGGCTGATAGAATAAATGACAAGCCAGTCAGATTGCGTGAACATCTAAAGAACAAAATAGCTGATTTTACATTATTTTCATTGGCTCTCTATGAGTCAACTGATGTAATGGGTGTAGCACAGTTGGTTATATTCATAAGGGCCTGTGATAAGAATTTTGAGATACATGAGGAACTACTTGAGCTCTGTTCTATGCATAACACCAAAACAAGCGAGGACGCTTATGAGAAATAGCAGGAGGTGATATTGTTTACCTTAAGTAAAGCTAGCTAGTCTAACAACGGATGGTGCACCAACCATGAAATGAAATGGTTTTGATGCAAAGCTACTTGCAAAAACAAGAGACTGATGCTAAGTTTAAATTTGCTCATTTTCAGTGCATCATTCACCAAGAATCTTACAACATGTTATAAGACCAGTTTCAGTCGCTCTCAATTTTATTCGTCCACATGGATTAAATCATCGCCAATTTTCAATGTTTCTGGATGACATTGAACACGAATTTGTTTGTGCTCCCTACTACACAGAACTCCACTGGCTTTCCTGTCATAAAGTATTGAAGAGATTTTTTGCACTGCGTGAGGAAATAGTATTCTGAACATGAAAGATGAACCTGTTGAACATTTCCAAACTGATAAATGGGTTCAGGATTTGGCATTGGCAGTTGATCTCACTGGTCACTTGCAAGACTTGAATTTGAAACTTAAAAGTAAAGACAAATTTGTCACAACTGCGTGTAATCATGTGAAGTGCTTTCAGGCAAAGCTACGACTGAGGATAAACCAAATATGAAGAGATATTCTTGTTCACTTCTTAACATGTCAGGATCTAAAAAGATTAAATACGGCTACAACATTTGGTAAATATGTCTTACACCTACAATTGTTATTTGATGCTTTCAATGACCGTTTTCGTAACTTCGTTTCATACGTGCAAGAATTTTCTCATTAGTCTCCGAAAATGCTGCTGGTAATGTGCAATTAGAGCTGATAAAATAGCAGTCAGATTCTTTGTTGAAAGCGAAGTATATAGAAGTGGCTTTGCCAAAATTTTACAGTTATTTACCATGAACAGTACGTTGAATTGCGGAAATTTTCAGCCAGAATTCTAGCTATGTTTGCAAGCACTGATCTCTGTGAGCAGTTATTTTCCATTATGAAAGCAACAAAAAAAAAAAACCTCACAGTTCGAGATTATCTGATCACAATTTGTCATCAGTGATGAAAAAGTCAGTGGCAAACAAACTTCAACCTGATATTATTAAACTTGTATTCAGGACAAAGAAATAAATGCGTAATCATAGTAATTTTTAATTACCAAATCGTACTTTAAATTTAGCTAACTAAGGGACAGGTATGCCATTAATTATTGTATTCTATTGTATTATTTCCGATTTACATAAAACTAGTAGGCTGTTTTGCAACTGATTTTTTTTTGCTGCGGCCCCTCAGGTCATAGTAATTTTTTATGTGGCCCATACACCTCAATAAGTTTGACATGCCTGGTCTAATATAATTAGATTTAGTGTAAGTGTTAATACGTTTTTAAAATATGTTCGCGTTTATTTATCATTATATTTAAATGTTGTTGTTTTTTTGATTTATGAACTTTTATTGACATAGGTAAATAGTTTGCTATTTGAAAAGTAGATAAAGGCACAGTACTTATTCCATATGTTAGAACTGATTCATATCTTTGTGGAGACAGCTTGCCGCCCAATGCGCCGAATGGCGGGAGGATCTAAGTCTAAGTAAGAACCGATTCATACAAAATTTTCCTTCTTTCTTTGTACCATTATAGCATTGAATGTGTTGCCTGAATCAGACATGATTTGAAAACCAATGACTCAGCAAAGTTTAAGTCTCTAATTAACATGCACGACTAGAGGGACACATGAATACATGTAAGACGTAATTATCTTCTGTTAAGAAAAAAACGTCTGTAATGTATAAGATAAGATAAGGAAAATCAACTTTGATTCTAAATTAAAGCTTAATTTAGATGATGTAAAGTTATATGTTTCTATAACAGACTTTTAACGAGGGTATCATGCGGCCAGCACAATGACCAGCCGCGTTACTTTCCCTAACTTATGCCAGGTACCCATTTAGAGTTGATTGGAATCGGATCGCCCTTAAAATCCTAAAATTAAAAATATCGGCATAAACAGGGATCCGATTCAAGTGCTTTACCACTAGGCCACCACACTCTCCAACAAATAAATCAAACCTTAAACTATTATTTCTTCCAATTATATTCTCTTTTGAAGTAACGTCTATAATTTATAAAGTAAGTTAAGCCATTACTATGATTACTAGATATCAATAAATGACAATAATATGCCCAGACTCCCAGACCCCAATGCAAAACATATTTCTCACAGTAGATATCAAAACTTTAATGAGACAAGTCAATTCTCCACAGATCAACCTTTCCTTCCCATATAGATTTTATTATTATTATAAAAATACTATTTCAAAATCATCAGATCTTCTTTGTAGTGAAAAAAAATGGTAGTCAAACCTTAATGTAATTATATAATCTTTTCTGGCTGTGATCAACCAAGAGCAGTTGGCGTTGTTGTTAATAAAACTCTTGGAATGAAAATAATTCATGACAACTCCGGAATCATTTGTGAATAAATAGTTGCAGTCTGAGGGACAATAAATTGATAACATACATATAATCACATGAACAGATTTATATTAGACATCTTCATAAATAGGTGTATTCGATGTACAAAATAAAGGAAGTGTTATTAGGCAATCTTTTTTTTTCCAAAATGTTTATGATAATTTGTGTGCTCTTTGTATCTTATCTTATGTTATGTAATACGTACAGACGTTACTTCAAAAAAGAAGATGATCACGTCCTACGCGTCATGCATTTAGTCATGCATGTTAACCAATGACTTAAATTCCACTGGTTTTCCTGGCTAGCTCAGGCAGAATCAATTTTTTTAAAGTTCTTCCTGCTTGGAGGGTAAACATTTGCAACAAGGAGAAAGCATTAGACTTTCACTCCATCTCTTATAACTTATTTAAAAAAACAAAACACCAATTAGCGCCAATAGAAGAAAAATGATAGTTGATAGTTGGTAATAAAGAGACCTAAAGGAAAAATACGAAAATGAAAAGAAGATTGAGAAAGATTTTGAAATAGACAAAAATAAACGAAATTATTGTTGTCGCTAGCTAAATTATTTAAAAAATGAGCTACAGGCGCAGCAATATAGAAATTTAAAAGTATATAATTTTAATTTGATTTAATCATGTTAACAATATTTTTTTTTCATTTCAGTTAACGACTCTCGTCTCCAAACTAAAAGACAAAGTGCTTAATTAAGTCGGCAGATGCAACAAAATCATAATCTTCTGCATACCAGACAATGGACCTCATTCACCAATCGTAAACAAACAACATTTAGTCACGTGATCTTATTGATAAAACAACGGAAAAAACTGCCACGTGACAACCATCATGAATTAAACATGAGATCGTAAATTATATAGAAGATATAGAGAACCACGTGGCTAAATGTTGTTTGTTTACGATTGGTGAATGAGGTCCATTACATTTTCTTTTTTTTTTATTTGTTATTTAGAAAATTACTTTCATAGAATAACTTTAAAAAAAAAATTCCATTGGTGTTTGTAATTAGATCTATATGTAGCCTATATCTGTTGCTATGGTGCGCAAGGTGCGATCTTTCAATATAATAAACTAGCAATTTTCGCCTTTAGTACAAAGATAGTTGTTTGCTCATTATTGACTGTCAACTTATTGTCTGTAATATACAAGATATGATAAGAAACAGTCTTGTTAGTGCTAAAATGCTGACCTATTTGTTCACAGGTCACGTTGTCACTCCTCTGAACGAATCCATTTCGCTCATCACATGCGCATTGATATCCTCCCACAGTATTGACGCAAACAGCGTGGGGTGGACACGTGAACTGACCGGTGGCGCATTCGTTAACATCGGTCTCGCAAAATCTTCCGGTCCAGTTCGAGTAGCAGACGCAGAATGAGTCGGCCACAGAGTCATGGTGAAGGGTGTTCTGATCGACGCAGTGAGTCTCACTGCTCAACAGACAATCTGGACCGAATTTCCAATTTTTACAAGCTGTAGAGAGTAGAAAAAAACAAGAAAAACCAAAATTAACACAAAAAAAAGCTAATATTAAGTGTAGGCTAATTGTAACAATCAATCATGTGATTAAATTTATAATAGATTTAGAATAACAATAATATATTACCAACACACTGATCAGCGTCCAATTCCAATCCGATTGGACAATAACACAGTTCTACAGAAGAGTTTTGGTCTCGCGGAGTGAAGCGAACACAGATGTGCGAGCAATTCTTCCAAGTACAGGCGCTCGAATTGACGTCAACTGACACAAAATTAAAGAATTCAGTCAACTAGAGAAATAGGCCTACTTAGTCGAAATTTATTGTTCATTAATAGATGGCTATTACGAAAAGTTTGCGTGTCCCCGAAAATGAAATTAGAGTCAGATTTACTGCACTGCAGACAGTACAACCGCCCAGGTCCTTCTGTCAGATACAAAAAAAAAGGGGGGGGGAGGACTTCATAGACTAAAAGACTTTTTAAAAAAATCTGCCAACTAAAAAAAAAAATTTATTGTGTCATTACTTGAGCATACAGATCAATTTGATTAAAGTCTCAAAAAAAGAAGCTCGGTGGCTTTTAGGGGTCTCCGAGGACTTAAATCCGGCACCGTATGTAGAATGGTGAAAGGACGATAGGTACAAAAGACATGTAAAAAAAAAGGAGTAAACTATTACACAGTGTCGCAGTCCATTTCACTCTCAATCTTTTGGTTGTCCGAAGAACGATAATCTTCTCAAACCATCAGGTATATGTCCCACACGATGGAATGACTCTTCCACTTGTGTAGCACGAATCTTTACAACGCTGATGCGCACCAAAAAAGTCGGCGCAGAAGCAGAGCTATTAAAAGTCTTGGGCATAGACATAAATAAATATAGACTGGCCGATTAATTAAAGAGTTTTATGAAACGAAAATTTGTGACTTTTTTGCAATTTTGTGTACTTTATTAAACAGCATTTATGAGCAGTATAAAAGTTAAGTATTCATATCTATTTCAGCCACACACCTATATATATATTGTAAATAAGGAGGCAGTGTAGTTTTGTTCAATCTCTAAGAATGAAGATCATGCAATTTTTCATAATTCGGAAATCCGAATACAATAGATGTACATGTTTTCAAGTTACATGAAGTTACTTCCTTCGGCCAGTCTATATTTATTTATGTCTATGGTCTTGGGTAACTATTTGGTGCTACCATAAAGTTCTTAACATAACTGATCATAATAAATGAAATATCAGTCTAAAATAATGTTCATTTTTTTTTCGTCCGTAAAACTTAAGTTGAATGAAGTATGCCATAATTCCTCATATATGCCACTTTAAAAATGTGGTTGACTTGCGGGTGAGTGACACTGGATAATTGCAGTTGAAGAGGATTTATATTGTATTTCGATGACTCAAGTGTTTAAAATGTGTACCACAAAGAACAGTAAAACAATTCAAGACATATATTAGGCCTACTTACAGGAGCAAAGTTGACTAGAATTCAGAGTGAGCCCATCCTTACACTGACACTCGTACGCCCCTGGCAGATTGACGCACAGGGAGTAGTTAGGGCATCGGAAAGGGTCCTGGGCACACTCGTCAATATCAATAGAGCAGTCGTATCCCGTCCATCCTAGATTACACGTGCAGCGACCATTGAAATAGTCGCAGGTGGCTGTGTTGTTTGGGTGACACTGACATGGAGTGGAACATGTCGCATCATACATGTTAGAACGACATTCTGAACAAAAAAGTAAAAAACCTATTTCAATTGACTCAGTTTTCAACTAATTATAAAAATCGAAGTCTATAAATGTTCTATATTGTATAAGTAGTTAGTAGTATGATACAAGAGCCTAAAGCGTCTAACATGAATAGGCCACCAAAATAGTAAATTACTTGTATCTAGTGCACACTTTTAAATAATGTCTTTCAATCCATATATCCATGCGTGATATTTATGCAAGAGATGATGTGTTAGTGTTTAAAACTGCACAGCTCAGATATAATAAATTGTCTGTCAAAAAAAGAATCTCAAACTCTAATTATCTTGTACAAAAGGATGAGAAGCTAATAGTTTAACACAGTGATGCCCAAAAAACGGCCCGCGGGGCAGATCCGGCCCGCGACGTGGTTACATTCGGCCCGCTACGTGGTCCGTCCGGCCCGCCGAAATGTCGGCACAAAGTATATAAAATCCGCTACCCCCCCCCCCCAAGAAAAGGTTTAAAAATGTCTCTTTACCTACCTTAGGGACATCAATTTTACTCCGATTGATTGGTACCATCAATCGTTTTTGAGACTCTTAATGTAGAATTTATCGAAAAAAAAATTACTTTTTTGGAAGAACATGATAATAAGCCAATATTTTTGAGTTGTAAATAAAGTCTGACTGTTGTTTTTTTAAACGCAAATATAAAACAAATTTGACGCCATTTGAATAAAAAGATTGTTAAACTACGTCTAGCGATTGGAAGATTAATGTTAATATTTATCAAAAAGAGTCAAGAATATGAGTCGTTGGTAAAGGTAGTTACACTGTTGCTCAAATTTTTAGTAGAGAAATGAAGCCGTTTTCAGACGCATGAAAAAAAAAAGATACTAATATCCCATTAATGATTGTAAGTGCTAGATCCACGGGTTTCTAATCAAGTAGTTTCAGGTCAATTTCATTTAATTTTTGTACCTTTCCTTTATGTGGCCCGCGACACCAGTGTCGGAAATTAAAATGGCCCGCAGGTCGATTTATGTTGGGCATCACTGGTTTAACATATTAATAGGCTTATGACTCATCTGGGTCTACCGAGATAGAAGGAGCCACATATATATATTCCTTATAACAGCGTTTCTCAAACTGGGCCAACTGAGACAAAATGTCTTACATTGGACACAAAGCTGACCTAATGTCGATCTTGAACATTATAGACTTACTCGTGTTGTGTGTGTACCTCGAATCTCCCCCGAATAATTTTAGGCAAGTGCAGCAACTTTATTTATTTGACTTAACTCTTTCTCTCCTAACTGACGATACCAGCGTTTATTCCACCAGAATCAGGGAACATGAAATGATCCAAGATACCTGTGTGTAGTCGCTGAATGAACTCATTATATTGTCTGTTGTATTTATGTGTATTTTTCTGTTTTGTTGTCTTTATATGAGAAAAGAGTCCTTGTAATCACAACAAATTTCCGTAAGGATCAATAAAGCAGTCTTAGTCTTAGTCTTATATGGTAAATAATTACGGAGAGAAAGAGTTAGTTTGACCTTTTCTTTTTTTTACTATGCTACGATGAATGGTGTGCCCTGATTGCAAGGAAACACTTTTGGACTTTTTTAGACTTTTGAGAAACAGCTTTGTAGACTCCAGGGAAAAGAATTTCAGAGGCTCAGAACGCCAGAATGCGTTTTGTAATGGGGGAAACTGCTGCTTCTTTAACTCTTTCTCTAGCATGCAAAACACTTAAAATTTATGCCCGAAACTCAATTTCTAAAAACAGCAACAACAAAATAAAATAAACGGACTAGATTTATGGAAAATTCATTAATCTAATTTTAATTCTAAATCTAGTGTCTTATATTGTTGTTAGCTTGTTACCCCTTTACTGAGTAGGTATTGGTATCATTTGAAGCACACATATTTATATCTGAATGAATTGTTTTGAATAGAACTGAACAATAAAAGGGGAGCCACCGGTATAACTTTTAGAAACAATGACATATAATGTTTTTGCTGATATTTCGCTTTGATAATTATCAGATGCTTGCTTGCTTTTATTTTTCAGCCTGTGGGCGTTGTCTTTTATTATCTTTTTATTTTTTGCTGGCGTTCTATATGAAGGAACAACAAAAATAGAACTGGGCAGAGGATTCTTTTTTGGAGTAGACAGGCTGAGATGTGTTTGTATGTAGCGCTAGGTAAACTCCGAGTTTCCTTGTTATTGCATTGTGTAATTCTAGGAATCCTAGTGTTATTATTCAATAAGTTGCGATTCCGAACAAGAAAAATAACTTTAAAACATTTCCACAAGTCAGTTTATCTGTTAGCAGATATTTTTTAACAACCAGGGATATCTGCGATATTGTTCTAATCGTCAAAGTCGCTTATATTTATGTTTCGTTGACCAGAGACTGTCTTCATTTGTCAATATTTTATGCTGAAGTTTATGCTGAATGGAAGCGCGGTGGCTGATCGATAAAGCGCTTGACTCCAAACCGAAGGCCCTGGGTTCGAATCTCGGTGAAGACTGGGCTTTTTAATTTCGAGGTCTTTAGGCGCCTTCGAAATCACCCACCTCAAATGGGAACCTGAATTGAGATGGGGAAAAGTAAAGGCGGTTGGTCGTTGTGCTGGCCACATGCCACCCTCGTTAAACGAGGGGCCACACAAACAGATGATCTTTACATCATCTGCCATTAAGACCGCAAGGTCTGAAAGAGGAACTTTTTTTTGCTGAATGCATGCTGAATACATCATTTGTCACTTAACATCTCTAAGCTAATGTAAACTGCGTCACGTTTAATGACTGAATTCCTTGTTTCAGTTTATAATACTTTATACGGAGTTCATGGTATGTAGCCTGAGTTCTAGTTGACATTTATGGAATAGTAGCCTTCTCGTTGACATTTGAAGTCGCAGTAGCTTTCTACCTGATATTTAATCTTAATGTCACAGTAGCTTTCAAGCTGACATTTAAAATGGCAGTAGGCTTCCAGCTGACATTTAAACTCGCAGTAGCCTTCTAGCTGACATTTAAAGTCGCAGTAGACTTCTAGCTGACATTTAATGTCACAGTATCCTTCTAGCAAACATTTAAATTCAAAGTAGCCTTCTATCGCAGTAGCCTTTTAGCAGACTTTTAAAGTCACAGTAGCCTTCTATCTGACATGTAAATTCAAAGTAGTCTTCTATCGCAATAGCCTTCAAGCTGACATTTAAAGTCACATTAGCCTTCTATCTGACATGTAATGTCACAGAAGCCTTCTAAAATTCTAGTGTCAACAGTAGATAGCGACCCCAATTAAAAATAGTAAGCCACTTTGAAAATTATTGTTCATACTAGGATTTAAGACAGCTTCAAAATAATGAAACTATTTATTTTATTTGCAAGTAATATGACTAAGTCAGACTATATATACAGAGACTTACCGTGTGTCCAGTAATAAGCGTCTAATCCATATGACCGGAACCCGTACCGTCCAGAGCAGGACGCAGGGTACCTAATCAGGAACATGGCGTTTCCCTTTGTTCTCAGAAAAGCTGGTACATTGTACCATGGCCATAAATAAAAATAGTCTCTGGCCGCTCTGAACATTAAAGTTGAATTAGTGTCTCTGCCATCGTAGACATCCAGGTAGCCATAATCACGGCAGCCATAAACCGTAGGCGTGAAGTCATATCGTACAAAGCTAATAAAAAAAATATATAGCCTGTAATGGTATCGATTCATCAGTCATACTTTCTATCAATGAGCGTATAAATATTTTTCTAAGAAGCGATAAATTGGAGAAAGAGAAGGAATGAAAGAGAAGGAGAAAGAAGAGAAAGAGTGAAAGAGAAGGAGAGAGTGAAAGAGAGAGAAAGAGCCGTTCCAATTTAGCGTAATTAAGAGTTACTAAAATTCACAGGTTTATAAAATATGTTTGTGGGATCGTTAAAAAGCTAACCATTTTTTTTATTAAAAATGCGAAACAAAAAGGAGGGGGAAGGTCCCAGTCAAAATAAACTATCTGAGAATAAATAAACGGGGGCCGGTGAGTATGCCAGTATAAATATAACATTGTACAACTGAGCAGGGCCAGTTTTAGATATAGGCAACTAGGCGACTGGGGATCTCAAACAAGATTCAAAACAATATATTTAGAGAAGAAATATCGAGACTTGTGCCTAATGTTATTGTCGGAGAACACTAGGTTTTATGATAAATTGTGTTTTTGTTTTCGCTGTTATTTTAACATTTTTCAACCTCATTTGGGGCCACCAAATTCACGTGGCCTATTGCCTCAAATTATCTAAGGCCTACCCTGAAATGTGTGAATGTAATACTTATATTCATTTTTATTCTTATATAGAATTTACCTGAGAGTGACCAACTGGCCGACAGGTGCAACAATTGTCCAGTTACACTCAGAGAACGTTGAATCTTGTAGGACTTCAGCGTGAGAACGCGATACCAACACACCAGATGGGCCTGTGAGCGTTTTACCACAGTCTGTTGACATTGTGTGTAACTGTTTTAATAAATATATTTCATCTAGTATATAGAGTGGTAGATATAGGGCGGTAAAGCGCTTGGCCTCTTAATCGAGGGGTATAGGGTTTGAATCTTGGTATTTTCAAGAATCCACTCTGTCCCTCCAAATTTATTGGGGAAGTTAATTCGGTTGATCGTTGTGTTTATAACATGTCACCCTCGTTAACCGTCGACCATAAAATTGATGGTTTGGTCACACCTGGAGATATGCTTCCTAGATGGATAGTGTGCTTCTCATTTGGCGTTAACAGAAACACTGCAAAACAAATAAATAATAATAAGAGTTGGTCTAAATGGCTTATTTGCTTATGCGGATGGATTTAGACTAGCAGGTGTATGGAATATTCATTTTGAGCGTCGAGTTTTCCCAAGATAGATGTCAAAGATCCATCATAGTAAAAAAGTTAAAAAAACGTTCTACTTTTAGACCTTGTGGTCTACAGAGCAAAGGATGTAAAGGTCACCTGTTTCTGTGGCCTACCGTTGACAAGGGTAACGTGTGGCCAGTACAACGATCAACCGCATTTACTTTTTCCCAACTAATGTCAGGTACCCTTTAGAGTTGGATATATTCAGAGGCGCCCAAGGATCCCGAAATTTAAAAAAAAAAAACAAGTCTTCACCAGGATTCGAACCCAGGACCACCGGTTCCAACCTAGCAATGAATGTTTAAATGATTCCGTGAGGGATACAATATCGGTTATCGCCCTGAGAGTGTACGTAACTTTACAAACAAATGTAGGTATTTACCATCACAATATGTCCTGTTGACCACTTCATAGCCTGGTAAGCACAGACAATCGAAGGAGCCCGGTGTGTTGTAGCATACAGAGTTATCCCTCGCTGGCACGCACGTCAGGTTCTGAGAGACGCATTCATCGACGTCCTGGGTACATGTTGCAGATGTCCAGCCAGGGCGGCACGTGCATGTCCCGTTGGCCATGTCACAGGTCAGGGTGTTATCCAGGTGACAGGGGCACTGGTATCTGCACTCTTCTCCATACGACCACGTGCTGCATTCTGGAACATTTGGAAACATTCATTTCCGGCAATAGATTTAAATTTTATAACAAAAATGAATATTCATACTTGACAAGAGTAACACTATTAGTAAAATAAAAAAAAAATAGAGATGCTTTAGGTCAGGTGGATCGAACACTAAAGCACATCACACAATCTAAGAGATAAAATACTCAGAGAAACACAAATGCAAGGTCAAATTCTCTTATTTCATATGCTAGGACAAATGGGTACAAGTGCTCCCTCTTCCCTTATGCAATTAGAGGCTTGAGTGTGTTACCTGAATCAGTCAGGAAAACCAATGACAAAGTATAAGCCTCTAGATTGAACATTTAGGTATTGATTAAAATAATACAAATAAGCTGAGTGGGAAGCCTAATCGTTTATATTTGACAACTATATCACTACATTTATATAACTATAAATTCACTATCACTATAAATATATCAACAGATAGCAAAGAATAACAGTAAATTATATTATTATAGATTTAAAATAATTGAATAAAGAGAAGGCTATCTTAATAGCAGACAGTGATCATTGCCTCTAGTCTCGGTTTTGTTTCTTCATTTCAAATGCTCTTGTCAGTTTTTGTATGTAGCCTACAATATGTTTCTATAGAAACAACAAATAAATTATTAGCTAATATTGAACAGCATGAAATTCGGCTAATATTTCTCAACAATAAATCAAATTAATAGTTTTTCATTTCTTTAAACATTATTTTCGATGTAATGGCGTGGAAAACAAAATGCCATAATCTATAACGAAGTGAATTAGTGACTAATAACCAAAGCTTACCAATACACTGGGTATCATTCATAGGATCGAGTTTCATCCCCTTTGGACAATAGCACTGCTCCTTGTACGGGCTCTCCGTTGTCACGCCACAAAAGTGGGAGCAAGTTGTATTCACACAGCGCCCTGGATCTGAAACATTTACTTCTCAATATCATAGTTCAAAGAATATGTCAGTCAACATGTGTTATGTCTTTAAACGACAACAGTAAATAATATTAGGCAAAGTGATCATATATTAAATATATAGACAAAAACAATGTCATCTATTCTGAAGATTAAATTTGAGTGAAGTAATTCACAGACTACGAAAACCCATTTGTGACCTGAATATTTTGCGATACTTGATGCAGACAAAGCCGTTGTCCGCCGGTGGTCTATAACGCTATCTTTGCCTCGATAAGGAAGTTTGTTTGGGCCTTTATTGTGTATCACGTGACCTTCTTGGGATCTCTACAGACGTTTAGTTTAGAGACTATCAGCTCCTTTCCTCCATGCCAGTGATTACAGAATAACTAAAATATTATGAAGTTATGTTACTCAAGGAGGCGCAGTGGCTGAGTTGTAAAGCGCTTGGCTTCTGAACGAAGGGGTACCTAGTTCAAATCATGGTGAAGACTGGGATTTTTAACAATTCGGAATGTATCGGGTGCCTCTGAGTCGACCCCACTCTAATGGGTACCTGAAATAAGTTGGGAAAAGTAAAGGCAGTTTGTCATAGGGCTGGCAATATGACACCCTCATTAACAATGAGCCAAAGTGACAGATGATCTTTACATCATTTGTCCTATAGATCGCAAGGTATTTACTCATTGTTAAGCTTAATTACTATTTTGAGTTCTCCAAATGAAAACGTAACAAAAAGTCCATTATCCCATTATAAGACCAAACGCTGATAACTAACCTTGACATTCACCATCACTGCCTTGAATGAGACCCTCTTTACAATTGCACTCTACTCCCTGTAAGACTGTGACGCAGACCCCGTAAGGATCAGAACAGATATTAGGATCCAAGCAATGATCTGAAAAATAAACAACATGAGTGTTTATGCGTTTTTTTTTAATATTTACTAGTAATAGAAAAAAAGATAATAAAAAATATATAAAAATCATTGCATGAAATCTTGATCCGTGTGACAAGCTGGACAATCAAAGACAGCATTGATAGAAGAATCAAAGGCATAAATATTTTACTTTTACATGGAACTATCTGGAATGCTTAGGTTTGAAGAAGAAATCTTTTTTTTTTTTATCTAAGCAGTATTAACTCTTTCTCTCCTAACTGACGATGCCAACGTTGATTTGAACCCATTAAATTAAATTAAATTTTGGATTTATAAACTTTAGTTCGTGTTATATAAATAGAGCACGCTTCTCCTACAGTTCAATACCAAATATAACATTTTCTGATAACAAACCAAAATAGTTTTTGAAGTTTAATTACAACAGGGTCGTGAAACACAAAATGAGCAAAATGAATAATTCCATCGGAACGTGGAAAAATAATTACGGAGAGAAAGAGTTAAGGAAACGTGATCTTTCTTTACACTTTGATTTGTAAGATCCCGTTTACGTTTGATAAGCAACACAACGCAGTCAGGGAGAAAAAAGATGAGGAAACGAAATGACGGCTGTGTGGTAGCGATAGAATTGAGTGTATAAAATTAACCGTAAGGTAATGGAGAAGAGATTAGAGTTGAAAAAAAAAAAAGAGGGAGTTTGAGAGTTTCTGAAAAAAAAAACAAAAATAATCCAAAAAATATCAAAGGCGTAAAATTGAGGGACTCCCATAGACCTAAATAAATCTAGACTGGCCAATTAAAGAGTTTTATGAAACGAACATTTGTGACTTGCAATTTTGTGTACTTTATTATACAGCATTTATGAGCAGTCTAAAAGTTAAGTATTCATTTCTATACACACCTAAAAATCTTGTAAATAAGGAGGCAGTGTAGTTTTGTTTAATCTCTAAGAATGAAGATCATGCAACTTTTCATATTTCGGAAATCCGAACACAATAGATATACATGTTTTCAAGTTACATGAAGTTACTTCCTTTTTCCAGTCTATATTTATTTATGTCTATGGGGACTACTGTTGCCAAGTAAAAAATGCAAATGACTTTGGGCAAGAAGCGAAAGAGATTAGACAATTTGATGGTAAAAGTACTGAAGTGCACACGGTGTAGTCTTGTGTTCACGAAAATACTTTGATACTTTTGTATTTCCTATACCGGATATACCAAAAAGACTTACTATTTATGGATTTTGTTTTTAAATTAACATTATAGTTTCACTTACACTAACACACCAGACAAACAGGTTAAAGCATACACGTCCAGACCATATAAAACTGTTGAGCAGTCAAGGTTAGTGAGAAGTTGTATATAGTTCATGATCATTTACTCCAGCGGTTCTCAACCTTTTAAGCTCGGCCACCCCTTTTTACAATCCCCCACTCTGCCGCGACCCCCCCCCTCTTGCTCACATACAAAGCAATATAGGATAGACGAAACAATACACTTTTTCGATGTCATTGGCGACCCCTGGCAAATCGTCAATCGACCCCCAAGGGGGTCGCGACCCACAGGTTGAGAACCCCTGATTTACTCTGTTCATTGTAATATACCAGCTGGAGTTCATCAATTACAAAGTCAAAGTCCCATACATAGGAGCATAAATGAGTGCTCAACACAAGGTCAGTTTTTCACGTTTATCACAAAGAACGAAGATCCAAATTTGTTCATAATTAATGATTGACATTTTGTACTTGGTATTATTGATTTTTTTTGATTTTTTTTTGAAACCGTAAGTTGCAAGTTATTACAACAATTAATAGTTTAAAGGGAAACTCCGATGGTTTTTCGAATTATGCACAATAACATATTTGAATTCTGCGTAAAAAGTTGTAATAGTAAACATTTTACCATTTTTTATTTAAATGCTTAGAAACATGTATATTTAATAAATTAGACAGTAAATTCGTGACATCTCAAAAAAAAAACGGGGTTCTTTGAGATTTTGTTTTTAGGTTAGGCATACGTCACTTCCATCAACAATACTGAAAAGGAAACTAGATTTAACCAATCGTATCGCTTCATTTTTACAGGCTCTTGGGCTTAGTGACGGCCTATTCCAGAGCTATGGTACAGTAATATATATAGATCTAAAGGCATTAGGATAAGCAACTCAAGAAAAAAAGTAACATTTTCATCTAAGCCTCTCCTTTCCCAAGAAGTAAATAGATCGTGAGTCTGACTGATTCGAAAAAAACTGGTCAGTGTAAGGCTAGTCTATACTATAGACTACGAAGTCCTTGATAATTGGTTGCTTTTGAAAAGAACTGTCTAGTTCAGGGGTGGGCAACCTTTTTGTAACGAGGGCCGCATTTTTTTTATTTAGAAATGGCGGGCCACTTATGTATATACAACTTAGAAAGATACTCTAGCTAACTGGCTAGAATGGCTTTTAATTCATATTTACACTGTATTATATTCACGTTTCTTTTTTTCCACACTCCACGTTAAGGAATTACAACAAGAGTTAGCAATTTTTTAAATCAAATTAAGAATTTTAAAAAAATTGCTGTTGTCTTTTTATATAACAGTAACCCCATAAATATACAATTTTACTTAATGTGCAGTATTTTACCTTTTACACTCGTGCATAATGTTCCGGAACTGTGGAATTAGCTTTCTTTTTGTTAACCTTGTGACTGCTGTCAAATTACAGTCAGTCAAAATCGACCAGTAATTATACTTGTTTAGTCCCCCCCCCCCCCCCCCAAAAAAAAATGCTTGTTCACTGGATGAGAAAATATATGTTCCGGAAGTTAAATGTCGGGACGAGCGAAACTTGCCCTTGTGGAGCATCACCAGAGAATGCTGACCATGTCCTTCAATGGTGCAAACTAAATTAGAGATCCGAACAGGACTCTGGCCCCAAAGCTCTCCTATAGAACCAAAGCTATTCTGAGAACTGCCTGATCTGGAAACCACTGCGCAGTTCATCACAGATATAGCTAGATTAGATATATGTATATAGATATTACTGATCTGAACCTTCCAACGAACTAAATTATTTTTATTCTCGTTTTGACAAAGAAGATTTTGTTGATCTACACAAAGAACTTTTCAACACTCTGTCCAAAAGGAAAACAAGAGCCCTACGTCAATTTTGTAACGGAGGATGAAGTGACATTGTTATTTAAAAGAGTAGACGTAACAAAAGCTTGTGGACCAGACAAAATTAGTGGCAAGCTGATCAAGCTATGTGCGGAGCAAATTTCTTCTATCTTCTGTCATATCTTTAACCAGTCATTGCAAACGTGCCTAATTCCAAACATCTGGAAAACTTCAGAAATCATACCAGTGCCTAAGAAACCAAAAATAGATTGCTTAAATGATTTCCGCCCAGTAGCACTAACACCTATTGTTATGAAATGTTTTGAAAAATATATCCTTAAACAACTTGTAGCAAAAGTCAATAACAGCCTAGACCCTCACCAATTTGCATACAAAGCAGCTAGAGGAACTGAGGATGATATTCTATTGCTTTTGGACCAGCTTTATAAGCATCTCGATATACCCAAAACATATGCACGAGTCCTCTTCGTAGATTTCTCCTCGGCTTTCAATACCATACAGCCACATCTAATGATAAACAAACTGAGTAACTTAAATGTAAGCCCTTACTTGCAAGCATGGGTTCTAAACTTTTTAACCCAACGGCCCCAGTATGTTAAAGTCAACAACACCAAATCGTCAACTCGAGTACTATGTACGGGTGCTCCACAAGGTTGTGTACTTTCTCCTGTACTATACACTCTTTACACTAATGACATAAGAAGCATCTATGACTCAGTTAAACTCATTAAATTCGCTGATGATACTGCCATAGTCGGTCTTATTTCAGGAGACGAAACTCAGTATCGAAGCTCGATAGAAGAGTTTACAAACTGGTGCACCGACAACTTTCTAGAACTGAATGTAACAAAAACTAAAGAACTTATAATAGATTTTAGAAAGAAAAAACAAACTATACGTGAACTGCAAATAAACACTACATCTAAAGAACAAGTAAAGGCATATAAATATCTAGGCGTTATCATCAACAACAAGCTTTCATGGGAAGACCACCTTGGAACTCTTGACAAAGAAACAGCCCAGCGACTCTTTTTTTCTATACAAACTCAACAGTTTTAAATTAAACAAGAAGATCCTTAAGACATTTTACGTCGCGACTGTACAGAATCTGCTAACATACGGAATAAGTTGTTGGCAAGGCAACGCCTCATCTAAACTGTTGCAACGTCTAGAAAACATCATTAAAAAAGCATCAAAAATTACACTCACAACATTACCACATTTAAAGGAACTTTTTGAACAAACGTGCCTAAGAAAAATCGAAAAAATCTTGGAAGACAACGGCCACCCGCTCCATCAGAACTACGCCAGGTCGTCGCGAAGTGGGCGACTGCTGTCAATCAAAACAAGAACGGAGCGGTACAAAAACTCGTTCGTACCTCACTCGGTCAGACTCTATCACCACCACTCATTGATCAGGGAACATGAAATGCACCAAGATACCTGTGTGTAGTCGCTGAATGAACTCTTTATGTTGTCTGTTGTATTTATGTGTATTTTTCTGTTGTGTTGTCTTTATATGAGAAACGAGTCCTTGTAATCACAACAAATTTCCGTAAGGATCAATAAAGCAGTCTTAGTCTTAGTCTATGTAAAATGAGAACGAAGAAGTAGAAGAAGAACAGATGTATGTGTACCCAAATTGTGTGAACAGCAGCAAATTTTTTAATGTGTGGAAATACGGCTTCTGGCACCCATGAGACTCTCGTGGAAGTACTGACTGGAACTTTTCTTTGCTTGGAGTGATGTCCTCTGTAGCTGAATCAGCTTCTGCACTAAATGGTGAGCTGATGGTATTGAAAACTGGTTCTTGACGTCTTAAAATTTGCTTTTTATTAATTTCAAAATTAAGGAATCTAAATAAGTGTACTTTTGATCATTTCACTAGAAATATTTTCACCTTTCAGCAAAGGAAAATGACAAAACCTGTTTTTCTTTTGCTTGCTTGTAGAAATGGGAAGACCTTGTTTGAAAAGATTTAACATCCATTTACATTTCATATGCAAAAAACTCATTGCAATGACAATTATGAAACATGAAATCTGTCTTCCACTCATTAGAAATATTGGTAACAAAGTCACAGTCAATGTCCTTCAAGAAACAACAATTTCTTCCTCGAGATTTTATAATGTTCTCATTTACCTTGCCAATGGTAAGATAACGGATAAGTTGGATTATTTTGTTCACAACTACCTGTGGTTAATACACCTTGCTATAATAAGTTTTATTGCTGTTTCAGTGACCAATATAAAGTAATTTTATGCAGCTTTGTACAAACTTTTCTGTTTATAGTTTACGGTTGGGATATTACAAAAAAAAAAAAAATAATTTTAGTTAGTCAAAGATCGAGCTCTATCAGATGTTACACTTGCCATCTTGTTCCAAGCCTACCCAACATTCAACACAGTTCTTCATAGCATTGAATAAATACTGATCAGAGATTGTGTCTTGAATTGAGTGTATTGATGTATAGCCAATAAGCATAATCTTCGTTTACTTGAAACGTTTTATAATAATTTATATATGTATATTATTTTTAATATCTTTGCATTTTTAAGTATATACTGTGGGCACACCTGATTTCTGTAGGTGTCGGCGTGCCGCATAAAACACCCTGGTCTAGTTTATATGGAAGCTCATTAATGTTTTGTTGGTTCGTTTACCACCATGTACAGTAATGAGTTGAAGCATAGAAAGCCTACGCTTTCAGGTCTTTATTGAATAATTGTTATCTTTTTTTTAGCTCATTGTTTTATGAATAATTGATAAATTTGTTGGTATTCTAATAGGGTAGAAAAGAGATTTTGGTTGTTTGGTCACTTACAATCGTTTACGATTAAATCTCTCCTACGAAGCTGAGCTAATTTTTTTCTTTATCAATGGACCTCGTTCACCAATCGTAAACAAACAACATTTAGTCACGTGATCTTATTGATAAAACAATGAAAAAAACTGTCACGTAACAACCATCATGAATGGACCTCGTTCACCAATCGTAAACAAACAACATTTAGCCACTTGGTGCTCTATCTCTTCTATATAATTTACGATCTCATGTTTAATTCATGATGGTTGTCACGTGACAGTTTTTTTTTCGTTGGTTTAGCAATAAGATCACGTAACTGAATGTTGTTTGTTTACGATTGGTGAATGAGGTCCATTAAACATTAGATCGTAAATTACATAGAAGAGATAGAGCACCACGTGGCTAAATGTTGTTTGTTTACTATTGGTGAATGAGGTCCATTAATTAATAACAAAGTCTTACAAACAGCTGAGAGACTGTAGTCAATGAGAACGAAGTGTAATTTTGTATGACTAAGGCTGAGGAAAGATCTTTAGAAGAGAATGATGCATTAAAGTTTACCTTCACATTGTCCGTGTTCGCTCAACACGTAGCCAGGTCTGCAAACACAACTGAAGCCTCCCAAATAGTTGACACATACCTTGTCTGAACCGCACGCCAACTGGTTGAGGCAGCGGTCAGCAATCTGGTTGCAGTCAGAAGACGTCCAGTTCGAGTTGCACCTACACTCCCCTGTCAGACTCACGCAGTAGTCCGTGTTGCTTTGGTTACATTTACAAGTGGCGTTGCAGAACTCTAGTCCGTATGAGAAGGGAAGGCACTCTGTTGGTGTTGAACACAAATATATATATATATATATATATATATATATATATATATATATATATATATATATATATATATATATATATATATATATATATATATATATAAAGATGTTGGTGTTGAACACACATATATATATATATATATATATATATATATATAAAGATCAAACCAGTTAGTGCACTAACCACTAACATAGAAATTGTCACGGATCGTAAACTTTCCAAATATTTAGATCACCTTCTTCTTCTTCTTCTTCTAGCCAGCTTTATTGCTGCTGAGCTGTGAGCTCTTTTGCAGACTGTGCCAAGGAAAAAAAGTGTGCTGTTTTCTTCAGTTGTTCAGCACTGCCGTACAGGGTGTTGGTTATGTTGGGCTGTAGTGGAAGTAGGGTCTGCCTAAGGTGGATTAGGGAGGGGCATTCAAAGAGGATATGGTTTACGGTTTCAAAGGGGTGGGCGCAGTGTCTGTAAATGGGGAGTTGTGTGGAGTTTATTTTTTTCAGGTGGTAATTTAATAGTGGTGTGTGTCCTGTTCTTAGTTGGAAGATTGTAGATTGTTCTTTGCGGGGGAGGAAGTTGATACTGTCCAGTTTGTTAGGAGTAGTAATTTCTTTTTAGCTCACCTTAATAGATCAGGGCATAACGCTGTTAGATAGCTATCCACTCAAAACTTAAACTAAGATTTCAAATCTTGCCGATAATCATTTACATGGCAACTACAGAAGACTGTTTTGGCATCCTTCAGTCGCAACGACTATGGTTATCTCGTAGAACACTTTTTCATGTAACTGTGGAGTTCATTTTGTGATTAATTAGTTGGTAGAAACAACAGTATCATTTTTGTTTTCAAGATACAGCCAGGGCCGGATTTAAGGGAGGGCAGGAAGGGCTACTGCTCTTGGGACTCCACAAGAAAGGGATCTCCACAAAAGAAATAAAAATGTATCCGAAATCGACGTATCAGAAACTTTTACGCTGTTCAATTTTTTTTTCGCATGTTTACAGCTAATACTTTAAAACTTGCTTCGGCTGATTAAGGAAGTGTCTGGTTGTAGCATGATCGTATTATGTTTATATAGCCAACAGTTAACGAGGGTGTTATGTGGCCAGCACAACGACCTATCCCAACTAATGACAAAGCTAAGTGGACTCAGAGGCGCCCTTGAAAATAACATTCTTCATCACGATTCGAACCCGTAACCCCTAGGTTTGGAAGCCGAACGCTTTTCAACCGCACCTTTTAGAATTGATACAAAATGATGAAAATGTTATATTACTTAACAACTTAGTGAGCCATCTAATCGACATGTTTTCTAAGACTTTTTCTTACCGTGAGCCCAATAATTGGCCAAAAATCCAGACTTGGAGCCAGAGTTCTGTGACTTGAAGACAACGAAGAGCTGATTGCGGGAGGAACGTATTTTAATGTCTTTGTTTCCATGCAGGCCGCAGAGATTGTCGGTCAGAAGTGGGGCTTGTTCGTTAGGACCGTCGTAAAATGCAATAGTGTCCGTACAGCCCTCGACGTACCAGCCATACCATACGACTATGTCCAAGTGTTTAAATCTTTCCGTAACATGCACATGAGGAAAACAAGAAATCATTACACAATAGCATCTCTTGAATCTGATAAGGTTAAAAGGTATTCTTGTATAAAGAATGGCCCTAATGGCCCTTGCAGTTTAATGTAAGGATATCAACACATGAAAGAAGGGAAATAAATCGTTTGCCAACCTAAGGAAAGTTACGGTATAAAAATGTCTTCTACAGAAAGAGTAGATAGAAACGGACATTTAAATTTCGAAGTTAAAGTTTGTGTAATCAGTACAAATTTCTGGCGACGTTAAAGTTTTTGTAATGTGTACAAATCTCTGGCTAAGTTATCTTATCTTATCTTATATAATACAGACGTTACTTCAAAAAAGAAGATGATTACGTCCTACGCGTCATGCATTTAGTCATGCATATTAACCAATGACTTAAATTCTGCCAAGTCACTGGTTTTCCTGGCTAGCTCAGGCAACCCATTCCATGCTCTAATAGCACTAGGGAAGAAGGAGTGTTTGTACAAATTTGTCCTAGCATATGGGACGAGGAATGTTAGATACTAATATGACCAATATCATGTTATACCTAACATCTATGACACGTTTTTATTTTGATATACATAACATCTTTGGCTCGGGTTTGTTATAATTTACCTAACATGTAGCCTATGTATTGGTTTTATTTTGATATACCTAACATCTATGACTTATTTAATCATGATATATCTAGCATCTATGACTTATTTAATCATGATATATCTAGCATCTATGACTTATTTAATCATGATATATCTAGCATCTATGACTTATTTAATCATGATATATCTAGCATCTATGGCTTTTTTTTTTTAAATCAAGGCATACCTAACATCTATGACTTGGTTTTCAGCTGCTGTAATCAGCCACGAGCAGTCGGTGTTTTCCAGATATGAGTTCGGATAGTTAGGTGACATGAAGTCCCCAGCTGGGGCTGTCAAATTGCCGCCACAATCTAGAGTTGGACATTGAATGAAACATTTGAGCTTCTAACTTGTAGAACTTCTATAAATTGTTTTATCTAGAACTACTTTGGCTTTAGTACAACAAACGTTTTTAAAACACCAAATAGAACAAAGCATTTGGATTGAGTATAAAGTATTTTTACCTTTACCTTTACCTATCCCTTAGTCTGTTGGACCGTTGGGGCACCAGGCAAGATTCGTCGACCGTCTTTCTCCATTCCTCCCTTTTTTTTTGCCTTGTTTAGAACCTCTCTCAATGACAGGCCCGTCCATTCTTTAATGTTGTCCTCCCATCGCTTGTTCTGTCTGCCTCTTCTTCTTTACCCTGGCACTGTTCCCTGAAGGAAGGTCTTTGCGAGCCCCGTAGATCTTGTAATGTGGCCATAGGTTTTAAGCTTTCGTCTTTTTACAACAGTTAGCAGGTCGTCGTGGGCTCCGATCGCTGCAGTAACCCTGTCTCTGATTTCTTGGTTTGTGATGCGGTCTTTGAATGTGATGCCTAGGATCCTTCTGTAGCATCTCAATTCCATTGCTAGGACCCTCCTCTCTAGCTCTGCATTCAACGTCCACGACTCGCAAGCATATAAAAATGTGGCCATGACCAGGGAGTGCATCAGTCTGATTTTGGTGCCAAGGGCTAAGCCCTTGTCTTTCCATATTATTATATATGGCATTAAAAGTAGTGGCGATCTAAAAAAATGTGCTGCTCACCTGTAAATGTAGAGTTTACACCCACAAAGAAAATAGCCAAAATCGAAGGGTGAATCCAGTTCATGTTTCTCTAATTGTAGGAAAGAAATAGTAATTTTTTTTTAATGTCAGTGTGTTGATATGTGTTTGTGTGAGTTTGTGTGATTGAAAGGGACTGAGTGTGATTGTGTGTGTGCTTTATAGTGAACGTATGGCTGGGTGCCATTGTGTCTCATATTAAGCGTATTTCCAATCTGGAAAGACCAAGCGTTCGGTTTAAAATCAGACTTAGTCAAGGCGAATGTCTTGTATGATTGCGAAGCATTAGGTTTTAAGTGCGAAATTAGAGAACAGAATGTCTTGTATGATTGCGAAGCATTAGGTTTTAAGTGCGACATTAGAGAGCAGGATCCTAGTAATAAAATTGAGAGATGTTGCAGATGGATGCTTGGTATGACCTACAAATACTATGGAGTAAATCCAACAAAGGATCACAGTGGCTACCGTGATGACCTTCTGATCGTTGTCTTAAAATTCAAAGACTTTATGGGATACGCATGACCCGAAAAGACTTTTCTACAAGGAACAGTTCCAGGTACAAGAGGGATGGGCAGACGACGGACGGAAGAAACTTGATAAAAAAGGATGGACCAGTGGGAAGAGACAAATCCTTTTAAGTATAAACTGCCTTTTATTGTGCAGCATTCAAACATATTTACAAGGCGAACATTATCTACAGATAACAAACTCCACTAGATGACTTCCTTTCTTCTTGTTTACACACTCGTCACTTCCCGCAAGTCCCTTAACTCTCCGATACCCAACACACATAGTAACTGTGTAAAATAAGATGATAAAATCCTGGTGAAAGACAGATCTAAATGGAGAGAGTTGATCAACAGATCATGAGTGGTGCACCAACGGTCCAAAGAGACTAATGGACAGGTGAAAGCGAAATAAGTGTTAGATTGTATCTGTGTGTGTGTGTATGAAAGAGTGTGTGACTGTGTAATTGTGTGGGTTCTGTGAGTGAAAGAGTGTATACATTAGTGACTGTGTCTGACTCTGGAAAAGGTTGTGTCCTGGAAAGTGTTTGAGTGTTAGTAAGTATGTCGGTGTGTGTGCATCATGTGTGAGTGTGTGTGTGTTTTGTGTGAGCATATGTAAAGAGAACAGTATGTAAATTTATAATAATATATATATATTTTAGATGAAAACCCTAAAATAAACATTGAATTATGCCTGTTTTTTTTATCATGCTATTTTTTTTTACAATTGAAAGACACGTAAAACTTCAATATAAATTCGATAAACTTTTACTGTTCCTTGTAGAAAAGTCTTTTCGGGTCATGCGTATCCCATAAAGTCTTTGCTTGAATTTTAAGACAACGATCAGAAGGTCATCACGGTAGCCACTGTGATCCTGTGTTGGATTTACTCCATAGTATTTGTAGGTCATACCAAGCATCCATCTGCAACATCTCTCAATTTTATTGCAAGGATCCTGCTCTCTAATGTCGCACTTAGGACCTAATGCTTCGCAATCATACAAGAAATTCGCCATGAACAAGTCTTGACCTTTCTCTGGCATTACGTGATTTGGATTTTCGACATACCCCCCCCCCCTTTATCTTTCAGGTCCATTTCCACCATATTGTTCCTTCACCAAACGACCCATCCAGCAAATTGTTTGGAATCTCTACCAGCGAGTCATGAGAGGTAAGAGAAGAACCAATCTGTCCACCCTTTGACTTAGTGAGAAAATCTTTCAGTTTCTCAAATAATCTCTTATCTTATCTTGTCATATCTTATAAATTACGGACGTTGCTTGAAAACAAAAAAATTAAGTTATGTATGTTATTAGGTCTGACATAACAAAAAGATTTCCTTGAGAGCAATTTTCAAACAAATAAAGAAGCATTGAATTTCTGATTTGAACATGCATCTTTCAAAAGCATTATTTTACGATTATACGCAACTCAAGTCAATGATCTCTGGGAACAGATATAATTTCTGAATAAACAGACTTCAAACAAGATTTGTACTAACCTTTATCCCGCAATGAAATAATCATCACTGAGCCAGACAAAACTATAACCTAAAAGACTGTATGAAGAATCTGTATCATATACTATTCAACAATACATACACAGGGATCAGTGAAGCGTGCCTTGCAAGATCTAGGGTTTCAAATTTGTATACGCCATGAGCCAGGTATTGTATAGTACGCAATAGTAATCAACTCTTTTTTTTTTTTAAATGGTATGTATATACAGTGATCAGCTTAAGTAAAAAAAATTGGTATTAGTTTGCTTAATTTGTTAGAAATCTAATTTCATTTATATACGATTAGAACGATTGTGTAGTTAATTCCTAAAAATTTGAGAGGCCTTGGAGAAACTATCCAGAACTGAGAATTTTTCCAAGGATCGTGACTTACTTAAAGGACAAAGTTATTTACTGTCTTGCGTGATTTCTTCTTCTATAAATAGAATCAGGCTGCACTGGTGAGTGGTTCTCACTTTG